>NC_057407.1:9531928-9838865 GCF_019320065.1 Cervus canadensis | reverse complement strand
TATTTAACTTACTGGTTACCAGTTTCTTACGGAAGGAGCAGCCAGAGGCGTAGGGCAGGACATGAGAGAAGGGGCCCAGCTTCCCTACCCTCTCTGGGTGTGTCACTCTCAGCCCCAGTCCGGATGTTCTCTGAGCCCGTTGGGTTTGGAGGGGCGCTTCATTATGCTGGTATGATGGATTAAATCAACAGCCAGCATTGATTGATTCAACCTCCAGTGCTCTCTCCTGCTTGGGGTGGGGGGTGGACTGAAAGTTACAACACTAATCCCCTGGGGTTTATAAAGCAATCTAATTCTCCTGGCAACCAGCCCCCATCCTTAGGGATTTTCCAAAAGTCACTTCATTAACTTAAACTCAGGTATGATTGAAAAGAGCTTGTTATGAATAACAAGACATTCTTCACCCTGATCATTCTGGACCTGTTTCAGGAACTGAAGCTATTTGAGGACCTAAGACCAAATATTATAACAAATAACTCTCCATTGCTCATGTCACTTAGAAAGTTACTAAGGTTTTAGTAGCTATGTGCCAGGAGCTAGGACAAAGACCATATATGTATTTCTTATTATAAGTCATAATATCATAGTTATGCATTTAAAATAAAATAGTTAAAATGGCAAATTTTGCTATATATTATCACAACTTCTAAAAGTACTGTAAACTGCCAAAAACAATTGAATCTTGTACTTTTTTCCCAGCTTAATTGAGATATAACTGACATTGTATAAACTTAAGGTGCATGATATTAATTTGATACACTTAAATTGCGAAATGACTACCACCAAAGCATTAGCTAATACCTTCATCATGTCACATAATAACCATTTTTTGTGTGTGAGGTGCTAGCATTTAAGATTTATTTCTGTAGTAACTTTGAAGTATATGATAGAGTATCATAATCTATAATCATTATGCTGTACCTTAGATACTCAGAATTATTGAATTCTTCAAGTGGATAAATTGTATGTGAATTTTATTTCAATTTAGATTTTTTTTTTCAATTGAGATATTTTTAAGAAAGATTTTATATGTGTGTTGCACACACACATATCCACTATATTTTGCACATATATAACACATACTGTAGAATAGCTTCTTTTCACATGTGTCGTGTTCTCCCTCTCCCCTTGTCCCCTGATAGTTGGACACCACATGCCTTTCACTGGGTATCAGTACAGGGTTTCTATGACATGTTTGCTTAGTATACCTGGCCTGATTTATATGCTTACTGGCAGAAATTTAGGCTAATGGAGTTTGATTTGTAGGGCTCTTCAGCAGTGAGTAAAGCCTTTGTTGTCGATCCCAGTTGCACAAGTTACATTTCAGTAACCTCTCCAAAAACTGGGTATCTCGTGCTAGAACAGTGTTCGGGTTTGAAAATGTATTTTAATAACATAGTGACTTTATACTCAGTAAAATATAGTAACTCTAAGCTTCTTTTCTCCTTAGTAAAATGAATGATAATTACATCTGTCTCTGGAGAAGTTCAGAATCACATCAGTTCCTATCAAATGTGTAGCAAGTAATTTGTGATAGGCCGGTGAAAAGGGTCATGGTGGCGGATCAAACAGTGTAAGATCTGTTGTAGTATAGTGTATTTTGAAACTTATAACACCATCTGTATCATTAAAGGGAGAACCAGAAGAATGATTAGCATAGTGTGTTTTTTTAAGAAGTTATGTGTCAGGTAATGGGGAGAGGCAGAAATGGAGTCGAGAGCCACAAGTAGCTTGTGATAAGCGGTAGTTAGCACTGTCACATGTGGCAGTGAAGTGTTTTTCAGTGGTTGTCCTCCAAAAGCCCAAGCCTCTGATGGGGCCAGTGAAGTCTGTGCTGTGGAAAGTGCTTCATCATCTGTGCCAGCAGAAGAGTCACCCTTGAATGGGGCATTGGTCCAAGTACTTAAGACTGTGCCAGCCAGGATTTGCACATTGCAAAAGAGATGTTCTTGCCCTGTGTCCTCCCCTCTGTCCTCAGTGCTGTTCAAGGAGGATGTTTATGTGCAGACAGCCCTTATTTCCTCTTGTGGAAGGAAGGTGGTGGTTTCCAGAAGGGTGACCTCTTGCCATTCACTCCCAGCCCTGCTGCTCAGCAGCACAGCCATTCCTTTACTGAGTTCCAGTCTTTGATAAGTTTTGAGTCTTTGAACAAATAGAACAAAAGTTTCCTAATAGAAACCTTACAATAGCAATTAATACTTTTTTAGTTGTATTTTATGCTTTAACCACTAAATCATTGAATGCCAGGCCCAGACAACCCCCCATGTGGCCTTGTTGAATTCACCTTGTTGCTATAACTTAAAGCATCAAGCCTTCTGGACACAGTCAGAAGGCCTAATTGGCTTTTTTGATGTGGTTATCAGTAACTTTGTGAATGAGACTATACCTGGAAGACTGTGGGTCTTTCATGTTGCCTATAGAATAGTAACTGTTAATAGTAACTGTTATCACAGCAAAGCAACAGGGAGATTCCTGGGAGGTCCAGTGGGTAATACTTGGTGCTCTCACTGCCAAGGCCCTGAATGTAATTCCTGGTCGAGGAACAAAGATCGCTCAAGTTGCCTGGCATGGCCAGAAAAGCAAACAGAAAACTCCCCAAACAAAAGCAATGCAACAGAGGCAAGGTAGACTCCACATCTAAGTCAGTTCAGTTCAGTCGCTCAGTCGTGGCCGACTCTTTGCGACCCTGTGGGCTTCAGCACGCCAGGATTCCCTGTCCGTCACCAACTCCAGGAGCCTTGTCAAACTCGTGTCCCTCATGTCGGTGATGCTATTCGACCTTTTCATCCTCTGTCGTCCCCTTCTCCTCCCGCCTTCAATCATTCCCAGCATCAGGATCTTTTCAAATGAGTTAGTTCTTCGCATCAGGTGGCCAAAGTATTGGAGTTTCAGCTTCAGCATCAGTCCTCCCGGTGAATATTCAGGACTGATTTCCTTTAGGATGGACTGGTTGGATCTCCTTGCAGTCCAAGGGACTCTCAAGAGTCTTCTCCAACACCACAGTTCAAAAACATCAATTCTTTGGCCCTCAGCTTTCTTTATAGTCCAACTCTCACATCCATACATGACTACTGGAAAAACCATAGCCTTGACTAGACAGACCTTTGTTGGTTTTTAATATTCTGTCTAGGTTGGTCATAGCTTTTAATTTCATGGCTGCAGTCACCATCTGCAGTGATTTTGGAGCCCCCCCAAAATAAAGTCTCTTTGCTGTTTCCATTGCTTTCCCATCTATTTGCCGTGAAGTGATGGGACCGGATGCCATGATCTTAGTTTTCTGAATGTTGAGCTTTAAGCCAACTTTTTCACTCTCTTTCACTTTCATGAAGAGGCTCTTTAGTTCTTCACTTTCTGCCATAAGGGTAGTGTCATCTGCATATCTGATATTTCTCCTGGCAATCTTGATTCTAGGTTGTGCTTCATCCAGCCCAGCATTTCTCATGATATACTCTGCATGTAAGTTAAATAAGCAGGGTGACAATATACAGCCTTGACATACTCCTTTCCCAATTTGGAAACAGTCTGTTGTTCCATGTCCAGTTTGAACTGTTGCTTCCTGACCTGCATACAGATTTCTCAGGAGGCAGGTCAGGTGGTCTGGTATTCCCATCTCTTTAAAAATTTTCCATAGTTTATTGTGATCCACACAGTCAAAGGCTTTGGCATAGTCAATAAAGCAGAAGTATGTGTTTTTCTGGAACTCTCTTGCTTTTTCTGTGATCCAGTGGATGTTGGCAATTTGATCTCTGGTTCCTCTTCCTTTTCTAAATCGAGTTTGAACGTCTGAAAGTTCACGGTTCACGTACGGTTGAAGCCTGGCTTGGAGAATTTTGAGCGTTACTTTGATAGTGTGTGAGATGAGTGCAGTTGGGCAGTAGTTTGAGCATTCTTTGGCATTGCCTTTCTTTGGGATTAGAAAGAAAACACCTTTTCCAGTCCTGTGGCCACTGCTGAGTTTTCCAGATTTGCTGGCATATTGAGTGCAGCACTTTCACAGCATCATCTTTCAGAATTTGGAAGAGCTTTACTGGAATTCCATCACCTCCACTAGCTTTGTTCATAGTGATGCTTCCTAAGGCCCACTTGACTTTGCATTCCAGGATGTCTGGCTCTAGGTGAGTGATCATACCATCGTGGTTATCTGGGTCAATGAAGATCTTTTTTGTACAGTTCTTCTATGTATTCTTGCCACCTCTTCTTAATATCTTCATCTAAGTCAAGGTTACCTTAATTTGTCATTGTTGTGGTTGATGTCGAGAGGTTGCTGCAGCCACTGATACTGTCATAGTTCCCATCCTGGGAATCTTCGAGCCCTTGAAAATCACAGGGCAGAGCTGGGCCCAATATACTTGGTACACTGTCCCTGTGAATAGTAATCACTAACAGCAGGTATCTTTGCTGTGGTGCTACTTGCCTTTCTGATGGCATTTTACAGGGCTGTTTTCAGATGTGAAGGATCCAACTGCAATACAATGGTGGTGGGAAGTATGTACTTAAAATTGGGGGCTTTTGTTTTTGTTTTTCCAGACTTTTATAACCTTTTTATTTTGTTCTGGGGTATGGCCTATTAACAAAGTTGTGGTACTTTCAGGTGAACAGTGAGGGGACTCGGCTATACACATACCTGTATTCATTCTCCCCCAAGCCCCCTCCCATCCAGGCTGGCACATAACGTTGAGCATAGTTCTCTCTGCCATGCGATAGGTCCCTGTTGGTTTTTCATTCTAAATATAGCAGTGTGTACATGACCTTCCCCAAATCCCTAACTATTCCTCCCCACTCCCCCCCCCCCCCCCCCCCCGCCGCCAGCAACCATAATGTTCCTTTTCTAAGTCTGTGAGTCTCTTTCTGTTTTTTAAGCAAGTTCATTTGTATCATTTCTTTTTGGATTCTGCATATAAGGGATGTCATGTGATATTTCTCTTTCTAGGTCTCACTTACTTCACTCAGTATGATATACCCTAGGTCCATCCATGGTGTGGCAAATGGCATTATTCTTTTTAATGGCTGAGTAATAGTCCATTGTATATATGTACCACATCTTTATCCATTCCTCTGTTGATGGACATTAAAGTTGCTTCCACGTCTTGGCTATTTTTAATATAAACAGCGCTGCAATGAACATTGAGGTGCATGTATCCTTTCGGATCATATTTTTTTCCAGATAGATGCCCAGGAGTGGAATTGCAGGGTCATATGTAGCTCTGTTTTTAGTTTTTTAAGAAATCTCCATACTGTTCTCCATAGTGGCTGTATCAGTTTACATTCCCACCAGTAGTATAGGAGGGTAAAATAGGGGGCTTTTGAAAGGCAGATAGCAAACATTATACACGGTATATCAGACCTAGAGGGGAAGCTGAAATGTTGAGACTCTGAAAACATCCCTAGTAAGACAGGCAGAAATAGCTTCAGGTGACATACTTTGGTGTAGTCCATTTTTCAAAGGAATGACATTGAAATACTGTGAGTATGTAGCACATGTCCAGGTCCAGTTAGTACTCCACACTGAAGTCTTTTCCAGTATTTTAGTGCTTGACCTTTGGTAGTTGGATTGGAATTTCAGTTTTTTGAGCCTTTCCAGGTTTTTCATCAGTATTTAGGAGAAACATGCCCCTTTTTTAGACTTTTATTCCACTGTACATGGACTCCATTCAGCATGTCCTTGCCACTTTAATGTAGCTGAGAATACAGCTTCAAGGGATAGGCCAGTCAGTCCCATAGCCCCTGTCCTGAAGGAACTTTTCTCAGGAATGGATGAGTCATCCACAGAGGGAAAAAAAAAACTTGCCACAACCCTCACATAGGGTAGGATGCCTGGTAAATTGGTTGAACTGATATGTATAAAAACCAGGAGTGAAAAAAAAAAAAAAAACCAGGAGTGGTCCAAAGCCCCAGGCGTTAGGATTATCGCACAGAGGTCCGGTGTGTCAGGAGTTTGAGAACAAGGACTGGATCAGGAATAGAGATTTGAGAAACATGTGCATAAAGGTAATGTTTGAAGAACTGAAACCCCGAGAGATAGGTAGAGTATTAGGAAGGTAAGGGGAAAAACAATCTTGAAGGGAATCGTTAGATATGGAGGCTGTAGCTGGGGAAACGGAAGACTTAAGAGATGAGCACATTAGCATATTTTGTCAGGGAGGTCCAAGGGTAGGAACGTAAGGTGGTAAAAAAATATCGAGGAGAATGAGGACTGGATTTTGTGAAGGTAGGTCACTGGTGACTTTTGAGAAAGTTTCAGTAGAAGTTTGGGCAGAATGCACATTGGTAGAATTTAAGCATAAGCAAGTGAAGATGTATACCTTTTCTTTGAAACAGACCAGAGAGAGGAAGATTAGTAGAGGAAAGCACAGATGTGGGGAGGAGATTCCTTGTTTTAAAATAGGCACCCTGCACTTTATGGTAGACTGAAAGAAGGAGCCAGTAGACAGGAGAGATGAAGGGGGTGTGGGATACCCCAGGTGGCAACACTATATAAATTGACAGGTGCTGGAGGCTGTAAGGTTAGGCCTGGGCAGGAGAGACTTAGTAGGAGTAACTTGCACACTGCTTTCCTCTGTCTTTTGCCAGACCCTGTAAGAGATGCAGAGATCCCCATAACTCCTCTAAAGAAATATACACTCACTTGCATGCTATTACAGGTGACTTAAATAGATATCTTACAGCTGACTGTTACTGGAAAAACAAACCTCTACTCAAAACTTGTAAGAATTATATCTGAAACAATTCAGAGTCTAGAAAAGAATACATCTGGCAGAGAGACTGCAGAGAGAGCTCAGTGTGATTTTCTTTCTCAAGCTGGCAAGCCATGTACTTGAAAAGATGCTGGATTATAACAACGTGGAAAGGAAAGATACTAGAGTAAAAAAAAAATTTCTGGGTCATTTCAGGAAAAAAAGTAGTTTCATTTTCTGATGTTTGTACTTTTCACATCTTGTCAACAACTCTGGTTGTGTTGCCAGACTCCCAGCATCCCAGAAATCACCTTGTAATTATAGGCTTTCATTTTCATTTTGTCCCATAATCACTTGTAATTTCTTTTCTTTATCATCAATAGAAACTAAATGGTTTTATATTTTTCCTGGGCAGAATATTCCCTAAGGGAAATATTCAAGAGCCTTTTTGGTTGCTCCCTGGCATTTTCATTTTGTGTGTCCTTAACTGTATTTGATTTAGAGGAATTACTTCTTAAAAATTGAGTACTTTCTAGGAGGGATGGTATTCAAAGATGGAAGTCTTTTTTAATAATTCAGGGAATAACAGATACATTTTGTTTGCATCCTATAAGGTCCTCATTGCTGGACTTTGGGCATACACCAAATACCAAGATCGGCCTGGGAGGTAAAATTGTGACATGAATTTGAGAGCATAAGAAAAAATAGAAAGTGATTTGTGAATCCTAGCAAGATGTTAGCAGTCAGACTGAATATAGAGGAAAGACTTTTAAAAAAAGGCAAATTAGTGTCTGTGCCCTGGATTATTTCATAGGAGGCTGAAAATGAAATAGTCTATCTCTCTCATTAAAAAAATGTTTTGTTTTTTGATTTTACTTAATATGTATCCCACACCCCTTTCATCTCTCCTGTCTACTGGCTCCTTCTTTCAGTCTACCATAAGTGCAGGGTGCCTATTTTAAAACAAGGAATCTCCTCCCCACGTCTGTGCTTTCCTCTACTAACCTTCCTCTCTCTGATCTGTTTCAAAGAAAAGGTATACATTTCCACTTGCTTCATACCCATTCACTTGCTTAAATTCTACTACATGTCCACTAAAGTATGGAGCCACATAGGGCTGTGAAGAAATATAAGATATTTCCTTTGCTCTGAAGTGATTTGCAGTCTGGTTGGAAGACAAAACCCAAGTGAATCAAGTACAGGACCTTGAAGTGGGTCCCATATTTATTAGGAATCAAAAACAAAAATGGAGGGAGGGATATAGGAGCTGAATAGGTGTCAGAAGTGCTGAGTTCAAAGGGCTAGTCTATCTACAGTACTGTTTTCCTTGTGTGGTCCTATGATTTAAAGAATTGTATTGAGCACATTTCCCTTTTATGTATATGCTGGTTATTGTGCTTTCTTTAGTAGTATTATCCTTAATCCTCCTTTTGCTTTTTCACAGAAAATAAGTCTTTAACTATTACTAGATATATATATATATATATTCTTAGCCAGCCACATACTCACTGCACTACACCACGAATGTTCTCAGAACTCACAAATGAGTGACAGTAGCGTCTGCCCTTCCCATTACAGAACCTTATGAGTTTATGTGCATTAAATTTTAAAGCTAAATTTCTTACATTTTCCAGACTAAAAAAAATAGTTTCTAATGTTTACTTCATGTACCCCAATGGATTGTGTCACCAGTTTGAGAAACGTTCCCTTGAGACAGTATGATTTTGTCAGTGAATGTATTGTTGAGGATTAGTTTGACTGTAGATAATGGGGACCTGAAAAATACTACCTTAAACAAGACAGTTATTTTTCATTCACATAAAAGAAGTATGGAAGTAGGCAGTCTTGGGCTGAGATGGTGGCTTCCAAAATACCTGGGATCTGGGTGCCTTCCACCCTTTACTCCTTCAGCTCCAGGGTGTGGCACTCATGTTCTAGGATGATTGTTAGAAAGCAGCCATGACTCCAGGTTTAAGCAGCAGGGAGGAGGAAGGAGATGAAGAAGGGGCAGGGACTTCCAACTTTAAGGAAGATTTTCTGGAAGTCCCACAGAATACTGCTGATTACATCTCAGGGGCTAAAGCTATATCTAGTGTAAGGGAAACTAAGAAATGTCTTATAGCTGGGCAGCAAAGTGCACAATTAAAAATTGGAGTGCTGTTCCAAGAGGTAATGGTGAGAGTTCAGATTGACCTCTAGGCTGTGGCAAGTGGAGGTAGGGAGTCCTCATGCTTTTTCTTTTTTTTTTGGTAACAGCTTTCGTAAATATCCACACACATTACAATTCACCCATTAAAAAGTTTACAATTCAGTTGTATATAGAATATTCATCGAGTTATGCAACCATCTGAGAATCATTTTGGAAAAATTTCATCACCCTATAAAAAACCTCACTATTCTTTTGGTAGTCATTCCCTATTCCTCCCTCCTCCAGCTCCCTTCCCCTGGTAGTCACCAGTCTACTATCTCTGCATTTGCCCATTCTGGACATTTCATATAAATGGAATGACACAACATGTGTTTCTTTGTAACTAGCTTCTTTCACAAATTGTAATGTTTTCAGGGTTCATCCATGTTGTAGCATGTATTAGTATCCCCCCACTTTATTGTTGAATAATATTCCATTGTGTAGATAAATCACTTTGTCCATTCATCAGTTGTTAGATATTTGGTTTGTTTCTACTTTTTGATGATGATGAATAATGCTGCTGTGAACATTCATTTAAATTTTTTGTGTGAACACATTTTTATTTCTCTTGGAGTTATGAGTAGAATTGCTGGGGTCATAGATATAGTCAGATCCTTTGCCCGGTTTTAAATCAGATTGTCTATCTAGTTATTATTGAGTTGTACGAGTTCTTTACATATTGTGGGTCCGCATCAACCTTGATTGCAGTGAGAGATCCTGAGTCAGACCACCAACCTAAGCTGCTTTTTTGTTACTCAGTTTTAGGAGTTCTTTATATATTCTGGATATAGGTCCCATATCATTTTCTCATATTCTGTGGATTATCTTCTTATTTTCTTGATGCTATCTCTGGAACCACAAAAGCTTTAAAATTTTTTATGAAGTCCAATTTATCTTTCTTCTTTGGTTCTTGGTAATAGATATATTTGTGAATACACTATTCACAATACATTATGAGAAATGTATTTTTTAGCCAAAAGGTGGAAGCAACCCAGGTGTCTGTCTGCAGATAGATGGATAGATAAGATGTGGTATATATCAGTACATACAATGGAATAGTATTCAATCTAAAAAGAAAGGAAGTTCTGATACATGCTACAAAGAGAGGAAACCTCTAAGACATGCTGAGCACAATAAACCAGTCACAAAATGACAAATACTGTATGATTCCACTCACATGAGGTAGTTAGAGCAGTAAAATTCATAAAGGTAGAAAGTGGAATGATGGTTGCCAACAGTGGAAGTAGGGGAGATGGGGCATTAATTGTTTAATGAATATAGAATTTCAGTTTTAGAAGGTGAAAAAAGTTCTGGAAATGGATGATGGTGATAATCGTACAACAGTGTTGAATATATGTAATGCCACTAAAGTATTTACTTACAAATTATTTAAATGGCAAGTTTTCTGTATATTTTACTGCATTTTAAAAAATATCTTGTAGTTTTAGCTCTTACATTTGGGTCTGTAATCCATTGTGAGTTAATTTTGTATGTGATGTGAGGTAGCGTTCTAACTTTCTTCTTTTGCATATTATCTGTTCAGTTGTCTCAGCGCCATTTGTTGAAAAGGCTGTTTTTTTCTCCATTGGATTGTCTTGGCATCCTCTTTGAAAATTTACTTGACCCTAAATGGGAGGACTTATTTCTGGATTCTCAGATCTACTCTATTGATCTGTGAAAGTGTTAGTCGCTCAGTCATGTCTCTTTGGGATCCCATGGACTCTAGCCTGCCAGGCTCCTCCATCCATGAATTCTCTAGGCAAGAATACTGGAGTGGGTAATCATTCCCTTCTCCAGAGGATCTTCCGTCCCAGGGATCAAACCTGGGTCTCCTGCATTGCAGGTGCTCTTTACTGTCTGAGCCACCAGGGAATTATTTATATCTTTATAACAGTGCAACACTGCCTTGATTAGTGTACCTTTATAGTAAGTTTTGACATCAGGAAATGTGAGTCCTTTAACTTTGCTGAGACCTTTAACTTTGCTCTTCATTTTCAAGATTGCTTTGGCTGTTCTGAGTCCATTGAATTTCCATGTGCATTTTCTGATCAGTTGTCAGTTTCTGCAAAGAAGCTGGCTGAGATTTTGATAGGGATTGAGTTGAGTCTGTAGATTAATTTGGAGGATATTGCCATTTAACAGTATTGGCCTTTAGTCCTTAAACATGAATGTCTTCCCATTTATTTAGATCTTTTATTTCTCTATATTTTTTTTAACGTTTTCAGAGTATGTTTCTTGCTTTTTTGTTAAATTTATTCATGTTTTATTCTTTTTGATGCTGTTGTAAGTGAAATTGCTTTCTTAATTTCAGTTTCAGTTTGTTCATTACTAGGGTATAGAAATACAATTGATTTTATATGTTAATCTTGTATCCTGTAACCTTGCTGAATTTGTTAGTTCTAATAGCTTTTTACTGGATTTCATTTGGGTTTTTAAGTGAGTTTCCCACAAAAAAGTTTATGTCATCTGCAAATTAAAATAATTTTACTTCTTCTTTTTCAGTCTGGATGTCTTTTATGTTGTCTTCTGCCTAATTGCCAGAACCTCCTTAGAAGTGGCAAGAGTGGACTTTCTTGTTTTGTTCCTGTTCTTAAGGGAAAACTTTAAATATTTTCACCGTCAAGTATAATAGTTATGGGGTTTTGGTATGACTTTTTGATGCCACATGGAAAGGTGTTACTAGCGTTTTATCTTATATTTTTAGTGTGCTAATAGAGGCTTGTGCCCCATGGGCAGAAAATGTGTGCTATAGATTAAAGCTATTATGGATTCTTGTGCATTTAGACAACATTTTTGTCTTGTTTCAGCAATGGCTGCCATCCGGAAGAAACTGGTGATTGTTGGAGATGGAGCCTGTGGCAAGACTTGCTTGCTCATTGTCTTTAGCAAGGACCAGTTCCCAGAGGTGTATGTCCCTACGGTGTTTGAGAACTATGTGGCAGATATTGAAGTGGATGGAAAGCAGGTGAGTATACTTTTCAGAACAACTGCTACTGTTTTTTATGTTAGGCTATTCATAGAGCCTTGAATTAGGCCTTTTTGTCTCTTCAGTGCATAATATAACAATAACAAAAAGTTAAAATGAGAAATCTGTTCTCTTCTCGCCTTTTCAGTTCAGTTCAGTCGCTCTGTCGTGTCCAACTATTTGCAACCCTGTGGACTGCAGCACACCAGACTTCCCTGTCCATCACCAACTCCTGGAGTTTACTCAAACTCATTTCTGTTGTGTTGGTGATGCCATTCAACCATTTCATCCTCTGTCATCCCCTTCTGCCACCTTCAGTCTTTCCCAGCATCAGGGTGTTTTCAAATTAGTCAGTTCTTCACATCAGGTGGCCAAAGTATTGGAATTTCAGCTTCAGCATCAGTCTTCCCAATGAATATTCAGGACTGATTTCCTTCAGGATGGACAGTTTGGATCTCCTTGCAGTCCAAAGGAATCTGAAGAGTCTTCTGCAACACCACAGTTCAAAAGCATCAATTCTTTGGTGCTCAGCTTTCTTTATAGTCCAACTCTCACATCCATACATGACTACTGGAAAACCATAGCTTTGACTAGACAGACCTTTGTTGGTTTTTAATATTCTGTCTAGGTTGGTCGTAGCTTTTCTTCCAAGGAGCAGGCGTCTTTTAATTTCGTGGCTGTAGTTGCCATCTGCAGTGATTTTGGAGCCCCAAAAAGAAAGTCTCCCGTTCTTTCCATTGCTTCCTCATCTATTTGCCGTGAAGTGATGGGACCGGATGCCATGATCTTAGTTTTCTGAATGTTCAGCCTTAAGCCTACTTTTTCACTCTCCTCTTTCACTTCATCAAGAGGCTCTTTAGTTCTTTACTTTTCTGCCATAAGGTGGTGTCATCTGCATATCTGAGGTTATTGATATTTTCCCCGGCAATCTTGATTCCAGCTTGTGCTTCTTCCAGCACAGCGTTTCTCATGATGTACTCTGCATATAAGTTAAATAAGCAGGGTAACAATATACAGCCTTGGTGTACTCCTTTCCCTATTTGGAACCAGTCTGTTGTTCCATGTCCAGTTCGAACTGTTGCTTCCTGACCTGCATGCGGATTTCTCAGCAGGCAGCTCGGGTGGTCTAGTGGTCCCATCTCTTTAAGAATTTTCCACAGTTTCTTCTGATCCACACAGTCAAAGGCTTTGGCACAGTCAATAAAGCAGAAGTAGATGTTTTCCTGGAAGTCTCTTGCTTAGTTCAATTTTATTCATTTTAAATTATTATGATCTAGATTATGTCCACATTCATGCGTATGTCACATGGGGAAGCCTTAAAATACTTGTTCTTTCCAGCTTTATTTATATTTGAAATTTAGTTTGTTGCCAAATGGTTAATACTGAAATGAACCTTTGTATGGATATGCTTTTTTTATCTGTCATAGTATTTCATTAAGTGCTGAAGTTTGAGATTACTAGGTCAATGTGTTCTTATTGATGATGCTTCTCAAAGGTTGTACGGCTCTGTGCCACCAACAATGTGACATTTAAGCCTGCTCACATTTAGGTTTTTGGGTTTTTTTTTTTTTTTTTAATGTCTTTTGACTTTAACATAAACAGGCTGTTGTGTTTGCTTCAGTTACTTCTCACTGGTGGTGAGGACAGTGTTTCCTCCTGTCTGCCCTGAAAGCCCACCAGCAAGACTGGGGAAAAACCGCTGAAATTAGAATTGTCTCTCCCCCTTTTGCTGTCAAAATAATATCCAGATTCCTGTCCATCTTTTGAAGAGAAATGAAATTCTCATTGCAAATGGGTTAGCTGAAAAGAAAAGTAGAACAACGGGCTGTTTTCCAACACACTGCGTCCTCTTAGGCATTCAGTCACATGTCTCATGCTGCTAGCACCTAATTTATTGGCTTCCACAATTCTGTCTCCTTTCTTCCTTCTCCTATTCTTGCTTTCCTGCTGTCCCTTTCTGTCCCAGTACTACCTAACCTCATTTTGTGGGACTGTGTGTGGAAAGCACATTAGGCCAGCTGCTTCGAATTCTAGGATTCATTACAGGGTGCTTTGATACTTCTCTGACCATGAGTAAGCTGTCTAATCTTTGAGCCACTTTGATTTGTAAAGTGGTTTAAGCCATTTTACAGTTGACAGCAAGGGTCTATGAAGTGACTGAAGGCATTTGGAAGCACCAAAGCACTTGACAAATTGGACTGAACAAGAGCATACTCAGCACCCCCTCTTATGGTTTACCCAGTAGCCATGTGGGCCACAGGGGATGCTCAGGCCATCAGGAATCCCACGGCACCCTTCTGGTCACGAATGGGTGAAGAAAACCACAATGAATTCCTGCCCAAGAGAACTTTGGGTCTTATACCCTGCAGGTGGCCCATCAGTATAGTGTTGCCAATTCAACTTTCAGTCAGTCCTCTGAGTGGGTGCTTGGGTACAGGTTTCTGTGGGCTTCATAGGAAGATTGGTTTTATCTGACAAGCTGGGGAAAATTTGGGCCTGCTGTCACATACCAGACCTCTCACCCAATTTAGATAGATAGACACAAACACAGACACACACACACAGAAAGACCCAGTGGCTTGAAGGAAACAGGTTTAGGTTGGTGTTTTCATAGCACATTTCTCAAAGGCGTACTGAATGTATATTGCTGGGTTTATCTTCTCATTTAGAGAATGACAGCTGTTGGTTGCTACGTGTCTGCAGTCATCAGTTGGAAAAGTCTTTTCCACCTGTGGCAGTGTATGTTTGGGGGGTACTGTTGGCTGTTCTGTCCTCTTGGAAGCATCATCTTTGCCTTGGGGTCTTGAAATGACCAGGATCTTCTTAACCTTAAGAAACATGGGGATTTTGACTTACAAACCTTGAGGAATGATGAGTGAGTATCTTTCTTGCTCTGCCTGACCCTGGTAAAATGAAAGCCCTTCAACCAGGGAGAGAAACCCTGAGAAAAGGGTACTTGATCTGGAAGAGGGTATCACATCCTAGCTACCTACCTCAGAGCAAGTCAGTACCCCAGGGTGAGAGAGGGCGCCTCCTGCAAATGTTCTCTTAAGAGTAGGCACCCACAGAGCCCAAGGAACCATCCAGGATTCTAGGTGGTTATGGGCCAGGGAATAGGTCTGCCAAAAATGGAAAGGCCCTGACGTGAGACAGGCCTGGCACCCTGGAATCATTTATCAGGAGACAGAGTTAGCTCTTCTGTCTGACTGAATGCTCATGAGGTGTGGGGGTGCCAGGGGAGTGGCGTTTGTGAGAGAATGAGCTGTAGCATCCTGAGGTCAGACCAGTTGTGAGGGTTGGGCATCAATATGTTATGGATTCCTGTACCAGGCTGATGGTAATGTGCGTGACAGAGGCACAGTGGGACTTGTGGAAGTTGTGAGTGACACATCCTGGGGCAGAGGTTGAAGGTGGAATAAATAATTAGCCATCAACTTTAAGGTAGGAATAATATTTAGATACTGAAATATGGGCTCTGAAGGTGTTAGGAGGAGAAGGCTACTCAAGGCATTGGAGGGAGAACTCCTTGGGCCACAAGGGCTAAAAACCACTGTGATTGTAAGAAGTGACTGGGCTGACTACAGTGCCTGACAGGCATGGGGGTGGTGGAGTCCTATCTAAGTCCAGGTGTCTGTTTGCCCTCCTCCCACTGGAAAGTGAACAGATTCCCAAGGTGAAAGGAGTACCCCCCTACCTGAATGATGCTTTCATTCAGCCATTCAGACATTTTTTTGAGCAGTAAAAGCAGAGCCATAGGCCTTCCTGTCAGCTCAGACCTTGCCCAACACCCAGGATGGTATCTTTTCTCATCCATCAATTCAAATACAACCTTGTTTCCTCACTGGAGCAGAGTGATGAGATAAGGTAAGGAAATGGTTGAGTGAGACTGTATTAAGAAAAGTTACTTATTGTGGTTTTTCCCTGTCTTGCCTTGTATATCTGGTGGGATGTTGTCTATGGTTCATTCACTTTCTTTCTTCTGTAGAATGTTATTTGTGATTAAGTACTTACAAGCTACAAAATTACTTTTGACTAATAAAACTGACCATTTTTGTATTTTACTATGTGGACAGTCTATCATTTGAAGGTACAGTGGTTTCACGTCTTCTGAAAGTAAGTAGTGGGATTAACCTGCACTCTTATGTTCATTTTTCCTGTCATAGGTAGAGTTGGCTTTGTGGGACACAGCTGGGCAGGAAGATTATGATCGCTTGAGGCCTCTCTCCTACCCGGATACCGACGTTATACTGATGTGTTTCTCCATTGACAGCCCTGACAGTTTAGGTGAGTAGCGCTGTGGCCGCACATTTGTCACTGCCTGTGTGGTGGTCAGTTTTTGGTTTCTCAGATCCTTTCTGGACATCAAGTGGCTGAAAAGCAGACATGAGTTTCAGAGAAGGAGATCATAAGTGGCCAAAGTCCTAGAGTCTCAGGACTGTAGACCCTGAGCCCTGAATCCCTTTTCAGCTGCCATGTTCACCTTGTAAAGTAGGTGGGTTCCAAACAGAAAGCTATTTTTTGCCCCCCTTTCTTTTTTTAAGGGGGACAGGGGTGGGAGGTGGGCTTGCAGCATGCTCTGACCAGGGCATTGAACCTGTGCCCTCAGCAGTGAAAGCACAGAGTCCTAACCACTGGATCTCCAGGGCATTCCCCAAAGCTGTTTTCTGGACTGAGATTTGGGGAAGGCTTTTTTGGGTGTCCACATCTTTTTTCAGTACTTGATATTGAGCCTGCTGCCTCCCAACATCTAGACTGATGATTTGCTGATTCCTAGTGGTGTTTTTAAAGCCCTGTTTTAGCCCTTTTATAAAGCCCCTTATCTAGTGGAGAGAGTTGAACCTGACCATTACACTAGCTAAGTTGGTCACATGTTACAGAAGCTGCTTTTTCCTTCAAAGAAAAAAAAAAAAATGTGTGAATGATGCTGACCTCTTATTCTGCAAAACAGAGCACCAGGGCCTGAAACAGAACTTGCTTTCGGTTTGTACTAAAGATGATAAAACTTCTTGCTTGGTTCTGTGGTGCTCTGTTTTAACAGGGCAGTGGATGGGGCAAAGATACTGTCATTATTAACACAAATGACAGTTGAGACCTGGCTGCTGGCCTGGGCTGTAGTCCTGGGGAGTTAGGGTTGGAGTGACCCTTGTGTGTCCTGCTTGTACTCAGGTAAATGACAATACTGAGGGGTGCTCTGAGACTTAGAACCGTTTGCTCAGTGTCATGCAGCCCAAGGAACCAAGTTGAGATGGAGCCACATGTGTGATACTTCCCAGGACTGAGACTGTGGGTGCTGCCTGCCATTGTCTCACTTTGGTTCAACGGTTGTGTTTTAGTTTCAGTTTTCAAATTAATCTGGCTTCCTTTGGTGGGACTCTCTGAAGGCCTTTGAGGCTGAGCTTTAGAGAGAAAATGGACACCTTCCCTTCAAACACACACATGATGAACTTTGCCTAAATCCTGTAGGAATGAGGACTGCATCCTTTGCCACCTCATCCAGGGTGTAATCCTTTAGGGACAAGAATACCTTCAGAGCGAAATATTACTCTTACTCTGTCTTACTTTTTCTTTGAACACTGTATCTCCTGGTCTCAAGGAAATCTTCAGTTTTTGACCTCTTGTCTATTTACTGTGACTTGTTTTTTGCTATCCCCTCACTCAGAGGGCAGGTTCTAGGCAGGAACGCAGAGGTAGAAAAAGCAAGGAGAGGTTGAGCTCCCTCTCTGGAGTACAGCTACACCGGAGGGCGGGGTGGGCTGATGCTGTGCCGTCACTCGTGGTCTTGGCAGGAGTATCACAGGTAGGTAGGGCCCCTTTGCTGACCTGAGTTACCTTAATTTTGCCAAGGGCCTTTTAAAAGTTCTCTTATTTTGGCTAGGGAGTAGCAGAGAATTCCACTGGTAGTTTGCACCAGTAAAATGTGTCTTGGGAACTCAGAAGTTTATATCAAGAAAATGAAAAGTTATAGGGGCTTCCCTGGTAGCTCAGAGATTAAAGCATCTGCCTGCAGTGCAGGAGACCTGGGGTCGAGTCGGGAAGATCCCCTGGAGAAGGAAATGGCAACCCACTCCAGTTTGCTTGCCTGGAGAATCCCATGGAGGGAGGAGCCTGATAGGCTACAGTCCATGGGGTCGCAAAGAGTCGGACACGACTGAGCGACATCACTTCACTTCACAATGTCAACCAAATGTTGGAATTTGCTTTTTATGTATGGTTGGATATTAGACCATGGCCCAGAGTCTGGGTGTAGAATAACAAGTTTGATCAGCAATCAGAATGTTGGTGTGAAAAAAAAAGAATGTTGGTGTGCAGGTTTCAGCCCTGTTGCTGGCCAATCCTGTGTAAAAGGCCAAATAGTAAATAGTTTAGGCTTGTTAGCCATGTGTTCTCTGTTGCATTTCCTGAATTTGCCATAACTACTCAGCTATACTGTTGTGGCACAAAAGCAGTCATAAAAAATAAATCCATGAATGAGCTTGGCTCTGTTCCAGTAAAACTTGACTTACAAAAGTAGGCTCTGGGTCTAGATAAGAATTCCTTTTCTCAAAAAAAAAAAAAAAAAAAGAATTCCTTTTCTCTAGCTTAATGGAATTCACAAGGACATCCAAAGCACTCCATTGTAAATCTATATAAAGTGATGTGTCCTGATATGATCAGATTACTTTGAGGGTAGGAGCAATTATAGGTGATTGCCATCACTGAATTAAAAGGTAAAAAAATTAAAATTTAAAATTATTCATGAAAAGTGAACATAAGAGAGGCAATTCATTTTATTTTACATGTCCTGGATTCTGAAGGTGGGGAGACTATTAGAGTAATAATTTTGTATGTTTAGCAAATAATTATTGAGCACCTACTTATAGAACCTATATTCTAGATGGAGACAGAAGAGCAAAAACCTAACTCTGATAGCAGGAAAGGTTACAAATAGCATTCATGGTGATGGATATGGAATAGGCTATGGCAGAATGGAGTGTTTGAAGATGACCACATGCTGCTGGTCAGGAGCCTCAGTGAAAAGGAGACCTCTGAGCAGAGGTGAGGGAGGCCAACAAAAGACTCCCAGGCAGAAGGAAGGAGTCCAGTGTGCCGTGTGGAGAGCGGGGGTTGCAGAGCCATGTGGCTAGTGGTGCGGGCCCCTCCTTTGATCATGAGAGAGATGGGAACTCTCGGATGGTTTGAACACAGGAGAGATGTGATCTCACCTACTCTTTAAAGTGCTCACTGTTGCAGCTTCACTGAAAACTGACCGCAGGGTGCAGAGCCAAGAGCAAGATTGAGTGCTGAGGCTGCTGGGCTTCAGTGTCAGATATGCTGGGCCTTGTGTCTTTATTGCTCTGCAGTTCTTAAGGAACCCCTTTGTTCTAGAATAAGGCTTTGAGTTTTAAGTTGTCACATTAGTGATTGGCTGTAGCTGCTATAGCAAAGGAGGAAAGTATCTGTCTTGTGGGCTGAGGAGTGGAGCATTGAATTGAGTTTTCGGACCTTATTCATGTAATTTCTCTACCTTCTAGCCAGAGGCAGGGCATCTTTCCATATTTTAACTCCTGCCTTTTGGTCTTGAAGTCAGAGAGTGAACAGTTTACGCCTAAAACATAGTGTCAGATTATGATTGGTACCATTTAAATGATCATCATACTAAGTATGGTGTACGCATTGAATCAGAATAACCTCATGTGAGGTCTTACAGTTATCTCCACTGTATAACGTCATCCCTGACTCTGAGATGCTCAAGGTGGTGGGTGTGGGAGGTTGAACCCAGGACACCTTATCTAAATTACTACAGTATTGGCAAGAAGCTACAACTGGTTATGATTCATTTTCAGAAGCCACTGAAGCCCTTTGAAATTCCAGTAACCCAAGGGTAGGTCATCCTGAGGGCCCATGAGTAAGGTGTAGATAAAGTGTGTGAACCCTGGGCTAGCTGTAGCCACAGAATGGGGACTCCTGTAAGCTGTGGTCAGAATCACCCAACAGTGACGTGGATGGCCGGCTGGTGGGGCAGGGGGTACCATTGTGGAGCCACCCCTTCTGAATCCTTCGCTCCTCTGTATCCTTCACCTGGCGCCACCTCCAGGGGAGCTGAGCTCCTTGGTATGACTGAGAAAAGCTGGTGATTCTGTGCTTCAGAGAAGGGGGGTTAGATTTTGCCTTTTTCGTGGTTTTGAAACTAGTGAAATTCCATTATATGTCCAGCATGATTCTGAAGTTTCTTTGCAATTTAACTAGAGCTTCTGGAGATTCTTCAAGGTAGAATTATATGTATCCCCAAATTATGTGCATTTTGCTTCTTTCAGAAAACATCCCAGAAAAATGGACTCCGGAAGTCAAGCATTTCTGTCCCAACGTGCCCATCATCCTGGTTGGGAACAAGAAGGATCTTCGAAACGATGAGCACACAAGGCGGGAGCTAGCCAAGATGAAGCAGGTATGGTCTGGGGCAGAGCTCTGTCTTCTGTAGCATTCGGGAACCCAGGACCCACGATTGGAGATTGAGGGAGCGAGGCAGAAACCCTCGTAGGCCAGGCTGTTTCAGAGAGACTCCCAGAAGCCTCTCTCTGTCCCTCTGGCCCTCATTGACTGGGGCCTGCACAGAGGGTCCCTAAGGCTCCCTAGCCTGTAAGGTGGGACCTCTCTCGTGCAGATTGCCTTCCTGAGAAGGGACCGGCACAGCAGTAGTCAGTGTCAGATGCAGGAGCTTTGTCAGGCTCTCGGTCTCCCTGTCCAGTTATTACCTTTGTATGTGTGAGGCTAGAGATAAATTGGTGGCAACTGAAGGATCAGGAAGCCTTGGGAGTCCAAACAGAGAGCCCTAATTAATGCCTTTTAAAAGTGCTGGGGGTGACACCTTGGCTTCTGAAGTCTTTTAGCAGAGTTTAAATACTCTATACCTACTTATTATATGTATGTAACACTGTTAACTAAAAGTACTCTCTTCTCTTTGCTAGGAGCCAGTAAAACCCGAAGAAGGCAGAGATATGGCAAACAGGATTGGTGCTTTTGGGTACATGGAGTGTTCAGCAAAGACCAAAGATGGAGTGAGGGAGGTTTTTGAAATGGCCACGAGAGCTGCTCTGCAAGCCAGACGTGGGAAGAAAAAATCTGGGTGCCTTGTCTTGTGAAACCCCTGCTGCAAGCACAGCCCTCATGCGGTTAATTTTGAAGTGCTGTTTATTAATCTTAGTGTATGATTACTGGCCTTTTTCATTTATCTATAATTTACCTAAGATTACAAATCAGAAGTCATCTTGCTACCAGTATTTAGAAGGCAACCATGATTATTAATGATGTCCAACCCACCTGACCCACCAGGGTCCTTCTGACACTGCTCTAACAGCCCTCCTCTGCACTCCCACCTGACACACCAGGCGCTAATTCAAGGAATTTCTTAACTTCTTGCTTCTTTCTAGAAAGAGAAACCGTTGGTAACTTTTGTGAATTAGGCTGTAACTACTTTATAACTAACATGTCCTGTCTGTCATCTTATCAGCTGCAAGGTACTCTGGTGAGTCACCACTTCAGAGCTTTACTCCTTTTAACAGATTTCATTGGCATAGCTCTGGGTGGCTATCCAGTTTTTTGAATATGTGCTCAGCCAGAAAGGCCCAAGTCCACGCAGCTGTGGTAAAGTTACAGTTCTGTGGTTTCATGTTAGTTACCTTATAGTTACTGTGTAATTAGTGCCGCTTAATGTATGTTACCAAAAATAAATATATCTACCCCAGACTAGATGTAGTATTTTTTGTATAATTGGATTTCCTAATACTGATATTTGTCATCTTCACAGAAAGTGTATTGGTTTTTTTTTTTTTTTTTTAAAGAAAGTGTATTTGAAAATAAAGTCAGATGGAAAATTGATTTTTTAAATTCCCGTTTTGTCAGTTTCTCGGATAAAAGATGGCCATGTCCCCCCATTTCAGCCCCACATACTCCAGTACCCCCTTCCCCAGAGCTGGGCTAAGTAAATAGGAATTCAGTCTTCTGCCTGAGGCACTTGGACACTCGGAAGGTGGCATAACCTGTCTCACCCGGACTGCAGGGTCTGGCTCTAGTTCACAGTGCTGTTTCTTCTCACTGTACCCAGGTTCCCTCCCAGAGGAGCTGCCAGTTCTCTTGGGCGGCCCTCAGTTTCTCTCTCCTCTCCAGCTGACTAAACTTTTTTTCTGTACCAGTTAATTTTTCCAACTAATAGAATAAAGGCAGTTTTCTAAACTTCCTGTATCCTGGTGTTTGTGTTGCTCTCTCCAGGGCTGGGAATGGGGGAATGAATTCTGCCTAGCTCACCTTTCCTTCAGGGGGCAAAGTACCAGCTTGCCCACCCACTCCCCAAAACCGGCACTAACCTGACTTCTGCCAAGGAGGTGGAAATGAGTATTTTGTCACATTCAAGTTCAGAGTGGGGTGGAGTAGGGAATACAGCCTACCGAGGAGTAGGTATTCCAAGCATTCATTCTCCCAGACAAATCTCGGGAGTGTGATATTTTCCTCTTCTTACTACCTGTCCATTCTCCGTGTCTTTTACTGGCAAGCCTGAGCTCCAGATGAAGTTGACTAGGTATGAGGATGGTCTGAAACCCACTTGAGTCCCCTTGGCCCTGCATGCTTTTGGGCTCCTCCCCTCCAGGAGTCTGGAGCAGGGCCTGAACAGTGACCCCAGAAACCCTGTGTAAAGGCAGTGCTGTGCTGGGGGTGTCAGTAGGTGGGAAACCGGAGGCTAGGATGAGAGCAGTCTAGGGCAGCGCCAGAGTGCAGAGATATGAGAAAGCTGGCTTTTGCAGTCCATCCCTGACTGACTGCCTGCCTCCTCGGCAGCATTGCCCACCCTCCTCCAGTTTAACCTTCAAAGCTCCCTGACTGCGTTGGCAGCTGCCGCCAACTGCACCGTCCCCGCGCCTGCCAATAGGGTTCGTTCTCCAGGAGTAGTGATACGGCCCAGGCGGGGCGGGCTGTGCAGCCACAGACAACGCACGCTCCTGTTGCTGGTCACCCTCCCGGGGCCAGGTCCAATCCCTGAAGAACCATTGAGAAAGAATCCGGAGCCCGTCTGGGCCCTGGGCGGGAATCATTCGCTCAACTACCGCAGTGCGGGCGCTGCACTCCCAGGGCCGGACCCAACGCGCCGGCGCCTCCGCACGGTCTGGGCGGTGTCCGCATCCGGCCCGGCCGCACCCTCCCGCCCCGCGGGCCCGCAGCTGGAGGCCGGAGGCCGGATGAGGCGGGACCCAGGCGGGGAGGAGCCGCGGCCGGAAAAGTGCCTGCACCACGTGACCCCCGGTCGCCCGCCTTTTAAAAGCAGGCGCTCCGACCCCCTTGTCCTTAAAGTCCGCGGCTCTCTATTCTCCACTCGGATACCCACACCATGTGCGCTGCTCAGCTCTCGGCCGCCCTTGCGGCGGCGGCCCCGCGCACGGTGTACGCCTTCTCCGCGCGCCCTCTGGCCGGCGGGGAGCCCTTCCACCTGGCCTCCCTGCGGGGCAAGGTGCTGCTCATTGAGAACGTAGCATCGCTCTGAGGCACAACGGTGCGGGACTACACCCAGATGAATGACCTGCAGCGGCGCCTCGGACCCCGGGGCCTGGTCGTGCTCGGCTTCCCGTGCAACCAGTTTGGGCATCAGGTGCGCCTAACCGCGCGGAGCGGGGGTGGGCGTGCGACCCGGGTTAGGAGCGCCCGCTAGTGCTCCGCCAGGCCCCAGGGCGCGGAGAGGCGGGCCTTCGGCTCGCAGCCCTCCGACGCTTTTCCCGGCTGAGATTCAAATCCACCCTGGAGTTAGGCAAGAAAGGTCACAGTCCAGTGACACATGGAAAACTCCAGGTTTGCGGTTAGAAGGCTTCCCTTCCCTCTCGCAGCCCTGGTTCCCAGCTGCTCTCCCCTCTCGCAGGAAAACGCCAAGAACGAGGAGATCCTGAATTGCCTGAAGTATGTCCGACCAGGCGGCGGGTTCGAGCCCAATTTCATGCTCTTCGAGAAGTGCGAGGTGAATGGCGAGAAGGCGCATCCGCTCTTCGCCTTCCTTCGGGAAGCTCTGCCTACGCCCAGTGACGACGCCACTGCTCTCATGAACGACCCTAAGTTCATCACCTGGTCCCCGGTGTGCCGCAACGACGTCTCCTGGAACTTCGAGAAGTTCCTGGTGGGCCCAGACGGTGTGCCCGTGCGCAGGTACAGCCGCCGCTTTCTGACGATCGACATCGAGCCTGACATCGAAACCCTGCTGTCCCAGGGGGCCTCTGCCTAGGGTGCCCCTCCTACCCTTGCTGCTTGGCGGTCAGCGCTGCTCTCCGGGGATTTTACCCATGAAGGTGTTCCTTCTAAACCTACGTGAAGGAATGCCTGATGTCCAGGAAAATCCCCTGAGGTGGGCACTGGTCCTGTCTCCCAGCCTCCCCTTTCCCAGACCACAGCTCCTTATGAATAAAGTGCCAAATGTGAGCAGAACTCCGTGTGTGTCCTGTGTAATTGTCAGCGTGGGACACCTTTCCTACTAACCTCATTGCCTTAGGGCTGGGAGCTTAAGCCCCCATTTCTTGGCTGGCCTTACCTAGCCAAGCATGAATACTCTAGCACTTTGTCTGCAGTGGAATTCACTCTTTCCTTTGTGGGAACCCAGGCTCCTCTCCCAGGGTTTCTCCCTCTGCCAGGACATGCAGCAGGGCCATCCCGAGGCCCTGTTACAAAAGAAAGTCTTTATTTAAAAAAGAGGAAGATGAATCAAGGGCTGAAACTGCCTGACCCTCTCCCGGTAGTTATGCCTCTTTCTGAGTATCTGTTCAGCTCAAAATGACCTAAACATATAACACCCTGAGCTCCCATTCACATTTGTTTAGTTTGTGGCCTTGTAACTGCAGAGCCAGCCCAAACTGGCCCTCATCTGTTGATACCAAGATAGTGAGTTGTTCTTCAGAGACAACAGAACAAAACCACAAATGCAGCCAGAGCATGTGCACAGGAGAAAAATTCTGACCTCTAATAATAATGCCTGGAATCAAGTTTCTCCACCTCCACCCCACCCCCCTGACATAGAATCAAAAGAATCTGTACATAACCACAACCTGAATGCTGGAACACTTTGAAAAGTGAAAGTTCCATTGTCCAGGAAGACCATACCTTAAATGGCCAAGTTCTAATGCCCTCCAATCAAAACCTGCCACACTACCGCTTCCACATACTAACCCATCCTCCCCTAACTCAATAAAGGTTGATCAAACTCCAGATTCAGTTCAGTTCAGTCATGTCTGACTCTGCGACCCCATGGACTGCAGTATGCTAGGCTTCCCTGTTCATCACCAACTCCTGGAGTTTACTCAAACTCATGTCCATCTAGTCGGTGATGGCATCCAACCATCTCATCTTCTGTTGTCCCCTTCTCCCGCCTTCAATCTTTCCAGCATCAGGGTCTTTTCAAATGAGTCAGTTCTTCACATCAGGTGGTCAAAGTATTGGAGTTTCAGCTTCAGCATCAGTCCTTCCAATGAATATTCAGGACTGATTTCCTTTAGGATGGACAGGTTGGATCTCCTTTCCAAGGGACTCTCAAGAGTCTTCTCCAACATCACAGTTCAAAAGCATCAATTCTTCAGCGCTCAGCCTTCTGTATAGTCCAACTCTCACATCCATACATAACTTGGAAAAACCATAGCCTTGATTAGACAGACCTTTGTTGGCAAAGTAATGTCTCTGCTTTTTAATATGCTATGTTGGTCATAACTTTTCTTCCAAGGAGCAAGCATCTTTTAATTTCATGGCTGCAGTCACCATTTGCAGTGATTTTGGATTAGGGACACGGATTTGACAGTCTTGCTTCCTGAGTCCTTATCCATCGACCTCCAGTTAAGGTCACCTCCCAGTAAAACTCTTCTCAACCTGGAGAAGGAAATGGCAACCCACTCCAGTATTCTTGCCTGGAAAAGTCCATGGACAGAGGAGCCTGGCGGGCTGCAGTCCATGGGGTTACATGACTGAGCATGTGTGCATGAAGGTGGAGGGAGATGGGTTGGTAGTAATAAACTGGTAGAACTAAAAAAATTAAAAAAACTCTTCTTAAAAGTGGGTACCAGGGACTTTCCTAGTGTTTCAGTGGCTAAGACTCCAAGCTCCCAACTTGGGGGCTGGTGTTCGATCTCTGGTCAGGGAACTAGAACCCACGTGCTACAACTAAGGATCCCAAGTGCCACAACTAAGATCCCAGTGCAGACAAAAATGTAGGTGCCGTAGTATTGGCTTCTATGCCCATCAGGCAGTGAGTCCTGTTTTTGGTAACAGCTTTTCCAGGTGTTAGGACCATATAAGTCTACTTTACACAGTTGGCAGCTCATGAGACATAACTTTCTTTCCTCAGGACACTGCTAGATCTTTGCATAGGTCCATCCAGCGCTTCTGTCTGCTCTGAAGCTGTGCTTACTGGTTGCTGCCGCTCAGGTAGTCAGCAGAGTACACAGTTGGTTGCTCTGACCCTGCCCAGCAGTTGCAATTTCGGGGCCAGGCTCAGGGCGGGGCATATCTTGGAGGCCAGCTGCCACTTCCCAGGTGTGGTTCAGTTCCAGCCCCTCCATCTGTGGTCCCTGCTGTCAGTAATCTCTTGAGACAGACAGATATGGAGCCACTTCCTATCACTGTACAAGGGACTCTGCAGGGCTGTATGCAATGAAGCTGCTTCTGTATTTTTTTCAAATTTTTTTTTTTTTAAATATGGACCGCTTCTCAAATTTGTATGTCATCCTTGTGCAGAGGTCATGCTAATCTCTTATCATTGCAACTGGAGTATATGTGCTTCCGAAGTAAGCACTGCAGTGAAGCTTCTGTTTGGACAGACAAGCACCCAGATACTTCGTTATCAGTCCAGAATGTGGTCCAGAGATTCTGGGGTCCCAGTGTTCATGGTCACATCAGTGACTCAAGTCCCTGCTGCGTTGGAATCAACTCTGAAGAACTTCTCTTCCAACCCTAAGCAGAAATCTTTGCTGTTGTTCTCCCCCTCCGTCTGGCTTTAGGTCATTAAGGGCAGTATCTGTTCCGGCTCCCTCTCCCTCCATCATCAACAGGCCTACCACCTCCCTCTGGCTGCAAGGCCTCTCCACCTCAGCTTTTTTTTAACTTTTTGGCTGCTCCACACAGCACATGGGATCTTAGTTGCCCGACCTGAGGTGCAACCTGTGTTCCCGGCATTGGAAACACAGAGTCTTCACCACTAGACTGCTAGGGAAACCCCCTCCATCTCAGATTTTGAGTCCCCTCTGAGGTGACCAAAGGCCGAGTTCTGTTGCCCATTTAAACCCCACCCTATCTGTACCCCTCTTAGAACCAAGACTCATGACATCTGTGAGTGACTCGTCTCACCCCAGAGGGTGAGAGTCTGGGTGCCCAGTGACTCACCCCTCATCACCCACGTTTTTCTCTTCTTCTTCAGTTTATGCCTTGAGCGCTAAGAGAAAGGAGCTTCCGAGATCCCCATGTGGCTGACGCTGGCTGGTGACTGCTCCTGCTCAGACTTGAAGTTGCCTGCCTCCTTTAACTGTCTTTTCCAACTCTCTTTTTCAGGAAGACTCAGTCTAAAGCCCCGTTAAGGGTTCATCTTCCTCCGCATAAACTAGAACTCTTCCCCCAAAACACACACACATTCTTTCTCGTTCAACCACCCTACTGCTACTGGCTGGGACCTGCACCCACTCCACCCTATTGTGAATCAGCAGCTCAAATTAACAAGTAAAAGTGAAGGAATCCCAGCGAGTCTGCCTGAGGTCCTGGCCTTTGGTGGTACTGCCTCCGGGACACTGCCTGATCTGGGAGCAGGCAGCAGAACTGAGTCCACAGGTCTTCCGAGAAGGGCTGGGCCCTGCTGTTACGCAACAGGTTCAGAAACCTCCATTTCAGAAGCTCTTCCAGAAAGGCTGGTTTAAACTTTTTCTAAACATTAAATCCGGTAGATCACATAGGTGTATATTACATCATTATGTACACACTAAATAGTTTACAGGTTTATTTGTCAACTATACCTCAACAAAGCTGAAAAAACAAAATCTGATACAACCCATTTGGTCAGGCCCTTCTTGCACAATTAGCCCTTTATCAAATGACTTCCTTCTTCTGTCTCCACGGAGTTCCACGAACAACACTTAAGTTTATTTTCAGAGAGGCATTCCTGGCCCAATCAATCTTTTCTCTTTTTTTTTTTTTTCCTTAGGGGGGCCGGGCGCACCCTGCAGCATGCAGGATCTTAGTTCCCAGATTAGGGATCCAACCTGTGTCCCCTGCATTGGAAGCACAGAGTTTTAACCACTGGACCACCAGGGAAATCCCTCTCGTAAGTTTTAACTTTAGTGTAATACTGAGTGAAAAATACTGGCTAACGATTTCCCCAGGAGAAATAAATTCATCCATGGCATGGATTTACAAAGAATGGACAGGGATCCAGGTCAGAGCACTCTGAATTTGGCAGGTTTTTGTTACTATGGTCACCAAATAGGATGGAAGAACGTGCTTTCATAGAGGTGTGACAGGTGTGACACACCTGTGCTGGCACTAAAATAAAACCCAGCTGGAGCTGGTCAACAAGTTACTGGGCATCCGGAACTGCTGGACTGGGAAGTGGGAGCTCAGATGAGAGAGGTTCTTGCCTGAGGAGTGAGGGCTCATGGGCCCTGGCCCTGAGGGTAACAGGGAAGCCGACTTGAGATCAGACATCCTTAGCTTTGACCTACCCAAGAGCTCAACTCCAGACCTGTCGCGAGAAAAAGCAAAAACAAAATCACCAGCTAGGTGGGTCACTTGCTGGTGGGTATTCTGTAAGTTGCATCCAGAAGCATTGAAACTGACAGGACATGACAGTGATGTACTGGTCAGAGGTCCAGCAGCCTTGCCATCATTCATCCTGCAGACAGAAATCCTATTCCCAGCACCCCTCCCAGGCCTAGGGTAGCCGTGGCCAGCAAGGGCAAGACAGGAGACCCAAGAACAGGCTCACTTAATCCAATTGCCTAGGGTCGGGCAGTATCCAGGACACAGGCAGCCCACCTTGGATGCTGTCCTGCAGTCCTGCGTATCTGTTACCCCAGTCTCTGTCCCCAGCTTGTGCCTGTGCCTGTGTAGCTGTGCATGAATCTAAAGAAGCCCTGGTCTGTGACTTCCCCAGAGGTCTCTAGTGGTTAAGACTTGTTCCAATGCAGGCGGTGCAGGTTCGATCCATCACTGATCAGGGAATTAAGATCCCACAGGCCCCAAGGTGTGGTTCAAAAGATAAATAAAATAAAACAGCCCATTCCTAAGCTCTCTAAAAAATTTTTTTTAAATGAAAAATAAAGACGCCCTGGCCCCTGAGGATTCCTTGGCAGACTCACTATGCATCCTCAGAGGCCAGGAGGGATGTTAAGCATAACTTTGTTTCCTACAACAGGTGCTTATATTACAATATTTTCTTCCTAGGCAAGTGTCTACAGCATCACCCTTCATGTTCCCCTAGCATTTTTTCCCCCCTAGCACTTTTTTTTTTATTTCCTAATTAGATTTTATTTCCATCTGGACAGCTTACGTTTTATTGGTGCGTGACGATATGATTTGGTTTTTGTTTTTCCTTCTGAACCCTGGATGAAAAGAAAACTCAGTTCTGGGAGGGACTGTCAGATAAGGGTACAGAATATGGTGAAATGGTGCTCGGTATCCTCAAAAAAATTAGCAAAATCAATCCTAGAAGATCCCTTATTTGCCCTCTTGCTAGTTAATAAATAGACTGCTGGGGAAAGGGAGGAATAGATTCAAGGGCAAAGAAGGGTCCAGATGGGATGAGGAAAGCAGGGACAGGCGTGTCCACCCCACTCCTGCTCTCACTTACACCTACCCTCTAAGTAAAGTAGTAGTAGACTTTACTGCTACTGCTAAGTCACTTCAGTCGTGTCTGACTCTGTGCGACCCCATCCCTGGGATTCTCCAGGCAAAAACACTGGAGTCGGTTGCCATTTCCTTCTCCAATGCATAAAAGTGAAAAGTGAAAGTGAAGTTGCTCAGTCATGTCTGACTCTTCGAGACCCCATGGACTGCAGCCTACCAGGCTCCTCCGTCCATGGGATTTTCCAGGCAAGAGTACTGGAGTGGGGTGCCATTGCCTTCTCCGCCCCCTAGCACTTTTATCACACAACGCACTATAATTACACGTGAAAACATCTTCCCCAGCCACGCTGGCTGTGAACCCCTGGAGAGTAGGGGCTATGAGTATATAATAGATTATTACTCAAAGGAAAAAATGACTACTATCTGGATAATTTTTTCATTCACCCAAGAAATGCTGAGAATTTGCTCTGTGCAAAGGGCAAACAACACACACAATTAATACCTAAATACTTTTTTAAGGTTCAGATGTTGACAGTAGCAGAATTTGAGCAGGAAGAGAAGGCACTGCCACACCCAGGCTCAGGGTGCAACACCTTCCTCGCCCAATCAGGACTGCCTACTGACAGGGGCATAACCAGAATGGAATCTGCAACAGCATGAATCTCCAACATGGGAAAGAATGACCCCACATCCTCTCTGTGAGATTCCTTCAGTTTTTTGCTTCTGTCACCTTCCTCGGTGTGTGTGTTCAGTTGCTCAGTTGTGTCCAACAATTTATGACCCCCATGGACTGTAGCTCACCAAGCTCCTCTGGCCATGGAATTTTCCAGGTAAGAATACTGGAGTGGGTTGCCATTTCCTCTTCTGGGGGATCCTCCCAACCCAGGGATGGAACCCAAGTCTCTCACATCTCCTGTACTGGCAGGCATATCCTTTACCACTGAGCCACCCTGGAAACGTCACCCTTCCCCAATAAACTTACCCCTTTTACCACAGAGATGATAGTGTCACTGATAAGACATTTAATTTTTCTAAAATGTATCTCTAGAGCCTTTCTCTTTTTCACTGTCCCCAGGCAAGCTAAAAAAGCACAGGCAAGGAGGAAACAAAAAATATTTCTCTCCTGATGGAACCTCTAATCAAAAGGTGCTCAATATTTATGAATATAGCCAGACATGCTCTGGGACTGCCAAGCAGGTGTTGACCAAGGTTGACTGGGGAGTAGGTTTAGAGTAAGCCATAGCACCAGCCAAGGAAAGAACTTTATGATTTGAAACCAAATAAAGCTTAAAGTTTACACACCCAGACATTACAAACCCTCAATTAGATCATCCCCATCCAAGATCGCGGGCATGTGACCAGTCAGTCAGGCCTGTTTCCCCTAGTTCCCTTTCCTGCTTTCCTTCCCATTGTTGTGCTCCAAGGTCCCAAGGCAATGGGTGAGTTGTTCAGTTCTGAGGTTTGGTTACCGGGCCAACAGAGGGGCCTACCAGGCCTATACCCCTCCCCTAGGGGAAACAGCCCAACAGAGAATCCAGCCCTGTGCCCAGGGTGTGTCCTGAGTTGAATTACTCAACTCCTTTCCTCCCAAATCCGTGGGTCACAATAGCAGGAACATGCAGGCAGAAGTTCACGGTTTCGAGTTCTGTTTTTAATGTGTAATAATCAAACTCACTATGAAAGTTTGAACACTTTAGAAATAATGATGATCTGATTATGAAGTGTCACTTTACCCCCTGCATTTTAACTTCCAGCACTTGATTATTTGAATATAAATTTTTAGGAATTACTCATAATTAGTGTACTTTTTTTTTTTCGTTTGTTTACAGCTGTTGAATAGCAGAGAAGAGATCCAGGCTCAAAAAAGATTTTCCAAAGTTTTCATTTTTATAATTAGGTTTTGTCCCCCTTTCTAGTGGTGCTGACTTGTCCTACTTCCTTAAGAATCTGACCCATGCCATAAATGGTATAGGAGGAACTGCTAAAAAAAGAAGAGGGGAAAAAAAATAAAAAAAAAAAAAAAGAAGAGGGAAGCAGACACTGTAATGTAGGTTCAGTCATGCCCATTAACCCAGCTTTCATTTTCCATAAATAGGACTAAAAGCAGTGGTTTTGGTTCAGTAACAATTTTAACAATTTAAAAGAACTTTCACAGAAGGGCACTTGGGGTGTCAGGATCAAGATGTAGAATTATCATTTGATGGTAACTCTTATGTGCATGGGATTAACTGCTATGTAGTTATTCAAGATGTTTTTAAAAATTATTATTTATTTGGCTGCTATGGGTCTTAGTTGTGGCATGTAGCATGTAGTTTCCTGATTAGGGATTGAACCTGGTCCCCCTGCATTGGGAGTTCAAAGTCTTAATCATGGGACCACAAAGGATGTCCCTAAAGGCAGTTTTAATTCCAAATTACCTTGCCCCACTATCCACCCAGCTGCCAAGAGGCCTCTGTTAGCAGACAGTGCTTAATGTATTAATATCAATTAGCCAAAATTCAACCTAAAAAAAGTAATAAATCTGTTCAAATGACCAACCTCAACTTCACCAGGCCAGTTTTCTCTTCTGCACCTGTTTTTTCTCTCTTCCCTCACAGACATCTTTCCAAAGGGTTCTTAGTAGGTCTGTGGGCTGTACCTCTGTATAAAGTACCTTCAGCTATTTCTCTCTGCTCTCAAACTTCCTACAATATCTATATGCAGGATATATGGGGCCAGCCTCCCTTCTAGCCTTAGATCTCAGGTCCTTTCAGTAGTCTGTGTCCAGCTAAACTGACCTAATCTTCACTCTATGACTTTACCTGCTTGTTCCAGAAATTTCCTTTAACCCCTTTAGTCTCCTCTCCTTTAACATGCACCCTCATTTCTATGCTTTCAAGATCACACTCAAAAGGTACTCAAGTGAAACGCTCCGTTTCACAGCTTGGGGTCTACAGTCTTTGATTCATACCCTTTAATGGTGCTTATCACACACTGCTTGACTTGGTGCTGGGGTTATTTGTGGAATAGCGCCTCTCCTCTATTAGACTGGGTAAAGCAGGGGTCTTCATCCTCTGCGATCTAATGTCTGACGGTCTGAGGTGGTAAAAACAATAAAGGGCAAAGAAATATAATGCTCTTGAATCTTCCCCAAAACCCCCCCCCCCCCCAATAAAAAAGTTATTCCACGAAATAGGTCCCTGGTGCATAAAAAAATGGGGATCATTGGATTAAGGGCAGGTACTGAGTCATGTTTGTTTATTTTTTCTGAGGGCAGGAGCTGCTAGACACATATAGTTTAGCCCTCCAGAAGGAGGGCTGTGTTTCTTGTACGCACGGTCGATTGGGAGCCAAAGGTGTTCAGGCTATTGTACTTTGTTGCAGCAACAAAGCAGCAGCCTGGGTACCTGACGTGGAGAATATACCTGGACCGCTCCTCCCACCCACGTTGCTATCGCCCCCCTGTGGCTGCTTGCTTGCCCGATAAAGGAAGTAATGGAGGGCTTGTGGAATTCGGCCTGGGCCAGGTGATTCTGGGGTTCAGACAGAGATGATTGGGAATATTTCCGCAGGGCCTGCCGGACAGGCATCCGGAGTTCATGTTTGGGCAGCTAAGGGCTCGCCTGAGGTCTCCGCTGAAAGCGGCATGGCTGGAGTGAAAACAAGAAAATCTAGTTTCAGGACTCCTCGCACCTGGCGCTGCGTTGATTTAAGACCAGGATAACCCCGCAGGCCAGAAGAGGTACCCGAAGGGTCGTGGGGCCTGTGGTCTGACTCCTCGAGATCGCCGGGCTGGACACAGAAACGTGTGCCGGACGGCGCCGGGTGCGCGACGCCTGACTGAGAACACTGAAGCTCTTTCCCGACGTCAGCCTCCTCTTCCGGCCCCGCTCCCGGCTCCACCGCGCAAGCGCGGGAGGTGGGGGGGCGGGGTGCGTCGTTGGGGTGGGGGAAAGCAAGGGGCGGGCCGGCGCCCCCGGCCGCTGCACGAGGAGGGGCTTGCGTGCGCGCACGTGAGTGCGTACGTGCGCGCGTGGGCGCGGTCCACAGCACGCTGTGCGCGAGGCGGATGTCCGGGCCGGCTGGGCTGGGGCCGCGGACGAGATGGCGGAAGGCGGAGGGTACCGTGAGCGACCGGATGCGGAGACCCAGAAATCCGAGCTCGGGGCCTTGATGAGGACCACGCTCCAGCGAGGGGCGCAGTGGTGAGCGCCGGGCTCTCCTTTCTGCCCCACTGGACCAGGGGCTGGCGCTCGGGTGCTCAGGCCCGGCCCCTCTTTTCCGGCTTGACTAGAGGCTGGGCAGGAGAGATGTTGGTGACTCTGAGAGAGTGCCTGGACTCCCGCCCCTTAGGGAAGGGAGCACTGGATGAAAGCGTGGGTGGAGCTGAGGGTCGTCCAGGTCTTCGTGGAGCCCGAGGGGGCGTATCCAGCGGAGGCTAGGGCTAAGAGATGGAAAGAAGGGGAGTACTCCCGGGGACCTTGTGGTTGAGGAGAGTCCTTTACCTTTGAGGATTCACTTTGTGATTTTGGGCGAAGGCGTCCACACCTCACAGACCCTGGCTTCTTCTTAAGACCAAGATCGCGATATTTGGTGACCCCGCCCTCAGTTGCTTGAGGTGTAGATGAGAAGTAGATACTCTGTAGCTTGTAAACTGCTGGACAGACGTCAAGGTCAGTAGCTGAATAATTGTCTGAGAGTCCCAGGTTATTTTGGTAGCAAATGTTAAAAATAATTGGTGGCAGCAGCGTTTCGGAGTGAAAGAGGCGGGTAGCTTAGAGCCTAACAAACGAAGATTTAGTCGAGCAAGTCAATAAATTATCTAGTAGCAGGGACAGTACTTCCACTAGTGAAGAGATTTCTGGGTGGTATTATTGTGTGGAAACAGAAACTGGGGCTTGGCGTTGCACTGAATGTGGTTGAGCAACCCTTTTTTAAGAAACGATGATGGTGGTGATAACGGCTGTATTACAGAGAAATTGAGCAGGGAAGAGAAGCTAGGAGGAATTCAGTCGTTACAGTGTCCTTGAGCTGGCCAAGCTGTGACAGGCAGAGCAGGCAGAAGTACTTGATATCCCGAAAAGTGGTGACACGTGAAGAATAGTCAGCAGAAGCAGAGGAGGTTTCAGATAGACTAAAATCACACAGTGAAAGTGTTCGGAGAGAAAAGAGCATTTTAGAGATGTGGATATATTTATAGATCCTTATGGCTTCTAGGAAGCTGACTGGTCTCTGAAGTTTGTTGGTTATAAAATTTGAAGGACTCACCAATGTAATTGTTATGTTTTGTTCCCCTACAGAGGTTTTTCCCTCCTTCTGTCTTAATTGTATTAATAAAACAGCATGATGATACTTTTAAACTATAACCAGCTCAACGTAATGCTCTTTGATAAGATAAACACACCACGACATTGTATGTATATATGCGTGTGTATATCTATATAAGTGTATGTATATATCTACACACGTTTGGTCCTCAAAGGAAAACTGAAGTGTGTTATGTTATTATCTTATTTTTAGAAAGAAAACTGGTTTAATGCTCTTCACGTGAAACAAAGCAGTGTAACCAAACTGTCTGCCTGGACAAGGATCTCTGTAAAGATCATTATGAAATTAATGCTATGGTCATTAGCAAATAAGGTTTTCCCCAAGAAAGAATTTCTTTAAACAAGCATTTTTGAAGCTAGCCATTTCCTTCCTTTTACTTATTTTTTAACAGCTGTTTCACTTAGTCAGTGCATCCCCTGGGCCAGGCTTTCTGTTCCAGGCCCAAGAGGGCCTGGCCCTGCTCCTACTCTTGAGAGTTTTTTTTTTTTAAATATATATTTATTTATTTATTTGACTGCATGAGGTCTTAGTTACAGCACATGGGATCTTGTTCCCTGACCAGGGTTTGAACCCGGGCCCCCTGCATTGGAAGCACAGAGTCTTAGCCACTGAACCACCAGGGAAGTCCCCTCTTGAGAGTTTTTTAGCAGGGATTGCTTGTTCTCTAAGTGGAACAACCCTAAAAAATTTAGGGAGCAGCTGCAGAAACATACAACCTCAGGTTTTCTGGTACAGTGCATTTTTGTCTGTCTGTAGGTATCTTATTGACAGCCGGTGGTTCAAGCAGTGGAAGAAGTATGTGGGCTTCGACAGCTGGGATATGTACAATGTGGGTGAACATAATCTGTATCCTGGCCCAATAGATAACTCTGGACTCTTTTCAGGTACAGTATCCCATTGCTTTTCTAACTGAAATGTCCACTTGGGTAAACTGAGGTCATGGTGGCCTGAGGTTGTGTTTCTCTTTGCCACGGGTATCATGAACCTGACTTTCCTACTGTGAGAGGATAGAAACAAAGGGCCTTCACTTGGGTCTGTAGCAGAAGTCTTTGCAGGCCCTCACAGAGCAGTGAAGCTGTTTTTTCCCTGAATTAACACCTTTTAGTAAAAGCAGAAATGTCTTAGTGAGGAATGTCTGAAGAAATGTCTGCCTGTCTCTCTTTTATCGTTTTTTTTTTTTTTTTTTCAAGTTCTGCCAGAGATTTGAGATTACTACATTGAAAGAAATAGGATATTACTTTGAAACTACATCTGGAATCTGAAATTTAGGAACCAGAATTTTCTGTGTAACCTTTGCAGTGGGGCAAATCGTAGACCTGACAACATTGATCAGGGATTGCTGTGGTGGCCACGTTTGTCATAGGAGTTGTGTGAGGGGAGGTGGAAGGTCAGTAGAGTTACGAATACAGACCAGCTCCTCATGGAAGAAGTGACTGAAAAAGTGAAGTATGACATGGCTGAGCTTGACTTGCACCTTTGGGTGCATAGAAACGGCAGTTGGCCTTTCCTCGGCTTTTTTCTGCCTTGCTTTTAGACTCCTGTGCAAGCAGGACAGAGATGATCTGTTGCCTGGGCCCACAGTCAAGGCAGCAGGAAGGCAGACAATGCATGAGGCTTGATTCAGATACCTAACACTATCCTGGGTGTTTTAAAAAGCGAGCAGTGCTTCAGTGTATACCTTGTTTTCTGGGAGATATGAATGACATAATAATGTTATAGGCTTTTCTTCCTGTTGTAGGTGGAAGTATACCATGAAGTTGCCCTAAAGGATCCTTGTATTGTATTTACACTTTGTCCATTTCCATCTTTTATTTGAGAAGGAGAATTCTTAAGGCTTTTTTAAAAAATCATTTTTAATTGAAAGATACTGCTTTATAATATTGTATTGGTTTCTGCCATACATCAGCATGAATCAGCCATAAGTATACATATGTCCCCTCCCCTTTAAACCTCCCTCCTACCTCCCACCCCACTTAAGGCTTTTTATTTTTTGTTTTTTTATTTTTTTTTCACTTAAGGCTTTTAATAGTATTGGTGTTGAGAATCCTAGAGCTGGAGGGACCTCAAGTCATTTGGTATGACCTTCAGCTGAGGGCAAGCATTTCTTCTGTTGTCTTTAAAACAATTTGATGTCACTGGATTAGGCTGGAAACATTTGTTGTGTGCTTAGGAGGCTAGAAGTACATTCCGTTCAGACCCTGGAACATTGACAGAGCAGGAATGGCCTATCTCTAGCCAGTGAGAGCCACCCTCTTAGCTCTTGGACTGTCAGTCACCTGCCAGTCCCAGTCTGGCTGCCTACGGTCATGGGAGTTGCCTAGAAGAGGCTCTTGAATGAGTGGGAAGGAGTGGGTAGGGCATATCCTCACTAATGTAGTCTGCTCGCAATTTCCTCTCTCATTTTCCACCTCTGCCCCTTCTGTATATCCGATGGAATCCTTATGCTAAGACCAAGTTGTGCTCTCATTTTTCCCCTTTATTTGCTCTGTTGAAGAAATTTGCAAAGGCTTAGTCCTTATTGCAAAACTCCTGTGTGCTTTTTACTATGATGCCCTTTGACTGATGCAGTTTTAAGGGAAAATGGTGAACTGTATTGAAAATTCCAGTTAAGTTCCTGTGTTTGCTCTTGAGTGTCATAAGAATGACATGTTTGAGGAGATCGTCACTGAGCCTCAGAGGAGAAAGCCCTGTAGAACTGATGTATTTGGGGTTAATGACGCTAAAAGCTCTTGGCTCCTTTCCCACCTTTAAAGGTCTGTGGGTGCTGTTGGGCACAGCATGGGTAGCCAGACCTGCATAATGTTAGAAATGAAGAAGGTCTATTTCTCCAAGTAAGATTGGTGAAGAACCTTTGTGAGTTTTAATTTGCAAATAAGAGAAGACCTTGGAGTTGAGGTGTGAAGCTTTTGTTTCAAGTACTCCTCCTGGATCATCCTTCTGTTGCCGAGTAGAAAACGTATGATCTGTCAGTGTGAATAATTGTGCCAGAGCTGCTGTGGAAAACAGTTGGCTCATCAGTGAGGAGCCACTTGTTTTTTTTTTCCTTTTAAATTATGGTAAAATACACATAAAATTTACCATCTAAATTTATTTTATTACTATTATTTTGGCTTTGCCTTGTGGCATGTGGGAACTTAGTTCCCTGACCAGGAGTTGAATCTGTGCCTCCTGCAGTGTAAGTGCAGAGTCTCAATCACCAGACCACCAGGAAAGTTATACTATCTAAATATTTTTAACTGTTGAGTAGTATAGAGTATATTTACATTCGTGCGAAGCCAATCTCCAGAACTTTTTTTTTTTTTTTTTTGGTAAAACTGAATCTCACGACTTCCTGGTGGTTCAGTGGCTAAGACATTGCACTCCCAAAGCAAGGGGTCTCAGTTCAATCCCTGGCCAGGGAACTAGATCCCAGATGCCACAATTAAGCACGCATGGAATAGCTAGAGAGCCCACACACTGCAACTACAGAAACCCACACACCACAATGAAGACCCAGCATGTCCTAAAGAAATAAATATAAATGTTAAAATAACAACAACTGAATCTCCATACCCGTTAAACAGTAGTTCCCAATCTCCTTTCTCCCAGATCCTGGCAACCATCATTGTATTTTCTGTCTCTGATTACTCTTGATTCGTAGTATAAGTGGAATCATACAGTATTTGTCTGTCTCTGACCAGCTTTTTGCATTCAGCATAAGGTCCTCAAGGTTTATCCATATTACGGCATGTCAGAATTTCCTTCTTTTTAAAGGTTAAATGATATACCACTGTGCTTATGCTTATGTTCATTTTGTTTATCCATGCATCCTTCTCACTTTGGGATTCCTGTTCTCCAAGGCTATTTAGTGTCTTTCCTTTTTCCTTGGAGATGAAAATGGCAAAGGTGAATCAGATGGGAAGCCCTGGTCATCTTGTGAGTGCTGCTTTTGGCTTTTATTTTTAACGTTGTCTACCTTGTACAGATGAGTTACACCATTGTGGGTACTTCCTGCTTCCCTGGCTTTGTGGCTTCACTTGTTGGAAGAGAATAGTGGCACTGTTGCGGGAGTGGGTGTTGGTGGGCATACTCCCTGGGTGGGAGGTGGTCAGTCTTCCCTTGATCCAGTCCCGTGGGCTTCCATTAGCAGAGTATATTTCAGACCATGAATGTCCTTTTCTTTCTTTTTTGGTTGTGCTGGGTCTTCTTTGCTGCACATGGGCTTTCTCTCATTGCAGAGAGCAGAGACTACTCTTTGTTGCAGTGCATGGGCTTTTCATTGCAGTGGCTTCTCTTGTTGCAGAGCACAGGCTCTAGGCACACGGGCTTCAGTTGTAGCACGCGGGCTCAGTAACTGTGGCTCGAGGGTTTTAGTCGCTCGGTGGCATGTGGAATCTTCCAGGACCAGGGATCGAACCCGTGTCCCCTGCATTGGCAGGCGGATTCCTATGCAGTGTACCACCAAGGAAGTCCATGAATGTCCTTTTCTGAATCCCAGTTGTGTTGCCTCCATGTGGGGGTGTAAGATGGATGCTTCACATGTTAAAAAAATTCTCCCTCTGTATGGCTGGTGTCCAGCTGAGTTTTTGTCTTGGAGTTTTGGACACTAAGAATGGTAAATGATTCTTGGTAAAAATAAATTTAACTTCATGGATGTGTTCATTTGCTTGCTTAGTAAATCTTTCAAAGAAAGGTGATATCTGATTTCAATGCAGTTTCATTCAGCAGAATATTGTTAAATATTCATAATAAAACAGTTTTAATTGTGGAGCTGGAAGCACTTTGAAAATGTAAATCGGAGTTTTTCTCTTTTCTCTTTCTTTCTCCCTCCAATTTTGTAAGAAATACAAGTTCCTCACAAACTGTTCAGAAATTACAGCTAAAGACAATCATCCAGGTGTGCTCTGTGTTATAGCCAGTGACAGAATTTTGGAGTTTTGTACTTGTTCCATAAATACTTTTATTGTTTCTGAAAAGTAGATGAGAATCATGTAAAACAGACATTTCTGGGGAGAAGAGCAGTGAGCTATCTGCTGTTTTCCTTTTTCAGATCCTGAGAGTCAGACCTTAAAGGAACATTTAATTGATGAATTGGACTATGTTTTGGTCCCAGCAGAGGCCTGGAATAAGTTACTAAACTGGTATGGCTGCGTAGAAGGCCAGCAGCCCATTGTCAGAAAAGTGAGTACCCGAATGGTCCCACCTGCTGGTCAGAGTCTGTGAGTGCTCCCTGACACTGACTGCTTTTGCTTTCCTGGGGTACAGACGTTCCTAAGCTGTTGAATGGAGGCCTCCAAACATTACAGCTGCCCAGTGGCTTGGGATGTGTCCAGCAGTACAGTGAGATCGCATTCTGGAAGCTTCTGTGAGGGAAAGTTCACTTGGGGGCATATGGACACACAGTAGTGTGCTGCTTCTTGTTAACTTTTCTGATACTGCTCTTCCCCCATAGTTAGGAATCTCTGATCACATTGTTGAGTACCTCGGAAAACAGGTGTTAATAGCCGAGAGAAGAACAATCTCTAAGGGAAGGCAGGCCCTGGGAGAGAAACCCAGCTTGTTGACCCCTCTGGTGGCCAGAACTCACAAGAATACCACCACTCTTGACTCCCAGAGTTGTTTGCTTGTCCCGTCAGAGGGGGACATCTCATCTGGTGGAGGAGTAGGCACTGGGGACGTTTCTCACTCTGCATGGTGTGCAGTTTCCCTTCTTAGCAGAGCAGGGAAGGGCTGCAGTGCTGAGGTCAAGCTTCTAAGCGTCACTCTTCAGGGCCGGAATACCTTCTTTCTCCAACCTGAAACCTGGGACTCCAAGAGGGGTTAGGAATCAAGTGGTGAGGGGCAGGCCAGTTTTCGCAGGTGTCCCCTAATGCCTGCAGTCCTGCTGTGTGGTGAGCATGCTGCTGAAGGATTTAACTGTGTTCTCCAGGCTTCTTGATTCCACAGACCCTGCAAGGGGAGGTATCACGATCTCCACTTAGAGATGAACAGTGACTTTCCTGTTGTGCCCTCCGGTTCATCATGATGCTCTTGGTTGGTCCTAATGAGTGGAAATAAGATTTTTTTTTTCCTTTGAGAGTTACATTTTATTTGGTGGAAATTTTTAGGACTTCAAGCCCCCAGGAGACAGTATCTCAAGTGATCCTGAGAGGCTTGCTCTGAGAAGGCGAGGCTGGGGGAGCCAGGTTATGGAGAAGTTTTGCAACAAAGAGCAGATAGTCTGAACATCGAAAGATTATTGTTAAGGAAAACCACATAACTCAAGTGAAGGAATTTAGTGCTTTTCTGTATGGGAATATGCAAGAGTCTGAGCTCCCTGAAAATATTCCTCTTATGCACTGCATCTCTCTGGGGCCAGTGGAAATAAGATTTTTAAACTCTTGAGACATATGCCGATGACTTTAAAGCTCACACTCCTTGTCACATAGATTCTGCCTTTTGTCAGTGATGAGGCATGTTGCTTCCCAGACTGTCCTGCTGTGGGACCAGTGCTCCTTCACCCGTGCGCTCGTTCACAGGTGGTGGAACATGGCCTCTTTGTCAAGCACTGCAAGGTGGAGGTGTATTTGCTGGAACTGAAGCTTTGTGAGAACAGTGACCCCACCAACGTGCTGAGCTGCCATTTCAGCAAGGCAGACACCATCGGTGAGTCCCCTGGCTGGCATTCCAGGAAGCTAGTGAGAGTGCAGGGCATGGTGGCTAATGAGAGGGGAGGCGGGGCACCCTCTTTAGACTTGTTACCCAGATAGTCTCGGATTGTGGTTACCTGTCCTGACCTGGGCGCCTGCTTTGCAGGGCAGTCTTGTGGACAGCAAAGCCTGGCAATCATTTTGTATGAAGCATTGCATGTGTTCTCTGCTTACTTAACGTATGGTAATAAAGGTGAAGAAATCTCAGAAAATGGCTGACCTAGTATTTGAAACCAAATCTGCCTTAGTTCCAGCGGTCCGTTTTTTAACTATGCCCTGTTGCCTTTGTGTTGTAAAAGGGGACCCACATCATCATAGAATGAGACACCTAGGGGCAGTCTTTGGGTATTTGAGTATAAAAGGATGCCCCATGCAAGATGTTTGGCCTTAAGAGTCACCAAGGGGCTGAGGTCAGTCAGAGCTTTTGATCCTGAGCATCCCATGACCGTCTGAAAAGGATGGAAGAGGTGCCTCAGTTTGCCATGGCTGTTGTTGTCCTTTCACCGGGAAAAAGCCCAGAGTGATGTGTCTGCCTGTCCCCAGCAACCATCGAGAAGGAGATGAGGAAGCTCTTCAACATCCCTGCGGAGCGTGAGACGCGGCTGTGGAACAAGTACATGAGCAACACCTACGAGCAGCTGAGCAAGCTGGACAACACCGTGCAGGACGCCGGGCTGTACCAGGGCCAGGTAGGAGGGCCCGGGCCGCCCCGCAGACAGCTCCAGGGCCAGGTAGGAGGGCCCGGGCCGCCCCGCAGACAGCTCCAGGGCCAGGTAGGAGGGCCCGGGCCGCCCCGCAGACAGCTCCAGGGCCAGGTAGGAGGGCCCGGGCCGCCCCGCAGACAGCTCCAGGGCCAGGTAGGAGGGCCCGGGCCGCCCCGCAGACAGCGCCAGGGTCAGGTAGGAGGGCCCGGGCCGCCCCGCAGACAGCGCCAGGGTCAGGTAGGAGGGCCTGGGCCGCCCCACAGACAGCTCCAGCTGTGTGTGGACAGAACCCTTCTGGTTCTGAGCATGTCGGCAAGTGAGATGGTGTGCATGTTCCCAATGTGGTTTCCTCTTTCACTCAGGTGCTAGTCATTGAGCCCCAAAATGAAGATGGCACATGGCCAAGGCAGACCCAGCAATCAAAGTAAGTGAACTTGTTCTCTCTTGTGGCCGGGCAAATGGGTATAAGACGGATTCCAAAGAAAAACATTCTTTAAACCAGATGGAAAACATTTGCTTTTGTATCCAGAGTCTTTAATCCTGGCCTTTGGTAAGCAGCATGCTGGGCAGCCATCCCAGGGAAAGCTGTCAGACGTGTCAACCAGGCAGTGAACCTCTGCTTTTGAGGACAAGATGGGGAAGAGGAGGGGCCAGGATCTGGGGATCCTGCCCTGCCAAGATGTGGCTTTGTTTCTGTCAAGGACATTTATTTTCTCCACCTATAGGCAGGGACTTTGATGGAGGAAGAGAGGGCTCAGACATTTAGTCTTACCTACTTAATAGTTCCATTCAATCCCACTCTTCACCCCGGGAAGTGTTTCTGATTGCTGCCCTTGTCACTTCCTGGGGGAATTACTCTAGTACTAAACTGGGACTCCAGGCACCCCTGTCTTCAGGAGAGGTTCGTGTGTGGTGTGGGGTTAATGTATGTTCTGAGAAGGGGACAGAAAGGAGTGGTGGGTTTTTCATACAGTATACGATAGGGGAATCGTGTCTGTGTTCCAATAGTTATTGGGAGAATGTTGGTCTTTGCTCTCTTCCCTCAGTCAGATCTTGGACAGTGAGTGTTTTGTGGTAATGGGCTCATAGCTCTTCTATGAAATTTACAAAAGCTACAAGCTCTCTCTTGAGAAACACAGGAAGATGCAGCATTTTGCTGACAATCTCAAGTGTTTTATAGACCGCCCCCCCCACCCAAAGCTTAGCCATGGACTTCAGTGTAAGAAACTCTGATTACCAATTCCTGACAAGATGACAGAATAGCTGTGTTACGCAGAATAGTGATTGTATTCCTCCCCCCCACCCACAAAGTCCACGTCCTAATCCCCAGAACCTATGAATGTGTTAGGTTCCTGGCAGGAGGGACTTTGCAGATGTGATTAAGGATCTTGAGATGGGAGATGATCCTGGATTATCTGGGTAGGCCCAGCATAATCACAAGGTCCTTATAAACAAAAGAGGGAGATAGAAGAGTCAGATGTGAGGGTGGAAGCAGAGTCAGAGCAATGAAATGTGAGACGAGTCGACTGGCCATGAGCCAGGGAAGCTGGGCAGCCTCTGGAAGTCCCTACAGCCTTCACCAGGGAACATAGCTCTGCCCACACCTTGAGTTAGCTCAGTGACAATCATTTTGACCTTCGGACCTCCAAAACCATGAGATAATAAACTTGTGTTGTTTAAGCTACTATGATTGTGGTAATTTGTGACAGCAGCCTAAAAAACAGATAACAGAAGCACAGCAGCCTTCTCGCTCCCTCCTTGGAACTGGAAATGCCACAGAACTAAGAGAAAATAACATAAAAACTGAGACAACCTCCTTAGGAGACAGAAGGTGCTTGGATTCTAGTCTCTGAGGTAGGGCTGAGAGCTTGGAGTGAAAGAGCCCAGGTGTACGGGCCAAGGCAGACTGTTGGCAGTTGTGCCTTTTTCTCTTCCTCCTGTTGCTTCTCCCTACTCCTTCCAGAGCCTCAGACCTAAGAGATTCCAGTGAAGGGAAACCACTTTTGGAAAAGAGCACTGCCTTACTGAGACGCCTCAAACATTAGAGTCTCCTGGTAGGGGGCGTCCAGTGCTGAATGAGCTCAGAGCAGAATTCCTAAGGCACAGCTCACCTTACTACTCCCCCAGTAGTGCCAGACACTGTTCAGGGTGCCAGGGATGGAGCAATGAACAGAACAAAATTTCTGTCCTCAAGGAGCAGAAAGTAAGTTTAAGAACGACACATGTCTGTAGATGTACAAGTACTTTGGGAAAAAATCAAGGAAGAAAAAGCAGCAAGTGCTAAGGCTTTGGGCATAAACGGGATGATAGGGAGGCCCCGCTGAGGTGCCGTTTGAACAGGGTCATGAAGGAGGCAAGGGAATCAGCAGGGAGTGGGGTGCTTCGTGAGCAGGACAGTTTTGTGAGGCGGAGGTGACAGCAGCTGCAGAAGACCTGGGGCCGAGCAGGCCTGGTTGAAGAGCAGCAGGAGTTGTTTGTGGCTGGGCTCAGAGGAGTGACAGGAGGACTGAGGTGAGCCGTGTGGGACTCTGGATTCCTTCTCTGCCTCCGGGAGCTCCTTGGAGGGGAGTGGTGAGTGAGAAGGGGTGTGGTGAGTGAGAAGGGGTGTGATCTCACCTGGCGAAAGGCTCACAGGGAGCCACAGCGAGAAGCTGACAACCAGAGTCAGAATAGAAGGAAAGTGACAGATTGACAGGCGGTGCTAGTTGGAGCAGAATTCATATCCCCAGCTGCTTAGGAGGACGCAGTCAACACAGTGAAAATCCTCAGGAAAAAGAGGAAATGGGTATATGAAACAGAAACAAGGAGAGAAATAACATGGGAACAAAGAATTCAGGGCGGGGTTGAGTTGCAGAAGGAGTGTAGCTAAAGACTGAAGGTAGAAGTTGAAAGCTCAGGTTGAAGAATTCTAGGGGATAAGGAGGCGGAAGATAATAGAAAAGTGCTGGCACTACACTGTAAATCAATTAAACTTCAATTAAAAAAAAAAAATGTACTATGTTAGAAGTGACCAGGAGTTTTCAGTCATCATGAAAGAGGAAACATCTTCAATGTAAAAAGTGCTAAACAACAACAGATAAAAGAAAGCCCACACCAAGACAGATTTGATTGAAATTTAACAACAAAGATGTAGCAAAAATGTCAAATCTGTTTGAAAGAGAAAGTCGTGAATGAGAAGCAGATTAATATCAAACTTCCCAGTGGCAACTGTGGACCTAAGGAATACTTTTTCAGTATCAAAGTTGTCACTCAGTCGCTTAGTCATGTCCGACTCTGTGACCCCATGGACTGCAGCATGCCAGGCTTCCCTGTCCTTCACCATCTCCTGGAGCTTGCTCAAACTCTTGTTTAAGTAGGATAACTTTAAAACTAGAATTTTACAAGCTACTACACTATTATCTAAATGTGAAGATAAAGTAAATTTTTTTCTCTGGCTGAAGATGACCTTAGAAGGCTTTCTACAGAGAGGTCCTCTTGAAAACCTCTTGGGAGAAGTAGTGTTAGGGAGCAGGCAGTAAAATCCAGCATACAGCTCTACTAGCATACAGCTAGTAAAATGTTCTCTTGACCGGAAAAGCCAAGACTTTGGGAGAAACAAAGATTTGTTAAACAAGACACCGCACTACAAACTGTAAGACACCCCTTTTAGGAAGAGGGACAAGAAAACCTATAACAGTGACTTGAAGATGGAAGTTATTCCTGTGGCTAGCGAGCATACGGAGAGACGTTCACCCTTGGCAAGCATCCAGAAATGGTGAGTTCAAACCATAATGCAGTGCCTCTGCACATCCCCAGCATGGTTAAATGAAAATCTTGGGTAATAGCAAGGGTGGATGAGGTGTTGGACCCTGCTTATGGGGTGTATAAAGTGGTATAGGAAGTTTAGAAGATTAAGCAACAAGCACTAAATGAAGAATTGTGTGCATCTTGTACAGCCAGCAAGCCTCTCCTAGGCTTGCACCCAACAGAAACACATCTCACATTCACTTAAAGATACGTTCAAAGATGTTCATGAGAGCACAGCTTGTCATAGTCACAAACTGGAGCTAACCCAAAGGCCACCCGAAATAGAATGAATCGAGGTGTGTGCATACGACAGAATTCTCTCCAGCCATGACAGCCTTGAGGCTCATCAGCAATGTTGAATGAGAGAGGCCAGACCCAAAACATGGCCTATAGTATGAGTCCCTGATATAAAGCTTGAGAACAGGCAAAACGGATCTGTGCGTCTCAAGAGCACCGTGGAGGTTAGCTTTGGGAAGAATTGTGCCTGCAGGGAGCATGAGGAGGACGCTTGGGAGCTGGTGCTGTCCTGCTGCTTGGTCTGGGGCATAGTACAGTAGTGATCAGATAGGTGCATGGCTTCCCTGGTGGCTCAGTCAGTAAAAGACTCTGCCTGCACTGCAGGAGACCTGGGTTCGTTCCCTGGGTCAGGAAGGTCCCCTGGAGGAGGGCATGGCTACCCACTCCAGTATGCTTGCCTGGAGAATTCCATTGACAGAGGAGCCTGGCAGGCTGTACAGTCCATGGGGTTGCAAAGAGTTGGACATGACTGAGTAATTAACATTTTCACCATCACTTGATAAGAATGTCTTTTGAATTTTTTTTTTTGGCCATACTACATGGCTTGTGGGATTTTCATTCCCCAGCCAGGGATCAGACCCGGGCCTCAGCAGTGAAAGCACCAAGTCCTCACCACTGGACCACCAGGGAATTCCCAAGAAAGTTTTCACTTTTGTACTCATGATTTATATATTTCTGTATGTAATACCTCAGTAAAAAGTTTAGTAATAGTTAAGAAGAAAGCAGCCTGCATCAATAACAATCCAGAAGTAAATACTGAGTAATCCTGACATGGAAGACAGGTGAGGAGAGGAGGCAATAGAGAGAGATGAAAATGTCCTGAACTACTTCTCTTGCAGGGAAATGTAGTTAGTAAGTTGAAGTAATTGATGGGGAAAGAGAAGAATAGTTAATAGATCCTAATAAGTTAATGGAGTAACTACCAGAAGTACAAAAGTAGAATTTATGTCTTTTATTTAACATGTTGTATTGATTAGGAAAGGTTTGCTAGCAGTGAAGAAAGACCTGAAAATTAGTCTTGTTAAGTAGGGTAGACATTTACATCTTTCCAAGAAGAATTTCTAAGGAGGACAGTGCAGTACGGCTGCTGTTAGAAACCCAGCTGCTCTATCATGTGACTGCTGTATTTGGGTTCAGCTTCCAAGGTGGTCGCCTCAGTGTCCACGGTGACCGCTTTAGTTGAACAGATCATATGTGCATTCAGGTAGCTGAGGAGGAATCAGGAGAAAGGGCATGCCCCTTCCTTGTAAGGAAATTTCCCAGAAATCACATAGAAGATGGCCCTTTATATCTCTCTGGCCAATTCTGTGACCACACCTGGCTTCAAAGGAGGCTGGGAAATGCCTTTCAGCATTTGCAAGGGGTCTAGCTAAAACTCAGGATTTGGAAACTAAAGAAGAACGGAAGAATAGCTATTGGGAGGTGAAGAAAAAAAATTTATTCTACTAGTACCACCCAATATGTGAGGGTTTTCCCTCATGCTAATCAATTCTTTGAAACCAGCTGGGTGTCCTGCAGTTTAACTCAGCTCTGCCACTGTTCATCTGGAGATAGCATCAGATCCCACAGGTTCAGGGCTCAGTCCCACAAGGTTGCCTCCCCTACAGATGCCGCTCCCAAAACCAGGGTGTTAACTGCTTCTGATGACCCTCTGGCTGTATGTAAATCAGAAGTTCCCACAACCCTCTTCTTGGGCTTGATACTTTGCTGTAACAGTTTACAGAACTCAGTTAGCTTGCTGTTTGACCACTTTATTATGGAAGGGTATAACTCTGGAACAGTGCAATGATAGAGAGGGATAGCCAGGGTATAGGAGAAAAGTGAGGTGCTTCTGTGCCTTCTCCATGCAGTCACCCGTTTAGCACCTCCATGCTAAAGCATGTCTGGAAGCACCAGTCTGGAAGCTCAGCAAAACTCATACTTCAGGGGTTTTGTGGAGGCTTCAGTAAGCAGGCAGAATTGATTAAACTGTTTGGCCATTGGTGACAGAACTCAATGTCCAGCCCCTCTCCCCTCCAGAGGTGGGTGTGTGGGGGTAAGGGCAGAAGATCCAACCTTCTCATCACAAGGTTGATTCCCCTGGCCAGCAGCAAGCCACCCCCACCCCCACCAATCCTTTGGAACTTTGCAAAAGTCATATGCATAAATTGAGATGTGGTTGAAAGATCTGTGTTGGGAGGAACAACAGACACTTTTCACTTTTATCACTTTGGAGCTATTTCAGGAACCAAAGATAGAAGACCAGAATATAACCAAAGATGTTCCCATTACTCTTATCACTTAAGACATTGCAACAGTTTTAGAAGCTGTGTGCCAAGAACCTTGCACCAAACCAAAGCATGTATTTCTTGTTATAAATCACAGTGCCATAGGATGCAGCTAGGAAACTGTCATACCTAAAAAGGGGAATTGAGATGGAAGGCAAGAATGAGGAGAAAAAACAACTGAAAAGTATGGTAATTAAAAAACATAGGAGACTGAATTAAGTCCAGCTATAACAGTAATTAGAATAACTATTGATGCGTTCAACTTACTCAAAAGACAAACTCAATTCGGATTTTTTCTTTTTTCTTTTTCTTTTTTTTTGGGGGGGTCCACCTTGCTTCCCACTCAGGCCAGGCCCGTATCCCAAATCTGCTGGTTCTACTGAGTCTCTTATTTCTGGATGTACTTTCAAATCCACCATCGGGCAATCAAGGCTTTCTGCCCTAAGTACGTCTATACAGGGAGGAATGAATGCGCGGTTCCATCCTTCCTTCTCAACAATTGCTATTAAGTTACTATTTACAAATGGCCAATCCTCCTGACGTCCTTACCACAAAGATACTATTACTTTCTCCCACTTTAGCATCATTGCAGTACAAGAGGAAACCGATATTCACAGAAAATGTCACAGAATTTAGGCAGGAGTTTGCTCCCAGGCTACATGATTTCCTGTAGCTGAAGGAGTAGCAACTTAAGTCTCCAGCCTGAGTTCTGCAGAAACATCCCAGAAAACACCCTCCTGGAGATCCTCTGAAACTCCACGGCTGGGCCCCTTCCCCCTTTCCCCTTCCCCTTCCCCCGCCACTCCCCGGATTTTTTTTTAAAACCGGCCATGTTCAGTAACATGTTGTCTGTCAAAGAAGATGCAGGATGAAATTGAGGGAATGTGAAAAGTATGTCAAGTGAATATGTCATCCAGGGAAAGTCAATGATTGGCTTAATCCTTTTTTTAAAAGAAAAACAACCCGCTGGTATGACAAAACCCACTGAAATGTTGTGAAGTAATTAGCCTCCAACTAATAAAAAAATAAAAAAATAAATAAAAAATAAAAACAACCCGCTCATAAAATCAGTTTTCCATGTATGCTGGCAAGAGGAAAGCATAATGAAATTGTTTCCATTCAGCTTTTCTTTCACCAGTGAGAGCCACCTGGTTAATTGTGAGCATCTGCAATGATTTTTTTTCCATTTTCTGTGGATTACTCCAACCTCTCTGTTAGTTCTGCCAAGGTTTTCTGTAGATTCGGTCCCAATTTTTTTGTCTCTCTAACTCTTAGTTCTAACTTTACTTGGGTGATATCTGTAAGGCCTGGTTAGCGCTATACCACCGTCCCCTTTATTTATTTATTTATTTTCCATCATCCCTTTAAAGGCTGCTTGCCCAGAGCTAGAATAGGCCAGTGTTCCTCAAATGGAGATTTGAGTTGTGCTCAAATGAGGGTTAACAGTGTTGGTGTGTGTGGGGAAGATCACAGCCTAGCATGTGAAGGCAGTGAGGATTGTGGCTACTAGTTGATTGTTGTCTTAAGGATAATGCCAGATGCTGGGCTCTGAGGTCAGAGGGTGAATTTAAAGAGTGGACGACTCCACAGCGTAGCATCCAGCCTGGAGAACATCTGAGAGGCAGGCAGAGAGCAGTGCAGCAAGGAGGGCAGGCATGAGTGTGTTGCAGAGCCATTGGTCTGTGCTTGTTTTTGTTGTGATGGTAATGACCTGGCACGCCTGGGATCAGGAGATCCCTGGGATCAGGAGATCCGTCAGGAGGAAGGTACCAGGAGACCAGAGGCTTGACCAGAGTATCTTTTGGGAGCAGAGGGAGCATTACTTGGAGACGTAGCCTCTGTTTTCATAATGTTTGTGGCAGGCAACCTCAGTCACGGTTGATAGTGAGGTCTTGCCCCATGTCAGTTCCTTCCTACCGTTGCCTACTTCCCAGCTCTCAGAGCCCTCGGGTGTGCTCTCAAGTTGCCTGAGACAACATCAAGTGACAAGCGCCCAGGTGTCTCCCAGGTACAAGTCAAGTCATTCTGTACAGAGGTCTTACTTTTTGATTTGTCTGTCAAAGGTAGAATTTAAAAGACAACAAAAAGCACTTTGTATTATGTAAGTTTTCAAGCATATAAAATATATCCTTAGATAGTCATCGTTAGGTTTCTTTTTTTAATTTACCAATGGCTGTGTTGGATCTCAGCTGGGTTATCGTTCATTGCAGCGTGTGAGCGCAAGGTATGTGGGATTTTAGTTCCCTGATCAGGGATTGAACCTGTATCCCCTGAATTGGAAGGCAGATTCTTAACCACCAGACCACCAGGAAAGTCCCTGGATTTCTTTTTGACTGAATTTACTCTGAAAACTACTGGCACTATTTTCTGAAACATTGTATATGAGTGTCAAATAAAAATTTTCTCATTTTCTTTCATTTCAACCAGAAGGGTTGTCTGTTTAAGAAGTTGACAGATCTTGGATACATGTAACGGCCTTATATGGATTTTTGCCCTTTTAACTTCAGAGAATAAAATAAGTTACCAGTGAATGATGACTTAAAAAGGGAGTGTTAAGCCATGTGCCTTGAGGTTTGTATATCAGAAATTGATTTTTACCGTCTTGTAGTATCTGCAGACCTGAGGTAACAGAGTCTGCTCTGTGAGCCCAGCCTTGGGTAGCAACTTGTTTGCATAGGAGGCTGGGCATTCTGGCAGCACCCGGAACAGGCCTTAGATGTTTGTTGAAGTCCCCTGTGTGCCAGAAGAGTGTGTCCCTTGGCTCTGCCAAGCCTCATTTAAGGAGCTGCCGTAGTTCTTGGACTTCTCTGCACTTGAAGATGAGGCTCAGTGAGGCAAATGCTCTTCAGGATTAGAGAAGGTGCATTTCTGTGGGTGGTTGAGAGCCTGAGGAGCCCTCTTTCCCTTTCCCTTGCTGTGACTTCAGAGTGTGAAGCAGAACTCAGTTCCTGACACCCATTGAGGCCCCTGGATAGTCCCTGACATCTGCCTACAGTGTGGGTACAGGATCGCTCATCTTTATTGCCACACCCCACTGTCTTCTCACAGGGAGCCCTGGTTGACATCAGATTCCATGAGGCTAGGCATTCTGCAGGGACACCACAGCTTAATTATTTTCTCTATTCTAAAAATAACTCCCAATCTGGAAGGAAAATCACCATTGTATGTATTTGAAACATTGCAGACAACTCATTTCCTCCTATCTGTCTTATGTGGATTTTGGTAGAAAACTTGATAAAATTGTTGTCAATTTAAGATTTGGGGCAATTAGCCCTTGGGTTAATTAATCTGAAATTAGGAATAAATCTAAAATAAGACACTGTGAAAAATACTGAAACAAAAGTTTGAAACAGGTTTTTCACTTTGGTAAATTTCAGGAAACAAAAGCAGTTGCCTGGAATAGCACTGTGACACTAAATTGCCATTTTCATGTTCTGGTGTACTTACAACCATCTGTTTAATTTGGGTCTAGTGTTTTGAGATAATTCATCTCTTACCACCATTTTTCTTTGTCTTTCACTGGTAACTCTTAAAATTCAGGGCAGCTGATGATTTATCAATCAAACCAGGATGCCCTGAAAGTCAGCCTTGTGGTTTATCTCACTGAAAGATTCAGTGTATGACCATGTGGATGAATGAGACAGGAAGACCAATTAATTTCTTTACTCTCACTTCAATAAAAATTTACCTTGAAGTAGCGTGAAAACGGGCTATTTGCAATTAATTTTAAATAACTGAATTTGGGGAACATGTGTTTCTTGAGAAGACACTTTCTTCTCAAGCAAGTCTTAAAGAGGGCTTGCTTCTGTGCACAGTCAGTAGCATTGTTTCTGCTTCTCTCTCCCAGATCAAGCACTGCGCCTAGCAGAAATTTTACTACCTCTCCAAAACCATCAGCAAGTCCCTATTCCTCAGTGTCTGCCTCTCCCATTGCAAATGGTGATGGCACTAATGCCTCGGGGATGCACAGCTCCGGTGTCAGCAGGGGGTAAGAGCAGGTCCTTTCACTTTCCTTCCTTTCCCGGGCCCTCCCTGACAGCTCCCCTGCTGCTGCCCTGAGCATATGCAGGACTCGGCTCCGCAAGAGAACCCGCCTCTTGTGGCTTCTCTGTCCATTTCATCCCCCCCCCCCCCCCCGTAAAGCGTGCTTCCTAGCTCTGGTGTACGTTGCTTTTCTTCCTACCAGCTGGTGTTTTCCCATCACTGCATTTGTCTGTGAAGGGATGGGCTGGCCTTCTGGCAGAATGGCTATCAGGGGGTGACTGTCAGCTGCAGGGGGTGTGGGGCATGGACTGCCTGCTTCTCCTCTGTGTGGCTGTGATCCTTCTTCCAGCTGTGTCAGAGCACCTGCCATAGAGCGCAGATAGAGTGGTAGAGGAAGGTGAGGCGAGAGAGAGTGCATGTGCACTCAGGCACAGCCAAGACCACGCGTGACCGGGTGGGTGGTGGCAGGTGCAAGCTTCCGTCTTGGTAACCACAGTGCTCTTTCCCGAAGTCACCTGGCATTTAGCCCTCTGGAGGGATATAGAGTTAGCATTTGCCGAAGCCTTTGCGACCCCATGGACTATAGCCCACTAGGCTCCCCTGTCCATGGGATTTCCAAAGCAAGAATACTGGAGTGGGCTGCCATTTCTTTCTCCATATTAAAGCTAGAGAGCAGAAGATTCAAACAGCATCTCTTCCCCTTAAGGATGTGCTTACCACCTATTATCATGTCACGTCAAGGCGGGGGTTGGGGGAGCTGGAGGGCTGGGGAGGGGAGTAAAGAGAACTTACATCATGGGATCATTATCAAGTGAGAATTCTAGAGGCCCAGGTGAAGCCCCAAGAGGCATCTTGAGGGCATGTGAGCAGCACTCACTTGATTGCTGGTGTGGGTTGTGTTTTCCAGTGGATCTGGCTTCTCTGCTTCGTATAATTGTCAGGAGTCCCCATTGACTCACGTCCAACCTGGGCTCTGCGGACTAGGAAACCTGGGGAACACCTGCTTCATGAACTCCGCTTTGCAGGTAGGGGGCAGAGCTGCCATCTCAGTTAACACCGTGTCTCCACAGTACTTGAGGCTGGGGTTGCTAGTGGCCTCTGCAATGTTGGGAGGATACTCTCCAGGGTCCCTAACGACCCGTGGTTAGTACTTCAGGAATCTCTGCCAGTGCATAGCCACTGGGTGGTACAGAATGGCCTCATCAGTGTTCCTGGCTTCAAAATGTTTTCTCAGTTTGGTTTGGTTTTATAGTGAAAATATTTTGAGTTTTGTTGACCCTTAGAGAATGATCTCAAAAAGTGCTGGAATACATGCCTGGTTGGTCTCTAATGGGATGAAATCTCAGAGCAGCTGGTACCATGCCACTATATTCTCGCCTGAGGCTGACCATCTTCACCAGTGAGCTGTCTCAGCTTACGCCCATTGAAACCTCATTTATTCATCCACCAAATATTTATTGGGCACATACTGTGTAATGGGACTGTTGGGGTCATGGGCTGGAGTTAAGAGTCCAGCTACAAAGTTAAGAGGGCACAGTCCCTAATAACTGTCTTCATTTCTGACACCACTGCAGGTTTGGGGGTCCCTAAAGATGACCCTCAGTTTGTTAATTTGCTCAGACTCAAAGACTTCACTTGAAAGTAATTCTCCTTACAGTTACAGTATATTATAGGGAAAGGATACAGATTACCATATCTCACAACTATAGATGCAAGTAATGTAGATAAAATTTTAGCAGATCAAAATCAGTGAGGTCTAAGTGAAAGTAACACATAACAAGAGGGTGGGGTTTGTGCTAGGAAAACCAGACTGGTTTAAACACCTGAAAAATTAAGCAATGTCTTTAAATATAGTGACAGAATGAAGGAGTAAACTGTGTGATCCGGCACTTGGGCTCAATGGCCTCTGCCCTCAGCTTGTCTCAGAGACGGTTCTTAGTCTGTGAGCTTGTCTCAAGACAGTGTTCCTGGAAGGTTTATCACTATGGGGCCACCAGCCTTGGCCTTTGAGAGACTGTGCCTTCCTGTTGTGAGCCCTCCAGAGAATCAGAAGGGAGTGACCTTCATTTTGTTGGAGTGATCTTCACTGTTCATTTAGAACTGGGTTTTTCCTGTGTTTGAGTGCTTTTCAGAAGGCGTGTGAGCTGTGATCATTTCTCTTTTCAGTGCTTAAGCAACACAGCACCATTGACCGACTACTTTCTCAAAGATGAATACGAAGCCGAAATCAACAGGGACAACCCCTTGGGAATGAAAGGGGAAATTGCAGAGGCCTATGCAGAGCTCATTAAGCAGATGTGGTCTGGCAGGGATGCTCACGTAGCACCTCGCATGTTCAAAGTAGGTTGATATGTGTCTTTCCTTTTTCCTATTTTGTGGAGGGTGATTTAATGTTGTAATGAAGTATTCCCTTACTTGCACTTTGGCATTAAGATGGGCTCTGAGACTGCATGGTCAGATCCTTCTTTTCTGTTCAGTCGTTTAGCACATACTTAAGTGACTTAACCCTCACCTCTGGGATGAGGGTTCTTCAGATATCATTTGTATTGTAAGCTGCTTGCTCAGAATGCCATATTCTACAGTGAAGAAAGTGAAAGTCACTCAGTAATGTCCAACTCTTTGCGACCCCATGGTCTATACAGTCCATGGAATTCTCCAGGCCAGAATACTGTGAGTGGGTAACTGTTCCCTTCTCTAGGGGATCTTCCCAACCCAGAGATTGAACCCAGGTCTCCCACATTGCAGGCGGATTCTTTACAAGCTGAGCCACTCTAAATGGCTGGTACCGTAAGCCAGACCATAAAAATTCAACCTAATATCCAGTATTATCTGAGGGGTTCTTCCAGGTTCTCTCCCATCCAAGTACTAACCAGACCCGACCCTGCTTAGCTTCCGAGATCAGACGAGATCGGGCGCGTTCAGGGTGGTATGGCCGTAGACTCTTCCAGGTTCTCTGAGCCTGGAACTTACACCAACTGTGGTTTCAGTTGAGCCCCTTAAGTCAGGAATTGGGTTGACAGTCTTGGAAGGTGGTGTGAGGGGCAGTTCTCACTTGGATCCGTCAGTTAGGAAGATGGGGAGGTGGGTGAACTGCAGTGGGCACTTGGAACAGTTCTTCCTTTTGCTCTGAATGTTTGTTCCCGCCGAGGGAGAAGTGACTTGCCTCCACGTGGTGAAATCTGGGAATCCTATTTGGTTCAAGGAGACTTAATGAAGCATCTGATTCACAGAGGGAAAAAAATAGCACCTAAGCTCAAGGAGAAAATTAAAACCTTATATTGTTTATTAAAATTGAAAACAAATTCTTTCCATCCTCTTGGTCACATTAATCCCTGGGCAATACATGTAATGACTGTTCCCAGAGTTTCTGTTTCCATAGGTCTGGGCTGCATTTCTGTCAAGCTCTCAGATATTGCTGATGCCACTGGTTGGGCACTGCATTCTGAGAATCAGTGACGTAGAGCAATACAAGGCAGACATTTATGGCTAGGAGGGCTCGCGCGCTCTCTCTTTTTTAAATTAAACTTTTTATTTTGTATTGGAGTATAGCTGATTAACAAAATATGGTGATAGTTTCAGGTGGACAGCAAAGGGACTTAGCCATACCTGTATACGTATCCCTTCTCCCCCAGACTCCCTTCCCGTCCAGGCTGCCACAGGACGTGGAACCTGGTACCTGTGCTCACAGTACATCCTGGTCTGTTTTCCATTGTAAATACAGCGGTGTGTACATGTCCATTCCAAGCTCCCGATCCCTTAGGAGGGCTCTTATGTGCAGGAGGGGTCTTCTGGCTGATGCAGGTGCCATTTGTGAAGTCCTTAGGGAGACTGAACCAAAGGAGGTGGTTGGAGAGGGATTTGTGTCTGTACTTAGGAGATGTAGTTAGGGAGTCACTGTTCACTCTGCTTGTAGGGTGGTGGCGCAGGTTCTTAATCTGTAGTTATCCTGAATTTCGGATCTCAGCCCTGTTGTCTCTGGTGAGAACTACCTGCCTTTAGGCCCTTGCGAAGTTAATGGGACTACTGGACCAAGGGTCTTCTCCCATCTGGTCCTAGGTGACTGTGCAAAGCTGTTTCTGATGACAGTTTCCCATCTGACTTCACTGGTTCTTTATAACTGAAAACCTTCTAATGTGGTTGCTTTTATTGTAGACTCAGGTGGGACGCTTTGCCCCTCAGTTTTCTGGCTACCAACAACAAGACTCTCAGGAGCTCTTAGCCTTTCTTCTAGATGGATTGCATGAAGATCTGAACCGTGTGAAGAAAAAACCCTACCTAGAGCTGAAGGATGCCAATGGGCGGCCAGATGCGGTATGATACTGGAGACTTTTGGACAAAAGTATTCCACAGAAGCCACCTCCAGGGGCCTTCTTCTGGTCTCGGAGTATTGGTGGCAGGGCCCTGGTTTTCTCTCACTGTTGTTGGTGATGTGGACATGCAGTCTCATAGAGAAATGTGTTGCAGTTACAGAGGGGCTAACTCTGGTTACCTCTGATGCTCCTTATTAGTATACCAGACCATCTGAGCCACCAGGGAAGCGCCTGCAAACTGTCAAGTGCCTGCAGTGTGGACGTTTGGGATTATTATTCCTCTGATGAAAATCCATCTATGATTGTTAAAATAGTTTGTTATTAATATTGTTTAGGGCACTTTTTTTTTTTTTTGCCTTGATTTTCAGCTCTCTAAAGAAGGAATTTAGTATTTAAGTTATCCTATCACGTTGGGATGATCAATATGAATGCTTTCAGTTTTTATTTAATGTATTTATTTGTTTAAATTTTGGCTGCACTGTGCAGCCTGTGGGATCTTAGTTCCGCAACCGGGGCTTAAGGCTGTACCCCCCTGAAATGGAAATGTGCAGTCTTAACCACTGGGCCACAAGGGAAGTCCCCTCAATGTGAATATTTTAAAGTAGCATTCAGATCTTAAAGGAAAAACCATGAGCTAGCTCATGAAGCAGCTTTTTTTTTTTTTTTTTTTTTAATTCAAGTGGTGTTTTTTTTTTTTAATGTGAATGATTTTTTAAAAGTTCTTATTGAATTTGTTGCCTCTGTTTTGGGTTTTTCTTTTTTGTCCAAGAGCCATGTGGCATCTTAGCCCCCTGACCAGGGATTGAACCCACAACTCACCTGCTTTGGAAGGCTAAGTCTTAACTCCAGGACCACCAGGGAAGTCCCTGAAGGGACTTTGAATTGTTGGAAGCGCTACAGGCTACAGTCCCGCCCCCCCCCCGCCCCCCGCCCCCGGTCAGGTCCATGCATCATCTGTGTCCCACAGATCCTGAGTTCGCACTTTGTTACATGTGGGACTGGGCTGGCATGTGGAGTGAGTCTGGTGTGCCAAGAGCAGTCCTGGCCCTCGCTGGCCTGGACCCAGGACTTGGCCACACAGACTGCCTTACAGCCATCTCAGATCTTGCCGTGAATCATTCTGGATGCAGAGGTTAAGAACTGGGAGATGCTGAGAATGTTTTATTTATCCCTTTTCCTTTTTTCCAGGTGGTGGCAAAGGAAGCCTGGGAGAATCATAGGTTGAGGAATGACTCTGTGATCGTGGACACGTTCCATGGCCTCTTTAAATCTACATTGGTTTGCCCAGAATGTGCTAAAGTTTCTGTGACCTTTGACCCATTTTGCTATCTAACTCTCCCACTGCCCTTGAAGAAAGACCGAGTTATGGAGATCTTCCTAGTTCCTGCTGACCCTCGCTGCAGGCCTACCCAGGTAAGAGAGTCAGCACCCTCACGTATCCCTTGTTGTGAGAGGCCTGCAGACCCAGAGTGGGGCTGCTTCCATCTGTTAGGACAGGAGCTCCATCAGCTGCCTCTCATACCCCTTGGTGCTTGCCTTGAGCGTGTGCCCGTGTCCTCCGTCAGACCTCTGTGTAATCCCATGGCATTCCAGCACATCATGGGGACTTCTGGGTGGTAATCCAGTGGTTAAGAGTCCGCCTTCCAGTGTGGTTCCCAGGTTCAATCCCTGGTTGGGGAACTGGGACCTCAGATACCACAGGGCCACTAAGCTCAAGCACCACAACTAGAGAGTCTGTGTGCTGCAACTAAGGCCTGAGACAGCCAAATGAATGAAGATTTTTTTTTTTTAATGTGTATTGGGGAGGTCCTCTGGGCTCTGCCATCACCTTTTCCCCCATTCTCCATTCATTTGTCTAAAGGAACCTGGCTGATCTGCTACAAGATATTTAAATCTGAACGTTAGGGAACTAGAAACAGTACTTTCCTTGGTCATGTTCACCCCTAAATCAACTGGGAGAGCCTGGCCAGAGCAAAAGTCTAGATGGAAAGGTGTTCAGCCCAGCTGAGAGCTCACTGCATGCTGCTTCTAGTCTTATTTTCTTTTGTCTCTAAAGAAAGATGACAAGGACTGGTTGGCAATTTGTAGAATTTTAACATTTTTTAAAAGGAAGTAGTAGTGAACATCTCCAAAAAGTTAAGAAAAAAAATGAAGCTCATGTGTAGGAGAGAAAGACATGGCCCAGCTTCTATGTGGTGCTGCCTGAAGAGAGAGACAGACATTGAGGCCAAAGACTTGCCCGTTCGCTCTGCTGGCAGCTCATCTGGCCCTGTCCTCACCACGGGCACCTCCACCCTCCGTGGTGCCTGCTCCTCCCAGCTCATCTCCCTGCCCCTCTCCAGCTCATCTCCCCGCCCCTCTCCAGAGCACCCTCGTCACCCCTCCTCTCTCTCCTCTGCAGTACCGCGTGGTTGTGCCACTGATGGGGGCCGTGTCCGACCTGTGCGAGGCCCTCTCCAGACTGTCTGGCATTGCTGCAGAAAACGTAAGGCAGGGTGTTTTGTGGCTCTCTGCCTGTTGGGGACACTTCATAGTCCTTTGGAGTTACTTTTCAACCTTTTAGTCACTTTTAGAGGGTGGTTCTTATGGGCCAGCACATGTGATTATATCTGGAAGCCTCTGACATCCTGGTCCCCATTCACTATGCTCAGTGTGGCTGAGACTGTCCCTTCTGGCCCCTGGAACAGCCTTTCCATCGTGGAGGACACCTGGCTGTGGTCAGAGGGCCAGGAGTGGGGCTCTGCTGTCACCTCGCCTCCCCGACCTTGACCTCGTCTGTAACGTGAGAAACGTCATGTTCTTTCCTGTCCCAAACTCTGCAAGTCTGTGAAGCGACTTGCTAGATATCTTTATTTTAAAACAGTTGCTCATGCTGGCCCTTCTGCTGAGCCTGGCCCCTTGTGGAGGTGGGGAGAGTGAAGACCTGTCCATGCATGAGGACCCCTCCTCCTGGAGACCCCCGACCCCTCCCCTGTCCCAGCCCTGGTCAGTGCTCTTCTCCCCACTCCCCTTGCACCTCCTGCTGGTGTCAGGTTGTAGGTCTTGGTGGTTGGGGTTGCTCTTTTTCATTATGTGTGAGGATGGCTTGGGGACCTCCAGCCCCAGGGAACTCCTCACAGCGCTCTGGATGACAGCTGGTGTCTGGTCCGCACCCACTTCCCACCATTCCCACCACTGGAGGGCAGATCCCGTCATAAACCTTGGGACAGATGTTACTGGCATCTTTTCTGCTGGCGACAGCTTGCTGCTCTCCATTAGACCTTGACCCCTGAGCTCTGGGCCTGGTCGTATTGTAATCTCTCTGGAAGCAGCACCCCAGCAGCACATTGTTTTTCATTTGTACCTGAGTATTAAGTACCCTATTCCTGTTGATTCTTTTTTTTTTTTTTTTCCTATTCCTGTTGATTCTTAGATGGTGGTCACAGATGTGTATAATCACCGGTTCCACAAGATTTTCCAAATGGATGAAGGTTTAAACCACATCATGCCTCGGGATGACATTTTTGTGTGAGTACTCAGGGGTTTCTGCTATGAGGTCAGCGGAAACATTCCAGAGGCTTTGCCTAGTTGGTGAAGATCTGGCAGCTTGTGGATTTGCCTTGACCCCTGGGCACATGAGATGGACATTCAGGGAATTGTGGGCAGCCACCAGTGCTAAGTGCCTATGGGCACTTCAGAGCTAGGCATTCCAGATACCTCTTCTCGGTGTGGGCAAGGCTCTCGCCAACAGTTGCTCCTTGTTAAGAAGGCCTGTTCAGTGGTCCTGCAGATGATCCTGCTATCAGAAATGCTTTTCTCAAGAAGAGTTACAGCTTTGTGAGGGGTCATGGGAAGACAGGAGAAGGGACACAATACAGGAAGGGGGTTTCCTTTCTCCAAGCCGTGGGCAGTGGTTCCTCACATTGGTTCCATCTCAGAATATCAGGGAAAGTCGATTAAGTGGCCTTTTTCAGCTCTAACATTTGCAAGCTCCCAGATGGGATTTTCTCATCCTGTTGGGGACAGTGCACTCCAACTGCAGCCCGTCTCCTCAGCCCCTCCCAAGTCCTCTTGCCTCTGCTCAGTGTGACTGTGTGTGTGTGTCCCTCTTCCAGGTGGGGCGGGCTGGAGTGTAAGCTTGCCTGCGCCCCCCAGCAGCCGCTTGTCAGAGCAGTTTGCATGTGGACCACACCCACGCTCCATATTCCTCAGTCCCTCTCACTCAGAAATTTCTCTCTGCTGAGAGTGGTTTTCAGGGTTTGGGTTTGGTTTTGGTTTTTGGTTTTGGCTGAGGAATGCAGTCCACAAGGGAGGCATTTCCTTCCCTTTATGTTTTTGGGGCCTGTAACTTCTGGTCACTCTAAAAGGAAGCATTCTTAACCACACCCAAGATTCTAATTCCGTTCACACAGGAGCACAGGCTGCTGCCCTACTCCCAGCCACCTTCCCTTACTTTACAGATAGAGGGTGCCAGCGCTTGCACTGGGCCACAGAGCTGGGACTGTCCACTTGTGACCCCAAGTCCTCAACACAGTCCCCTCAACTCCAGAGACTAATGTTTGAACATAGCTAGACTTGAAAACTGGGGCATCACCTTGTAGAAAGATTGGCGAACCACCCACAGAGGATTTTTCCGAGGGCTTGAGGGCCAGTCATTATGAAAGCAAATTGTTATGATAAGTTGATAATGGTCTTAGGAAAACACAGTTCGAGCACTTAATACTTCATGAGCATGTGAGGTACTGTGAGACTAAGTTACTTAGTTACTACCTCCACACTGTACGGTAGGTGATAGATCCCATCGTCCCTGGATAAACAGACTTAGAGGTTTAGGTGCTTGGCCTGGTCCCATCAGCCAGCGAGTGGCAAGGTGGACTGGATCCCGAGCCAGCCTCCCAGTTCAAGGCTTCATTCTTGACTTTTATGCTGGACCCCAGGGTTCTTACCTTAGAGCACATCTTAGCCGTTTTTGTGAGTTTTTCTTTGAACTCCTGCACATTCTGCAGTCAGGACTGTTTGTCAGGCATCTGGGGAGGGTTGTATGTGTGTGTGTTTAGTTTTCGAGAATTGAATCAGTAAGTTTGTGTCTCCCCCTATAGGAAGAGGGAAAGACTACAGTCGGTTGCCAGCAATTTTGGTAACATCTGTTCCAGGATAAAACATCTATAAATCTCCCATGTATTCGCTAAGTAAGACACATTTTTCAAAATCATTGGTTTGTCTTTAGCAGTTTCGTTGGTTATCTTGATTTTTGAAAAAATTAAATCTGAGTCTTTTACTTGAGTGTTTTTGAACAAAGATGGCAAACAGATTTATAAATTTGCTTTCTCATTTGAAATGAAGAGTCTCTGGCTTTATATTCTAGATATATGTACATCCTTGTACAGTATTTGGTTTGACCAAAGGGCAGGGTGCTAAGAGTGCCTTTTTCTAAAAATTGAGCTCCTTGGTGGGTGACAGAAGATGAACTTGGTGGCTGGGCCCCCCATGTGCCTTTGTGTCTGAAGTGATGGTCTGGATGCCAGCTGCAGTCTGTGTTGAGTCCCATTTGAAGGAGCACAGACTTTAAGGCCATGGTTGGGGGAAGGAGGATCATGTTAGCCCCAGGGCCTCGGTGGTATAGGTTCACATTGTGTTGACAGACAGTGACCCTCTTTTGAAATTCCTGACCCAGCCTCTAGCATCCTCTTGGAAATGCCTTATTCACCTTTTGTATTGGAGAACGCTCTGTCCTAATAACCCTAGTCCTGGCCACCAGGTAGCTGCAGCTCAGATCTCCATCGCTCTCCAGGACTTGCCACTAAAGGTGCTCTCTTGTGTGATTGACACAGGTACGAAGTCTGCAGCACCTCCCCAGACGGCTCCGAGTGTGTCACGCTCCCCGTGTACTTCAGGGAGAGGAAATCTAGGCCATCGAGCACTTCTACCGGGGCAGTGCTGTACGGGCAACCACTGCTGGTTTCTGTCCCCAAGCACAAGCTCACCCTCGAGTCTTTGTACCAGGCGGTTTGTGAGCGTATCAGGTTGGTGGGGGGAATGCCATTTGCTGGTTATCTAAAATAAGAGAGGTCCAGTAGTAGCAGTGACTGCCCCTTGCAGAGTGCCAGTGTGGCCCCACTGTGCTCCCTTCTCTCAGAAACACAGTCGTGCTGGCCCTTGGGAGGGCTGGGTCAGGTGCTGCTGGGACAGGCCATGGGCACACCTGAAGCACCGTGACCCCGAGCACCTCATCCTCCTCTGGTCCCTGGAATCATGTCTTCACACTTGTCAGTCACCTGCTTGAGAAAGTCTGGTGTTTTGATGGTATTTTGTATTTGAGTACAATTTCTGAAGTACTCCACTATCATTCTGAAGTTGCTCATTAACATTACTGGGAAATGTTTTTTTTATATGAGGGTGCCATGCAACAGTCATCAAAGATCAGGAACAGACTTTCTGAGAGTCTTCAGTGACCTGGTAGTTAGACATCTTATCTCTTGGGTTCCTCTCAATTTCTTGAAGTGTTAAGCCATCCCATGATTTTTAAGGCCCTTTTATTTACATAAATTGCTTTGTGAATAGTTGAATATATAATATATAGGAATATATAATTCCCAAATATACAGGCACAACTTCTAGCTGAGGAGAGGAGAAAAATAGTAAACGGTTGCAACTAATAAACGATTTCTTTCTTCTTTTCAAGCCGCTATATAAAACAGCCTTTGCCTGATGAGTCAGGCAGCTCGCCCTTGGAGCTGGGGCCCTGCAATGGCTCCAGGAGCGGCTGTGAAGGTGAGCGCTCGCCTCGGTGTGGGGCTGTGACTGACCCCTTCTGACTTCCCTCTTCTGAAGGTGTTGTACACTTGGGAGAGGGAGGCTCTGGGCAGGCGGGGGGAGGGGGTGTTGGGGGCTGAGTCTAGAGAGCAGACCTGAAGCTGTGTCTGCACCGTTTTGCTCTGCCAGAGCCCATCGTCTACCTTTGACACCTCGTGGAATTTAGACATGGAAGCTGGGTCTCACCTCAGAGAGACAATAAGCATTAATAGGACCGAGTGACTTGCCCGTGGTCACGAAGCAGAGCCGGGATCTGCTTCTGCTCTGTTGGGATTGCTGAGTACACACTTGGCTGCCTTTGCAGCCCGGCTCTGTCTGCGGAGCTGTTATCTGGCCCTTCCGCCCATCACCGTGCTGCGGCCGCTGCCCCAGGTGTCCTGCCCAGCCTGTCAGAAGGCAGAGACAGGCCCTCTTGGGTGTTTCTTTCTACCCAGGAAGCCATGCGTGGTGGCCAGCTCTGGACAGCTCCTGCTGTGAGAGTGAAGAGCCATAGCTGGATTAGCGGTAGGGTAACCATACTGTAGGAAACCCAGAGCCCTCGCTGCCATCCTCCTGTGGCCTTGTGCTCACAAGCTCGTCTGAACAGTAAGCTGTGTCTGACCTGCATTGTGGCTGTCATCCTGCTTTTGGGGACTTAGTTGACTGATTCCGTGGCTTTATTCCTATAAAACTGGAAATGTCCTCCAATTCCTATGCTTTGCGAAGAGCTGAATATATAAATTCTCAGTTGCAAATGCCCACATTTCTGCACGACATGCACGGTCCGGGAAAGTGAGAAATTGACATTAAAAAAGTAACAACCATAGACTCAGTCCTGGCAGGATGTTCCAAATTGTCCTGGTGGTTTATGTGTTTATTATAATCGTACTCCTATTCTTGCCCAGAATATTATGTTCTCATCCCACAAGGGACGAACAGGAGCGTATTTTTTGCAGAGGTCCCACAAGCAGAGATGTTGGAGGGTAGTGGTATTCTCTTAGCAGACCTGCAGTGACTTGTAGGTTCTTGGTGCTCTGGAAGTTGCGACACTGTGACTCCCAGCTTGAGGTGTGGGGTAGACTTGGAAAAGTCACTTTATTCCTTTGAATCTTGGTTTATCCATCTGCAAAATGGGATGATGACAACAGCTTCACAGAGTTGAAGTTACAATTTAATGAGGTAGTATGGTTAGAGTATCTGGCACATACTAGATGCTCAGTTAATAATAGCACCATGTAAGTATTTGCTGTTGTTACACACTTAGCCTAGTTTCTTAGACATTCCATCTGTCAACTCTCCTAATTAGGAAGAATTACTGCCTTCTTTCAAATCCCAGCAGTGAGTCTTGGTGCGTAGGCTTCAAACTCTGTTTAATGTTGAAATAATTCTGACTTCTTTACTGTCATGGCTGCTTGTTAGGTCCATGGTGGCTGTCCCCTGCTGAGTTTCTGAGTGTCCCTGGCAGGGCTGAGTGTAAATGGCACAGTGCCACTGCTCCAGGAGTGAAGTGAGCTGGTTAGGGAAGGAATCTCTGTGAGAGCTGTGACTGGCAGTCTCGTGCACACTGGCTATTTCAGAGCGCTGTTCATGGGGACCCATGTCACACCCTCATCCATGGCTCTGCTGTTCCTGGGGCCTGGCAGGGAACTGTGCTGCATTATCCTGGGCCCGACTTTTCCTTCCTCATGAACACTCCCAAGACACACTGTCCTTGAAAGTGAATTTTTATGGACAATATACATCTGACCTCCTCTTGTCAGTTTCCATTTTTACCACTATTTCCTTGAGTATATAAACTTCTTATTTTGAATCTTTTCTTCCCCTGTTACTTGTACATCACCTTTTGGAGTTGTCCCCATCTTTGTTGAAATGATCTACCTGATACCTTAGCTTTCCCCTTTGGCTGCCCAACAGCAAAAAATATGATCATGAATCTTCTTATTGCAGCCATATGTACCAACCAGTTCTCTGGGAAATGTACTCATCAGTATATGTCTGTACAATGCCTCTTAAAGCTCTGTCTCTCTCTCTTTTCTTTTAATTCTCTCTCTCTCTCTCGTTTTTGGTGGGGGAGAGCTGTGCAGTGCCACTTGGCTTACAGGATCTTACTTCCCTGATGAGGAATTCAACCCCGATCCACAGCAGTGAAAATACTGTGTCCTAACCACTGAAGTGCCAGGGAATTCCCCCTTTTAAAACTCCTGAAACTTGGCAATTCCAAAGGAATAAAGAGGAAAAAGGAGGGAGGATCCTGTATGCCCTGTGACTGGGACCTGTCATGGCACCTACACCTGAAAGACATTCAGGAAATGCTTGTTGAGGAGAGAGTCATCAGGTTCCTTGTGGAGGAACTGAAGATTTTCACTTAATGTTTGTGTTCTTTATCATGTTTAAAAATTTGCATTTAAATTGTTTCTTACCAGCCTGTCTTCCTGAATATTGAATATGTGTTTAATTTTGGTCTTTTGGGGACTTCTTTGGTGGTCCAGTGGTTAGACTCTGTGCTTCCACTCCACAGGGCAAAGATTCGATCCCTGATCAGGGAACTAAGATCCCACATGCTGTGTGGCCAAAAAAATAAATGAATATTTGGTCCTTTTCTCTCCGTCAGCCTAGTGATCAGGTTGAAGAGTCAGACTATGTCAGATGAAGCCCAGTAAAGTAACCAAGTGGTAAGGGGCCCAAATTTAGGACTGGCAGGATTGCGGACTCAATTTTGTATCTTCACCTGATCCCTTGAACCTCTCTGGGCCCCTGCGACCTCCTCGTGGAATAGCAGTGCCCTCTTGCCTGCTGACCAGGTTGTGAAGAGGGTCACATGTGAATTTAAGTGCCTTGTAAATGCAGAGAAGTGTGAACAGGACAGAACCTGGAAGGAAGCACCACAGTTAGGCATGAAGTAAAAATTTCAGCTCTTTGACTATTTCAGTTAAAAATAGTGGCAAATTCCGTACACATTTTTTCCCCCCTCCTTTGTGTGCTAGTTGAAGATGAAGAAGAAATGGAGCATCAGGAAGAAGGCAGAGAGCAGCTCTCAGAAACGGAGGGCAGTGGGGACGATGAGCCAGGAAGTGACCACAGCGAGGCCACCCAAAAGAAGAGCAAAGGCCGGCCTCGCCCCAGAAGGCTTTTCACCTTCAGCCTTGTGAACTCCTATGGCACAGCCGACATAAATTCCCTTGCCACTGATGGGAAACTACTGAAACTCAACTGTAAGCACCTTCTCTGACTTTGCAAACTTGGCTTTGGGGGACTTAGGGTCTCTTGGAAAATCCTTTGTACTCAGCACTTACCACATTGGGCTTCTATAGTGTCATCATGTGACCCCAGGGACAGACTTGAGTGATCCTTGGCTGGCAGCTCCCCAAAGACTGTTTCAGAGAAAGGACCTGGCTCTAACCCTTCCTGCCACCCCTTCCTTGGCCTTCTTGTCAGGCTTTTCTTTTCAGTCCTTGATGACTTCAGAATGAAGCACGCTGTCCCTTCAGTCCCACCACCCTTCAGGACCTTTGCTTCCAGTGGTAACACTTCTCATGACCCTCCTTAGGTGGCAGCATTTCCCCGGACATAGGAGAATAAATGCAGATTTCTTTTGTTCCATGAGAATACTCCTGAAATGTGGCCCATCTGGAGGATGCTCATGGATTTCACAGGCTGTTACCTGGAGCCTATGATTGGGATCTATAGGCAAGAAGGGACATCCACATGGAGTGTGTGTTGTGTGTTGAAAGTGCATGTGGATGATGAAGGTGCCTACCCAGGGTCAGGAAGGGAGCTGCAAAGGCATCTCGTGTCTTTAACTTCCTTCCTTACAGAAGAGATTTGCTACATGTCCTCCAGCTAGCTACCTTGCTTTCTTCCCTTAAAAAAAAAAAAAAAAATTTAAAATACTGACTTTTTGAAACAGCTTTATTGAGATCTCTTTGGATCTCTATATCTGTCAGTCTTTCTGTAGCTCCATGGTGTCTGGGCAGCTTCTTCTCTTTAGTGTGAAATGAAAGTCACTCAGTCATTCCACACAGTCCATGGAATTTTCCAGGCCAGAATACTGGAGTGGGTAGCTGTTCCCTTCTCTAGGGAATCTTCCCAATCCAAGGATCGAACCCAGGTCTCCCACAATGCAGGCCGATTCTTTACCAGCTGAGCCACTAGGGAAGGCCAAGAATACTGGAGTGGGTAGTCTATCCCTTCTCCAGTGGATCTTCCCAACCCAGGAATCAAATCTCCCTCCTCCCCTGCTATGCTATGGCCTGGAAAATGCCTCCAGGCAGTAAGCTAGGGCCATGTGGGCATCACCTTATTTTCTGCCTTCTCTCAGGGATCTCACTCCTGCTCTGGCTGATATTCACTGTCTGGAAACAAAACAGTTGTGTCATTTGTCTTGTTAGGTTTTCTTGTGGTTTAAGAAGAGAGGAGAAACCTAGTCACTGTTGTTCCATCTCAACCTGCATCCTTTCAGAATTCTGTTGTTCCATGAGTCTAGAGCGTATCCTCAGCCTTTAGAGTGTATGTGGAGGAAGTCTTTGCCAGAGGATCTAGGGCCCAGGGGTTCCGAGTTGGCTGGCTCCAGGCAGAGCGCTGCTCTCCGTGGTGGCTGCTGATGGGTGGGCAGGTGTTAGAACACAGTCTGAGCGTGCTCCTCCTCCCTCCTGTCGCCTGTGGAGCCTCTCCTGTTGCTGACCGGTCAGTAGTGAGTGACACTTTGGTCCTCCTCCACAGCTCGGTCCACGCTAGCCATCGACTGGGACAGTGAGACCCGGAGCCGTTACTACAACGAGCAGGAATCTGAGGTAGGTCACTCGGGACTCTTGGTCAGGGGATGTGCTGGTTTCTGCTCTGGGGAGGTCTCTCACCAGTTCCACAGCTGGCCTCACAGCTAATCTTTTAGACTGAGAATGAAAAGCACCGAAAGAGTTTATTATTAAATGCTCAGAAGCTCCAGAAAGTACATTCTATTCCAGGCACGAGAGCTCATGAGGTCATGAGGTGGTGGCTCGCTCAGTCTGGTGAGGTTTTGTTTCCTCAGCCAACTCAGCACTTTGTTCCTCACAGACGTACGAGAAGCATGTCAGCATGTTGCAACCTCAGAAGAAAAAGAAGACGGCGGTGGCCCTGAGGGACTGCATCGAGCTCTTCACTACCATGGAGACCCTTGGGGAGCATGACCCCTGGTAGGCAGCTCCCCACTCTGGGCAGGGGCACCCAGGCACCCTGGGGCTCTGAGATTGCTGTGGCCATCTACGTGACACAAACCTTTTGTATTTGGATCTGTCACTTTTCTACATGGCTGACAGAAAAACACGGATGTTTTTGTGTGAATTGTGCTTTCCAGCCTCAGAAGGCCATCACCGTCTGTGGGAAGGTGGGTTAGAGACCTCGCTGCCCTGAAGCAGTCTGCTGGTTGCAAGAAAGGATGTTGACGGGGTTGCCTCCATGCTTGCCTGCCCAGGTGGCCCTGGCTCCTTGCCTCCCCACTTCAGCAGAGGTTTTTCTTTTCAGGTACTGTCCCAACTGTAAGAAGCACCAACAGGCCACAAAGAAGTTTGACCTGTGGTCCTTGCCGAAGATCCTGGTGGTCCATCTCAAACGTTTCTCCTACAATAGATACTGGAGGGATAAGCTTGATACAGTCGTGGAGTTCCCAGTCAGGTGGGTCCCTAGGCTGCAATGGTGTTTTGGGGAAAATTAAAAACCAAGCAGACCATCTGGGCACTGATAGGCAGAGTGTTTTGCCACCAAAGACTTTTCTGCATTAAGATGTGTGTGTTACTGGGCCCCAGGCAGTTAGGATTTTAGGCTCACTTCTCCTCCCTGTGTGGGGAAAAGTCTCTCCGATAGAACCACGTCCCCTCCTGAGTCCCTGTGCAGCTTGACTAACCTGGTCTTTTTACCTGCAGGCCTCAAGTTGCAGGCTGCCCCTCATTTGTTTTGGCAGGGTGGTGGTTCATATCCTTTGATCCAGTAATCCACTTCCAGTAAATCTATCCTACTGAAATTACTTGACTTTGGGGAAAAGCTTCATGTACAAAGATATTTACCTATTTATACTGGTCCCCGGGAGCCCAGACTCAGTAGGACAGCACACGAACATGCTGCACCGCAGTAATGCAGGGGCACAAGGAACCAGAGGGTAATCTGCTGGGGAGAATTGGGTTGTTGGGGGCCGCCCTTGGTGGTGCAGATCCACTGCAGTCCTGTCCTTGGGGCAGGGGCTGGGACTGGCTGTCTACTTGGGGCTTCTCAGGTCCCAGGGTACAGAATGTAAGTGACACAGTCACTCAACAAGGTGGGAGTTCCCCATAACATGCAGATTTAAAAATGCTCTTTTCAGGGGCTGGTGTACAGGTAGATAGGTGCAGTGTAGACATATCAGTGGGAGGACATAGATGGTAGTAGGTCAAGTAGAGGTGTTGTCAAATTCTTTTTTTTCTGTATATTTAAAATTTTAGAAATAAAACATTAGGGGAAAAAATGCTTTGAGGGGCCTGTTTGGGTATTTAGCTTACATTTTTATGGCTCTGTGATTCTGACAGTAATAGCCATTTCTACAAAGTTGCAACAGCCCTCATGTCTGTGCCCAGAGCCCGCCCTTGCCATCTTGTCAGAGGCTGGAGTTCCCCAGGAGGCTTCCCTTCTCCAGCCTAACATGTCAGTGGTCAGAGCAAGACCCCAGGGCGCCTTCTGTCTGGACTCTTGATCCGTTCCTTCTGCAGTTAGTCTCTGAGGGCTTCCTGTGTTCTAGCCTGTTGCATGAAAGGGGTGGCTAGATCGCTCCGACCTCTTTCTCTCAGTTTAAGGTATTGAAGGGTTCTTTTTGTTTTCTGTGCTTAGAGGTCTGAACATGTCGGAGTTTGTCTGTGACCCGTCAGCGAGGCCGTATGTGTACGACCTCATCGCCGTGTCCAATCACTATGGAGCCATGGGGGTTGGCCACTGTGAGTACTGGCATCTGCTTCCCTCTGAGATGTTGAAATGCCCTTGGCCACTCATCTGTCACCAGCTTTTCCCTGTGTGCCAGCCACTGCCCTAAGGACTTAACAGCTCTGCAGGCCTCAAGTTGCAGGCTGCCCCTCATTTGTTTTGGCAGGGTGGTGGTTCATATCCTTTGATCCAGTAATCCACTTCCAGTAAATCTATCCTACTGAAATTACTTGACTTTGGGGAAAAGCTTCATGTACAAAGATATTTACCTATTTATACTGGTGGCTCAGACGGTAAAGCTTCTGCCCACAATGTGGGAGACCTAGGTTTGCTCCCTGGGTCGAGAAGAGCCCCTGGAGAAGGAAATGGCAACCCACTCCAGTACTCTTGCCTAGAAAATTCCATGGATAGAGGCTCCTGGTAGGCTACAGTCCATGGGGTCGCAAAGAGTCGGACACAACTGAGTCACTTCACTTCACTAGTGGAAAATTAGTGACAGCATTGGTGATTCGCAGCTGGTACTACTGTCCATCTGCTTGATGGAAGAGCACACAGCCATTGCGAAATAAAATTATTAATACCATGGGGAAATGCCCATGATGTGCTCAGGGAAAACAGCTACACAAAATTGCATCATTATAGAAAGTAGTATCACAACTATGTACATTGAAACAAAAGACAAATTGTGATAGGAGAGGGGACAGCCTAGAAAGAGACCAAAATGTTCGTTTTATTATTATTTTTTTTTTACTTTGTTCTACTTTATTTTCCAAAATTTCTGTAATGTGTAGGTTTACTTTTGCATTTATACTTTTACTTGTCTATTTTGTTACTTGTTTATGGAAAGGTTAGTGATGTTGAAGTGAGGAGCTGGGTCTCCTCGTGTCTCCTCTGTTGCGTCCGCACCATGACACCTGCCACTACCCCCAGTGTCAGGACCCCAAGAGGTGACACCATGGGAGGTGTCAGTTCCATTTACCCTCATAGTGGATTATGACCTGCCCCAAACCCCAGCCTTCTCTTCTGTACTGGTACGCTTTTCCCAAGTCTGTTCTCCTGCCTCTCTATTCTTACCATATCGCCTCCTGCCTTTGGACGGCTGCTCATTCTCCAGCCCTCAGGTCTACATTCCAGGCCATCGGAAGAAGGGGGAAAAAGGGCATGACCTTTCCTTTTAAGCAGACTGCCCAGAAATCCCCCTCAACTCCTCTACATACGTCTCATTGGCTGTAACTTGGTCACCTACCAACTAGCTGTAGGACGGGTGGGAAAGAAAAATTGTGCCTGTCTAAAAATTGGGACTCTTCTAGAGCGGCTATTTGCAATACCTGTGATCATACCACATCCTATAGCACTTATTCGTCTCTAACTTTTTTTTCTCTGCAAATTAATTTTGATATCTGTATTCATGCATATTGGACACATGTATTCATTTTTAACTCTTTTAGCGTACAAATGTACTGCTTGGGCAGGTTACTTCGATTCCATATGCTTCAGTTTCCTTATCCAGGTTAGGCTGGTTGTGTGCAGACCCACATTGGGTCCACAGTTGGAACACCATGATTGAGAGCCCTCATTGTTACTGTTCTGCCAAGCATGGACAGCAGGGACAGGCCCTTGGCACCTTCTCTGTCACTTTTTCCTGTGCCCTTCACCACCGCTTGGTGCAGTAAGCACTGCAGTGAAGAATGGTTAAACAGCTTGCCAGAGCCACACAGCAGGTCGAGACCAGAAACCAGATCTCCGTCAGAGTCAGTCGTTTCTGAGAGTCTGAGTGGAGCGAATCGGGTATCACTGCCGGGACTGCTGTTGTAAACATATCTTGCTCGGAAAGTGTAAAATCAAAACTGGAAGTGCTCACTCTGGAAAATACTTGGACTGGTGTGAGGAATTGTTACTGAGCCACAGATTCTTGACTCAGAGTTTCAAAGACAGATAAATTTAAGTTTTCTTGTTCATATCCCAACTCTGCCAACCCAAGCCCCCAGTGTGTGTCTCACTGGGATTACCCCACAGGCTCCAGAGGCAGTGAGAAACAATAGTAGACAGCCATTCCTGGACATAGTGGGGGTGTTTGACTTGGCATGTTTTTGACAACTATTGTTTTGCTTAAATCTTAAAATGTATCAGCTCCTTTTATGGGTCCCCCAACTCTGAATTAGTGCTCATAGCTGTTTTCCCCAAGATTACAGTTTAAAGTCTGAGTCCCCAGCAGCTCCATTTTTACCCTTTTAGAGCCTTTTTGAGAAGAGAAGAGCTTATTTTTTTTTAAGGATGAGTTCTCTTTCGGTTGTTAGGACACAAGCTGTAAATTACCTTTAATTTCAGACTCTTGCTATGTGTCATGTTTCGGAGTTGTTGAGTGCCAGCCTACTGAGCTAGCCAGATTACCTCTCTTGATGACCAACTAGCATATTCTGTTGCTTTGGCAGACACTGCGTACGCGAAGAACAAACTGAATGGGAAGTGGTATTACTTTGATGATAGCAATGTGTCCCTAGCCTGTGAGGATCAGATAGTGGTGAGTAGGCCCCAATACCTGGTTCCCACTCTTACCTTTAGGGATTAGAGCTGGGAAGAGTCTCCCAGGCTAGTTGGTTATTGAGTCATCCTGCTGGGACAGTGGGAGCTAAGTGCGGTAGAGAAAGAATGGACTACCATTCCTTCCGGGACCCTTCCTAAATGAGACGCTTGACTCTCCTGAGCCTGTCACAGGGCTGCTACCTTTCGCCACTCCCTGGGCACGGTCAGCATGAGCCAGCCTCAGGTGGTACGGTTTTCACCATCACTTCAGTGTGTGGATGCACACAGGGCAAGACGGCGGATCCCTGAGGGTGGTGTGTTTTGAACAGAGAGCAAAGCTTGGGGGGGGAATGGGTGATTGTTCCAACCTGTGAACGGACGTCGTGCCTCTTGTGTTTTAGACAAAAGCAGCTTACGTGCTGTTTTATCAGCGTCGAGACGATGAGTTTCATAAGACACCTTCACTCAGTTTTCCTGGATCTTCTGATGGAGGTGCAAGACCAAGCAGCTCACAGCAGGGCACGGGGGATGACGAGACTTACAGCATGGACACCAACTGATCTGCCCCAGTGACCCTGCACCGCAGCACCAGTGCCATCCCCCAGGAGAACACCTTTGACACTGAAGACTGCTAGTGTTCCGTCTAAAAACCAGATGAGGAAATTTCCTGCTTTTATGAGCAGAAGAAAAAAAAAAAAAGACCCTGTTTGCTCAGAAGGGTTATGTCAAGAGGCTGAATTATTTTTTTTTTATACAGGTGGTAAAAATTTTCTGTAAAACGGGTAGAGCTGCAGAGTTGGGGTTGGCGGTGGGGAGCACACAGTGGAGAATGTCTGACCAATTGAGTGGAGAGGAACACACTGTCATTGCGTTTGGGGCTGCCGTGAAGACCTGCCACAGGCTGCCCTGCCCTCCTGGATTTCGGATTCTGGTGCTGGTTACTGGTCCTCCCAGTAGTCTACCCACAGTAAATCAACCTCAAGTAAACTTGATGTCGTCCCCTTTTCCCTTGCTGTGCACTGAGATGGGTTTATAATACCCTAAAAAAGTAGCCACTGATGCCCCTTTCTGTTTCCCTAGTCACCTTGGAATTTCCAGCTTCCTTCTCCCTAATGATATTTGGCGTTGGAGTTTCCCTACCTTCAGTCTCCTGTGGAACCTAGCAGTTCTGTTATGTTCCCCGGCATCCTTGATGAATTGAGACAGTTGGATATCGTGTGACACTTCTATTAGATCCCACTTAAATATCAGGACAGGACACTGCTGGGTCTCCTGCAGCCGTTTCTCTCCGTGTTGGCGTCAGAATAGAAACTTTCCTGGGCTTGGAAAGGGCTCCTGTTCTGCTGGGGACTTTGGTTAGAAGTGAGATCCCTGCCCCTGGTCTGATTGCCCCACCCTTTCCCCCCGGGCCATTGTCGCTGTCCCCTGCGTGCGTGCGTGGGCCCTCTGCTTCCCCGTCACGCTGCGTGGGTTCAAAAACACGAGGCCATCCATGCGTCCCTTGTCTGACCTTTAACCCGAGCCGTGGGGGTTGGGCTTGTCCGGCGCCTACACGCGCGATCAGCTGATGAGAGCGCAAGACGACCCAACGGTTCTGGCTGATGGGTGAGGACGCAGCCATGGGTCTCCGCCCTGGGCGGCCGCGGGGTGGGGCCTGAGAGCGGAGTGGGGGTGGCCAGGAGGCGGGGAGGAGGGCCGGGCTCGATCGATCACTGGTTCCTCCCTCCCCGGTGGAGAAGTGCAGACGCAGCTGTTCGCACGAGGAGAAAATCTCCCCGAGAGTGGGTTTCTCGGCCCTCTGACCTGTGGCGTGGCTCAAACTTAAGGAAATTGTGACAAATACCCCATCGTGGGCGGTTTACAACCTTATCTGTACCGCTTTTCTCACATTGTTCTGTGCATTTCCAGTGTATTACATAATAAAGGTCGCTTGTAGGGAAGATGTCTGAGAAACTGAGGAGATGCAGAAAGGAGCTGACTGCAGCCATCGACCGGGCCTTTGAAGGAGTCAGCCATTCCCAGGAGTGCTCGGGCCGCCCGCGGGTGGAGCTGGACGCCGCCCCACTCGCCTTCCCCCTCCCCGTGCACCGGCTCCTCTGCCGGAGGCACCCGCTGGTAGCCTGCTCCTCTGCGGCTCCATTCTCTCCCGTCCGTGGCGCTCCGGAGAACGAGAATGTGGCCTTTGCACCAAACCATGCCCCCGTGAATGCAAAGCCCCAGGCGCTCTGCCCCAAAAGAAAACCTCTGAGCAGCAAGGAAAACATCCTGATGCGTTCCTCCATTTTGGCACCCGAAAGACAGTTTTGGCGAGCAACAGGAGATGGGGAGAACTGGAGAAAAGACAGTCTAAGGTGATTCCAATCTCATGGGTTTAACAGCTACAATTAGGGGGATTTCCTATGGGGGGGTGGAATTGTTGAAAATTCTAAGCTGGGTCCATAACACTCGTTTTCCCTCCCCTTGGGGGCTCTACTGAAGAAGGAAATGGCAACCCGTATTCTTGCCTGGAAAATCCCATGGACAGAGGATCCTGGTAAGCTACTGTCCATGGGGTCGCAGAGTTGGGCACCACTGAGCGACTTCACTTCACTCACTGGGGGCGCTATGTCTTCCCTAGACCTTGTCTTCTCCCAGGTGGTTGCAAACTGCCTGGTCTTAGGTACCTTTTAAAGGCTTAATTAAAATTTATTTTTGCATCATCTCTTAGCAAGGAGGACCATGTGGGCTGAAATTTCCAGGTCCTACCATCTTGGCTGCCCTGTAAGGAGAGATTGAAGAAGCCATTTAATTGTTTCAGTATTACTTTTATCTGTGCTCTTATTTACAGACATTAATGGGCATTAGAATGCTTTTAGTCAACTTCACTGACTTAGTGGTTCCCAGTTTTCGAATCACAACATAAATGACAATTTAAAGGACTAGTGTTTGTCTTTAAGATTATCTAACACTGAGTTCACCTCCGATACTTTCTTGAAAGAGGATCTATCTAATCCTCTGCCTTTTTCTTTTCTCCCCGGGGGCTGCAGGAATGATACAGAGAAGGATTTGAAAGTTGACCCAAGCATCCCACTCGGTTCCAGCCAAGAGGTCACAAAGGATCTGCTTGATATGATTGGTGAGTTCAGAGGGCTGCCCCATCCTCTCTCTGAAAGGATAGATCCTTCACCCAGGCCCCCGAGTCAGCAAGTGTCTTATAAAAAATACATCTCTTCCATTGGCTTGGTAGATTTGTTTGGTTCACAGCAGGCTCCATGCAGAGTGTCTTCATGGAACTGATAGCCTGGAGGAGTCACATCCATCAAGTCATTTCATAAACGTACAGTTAGAGTGAATCCTCGGAAGCCAAGGACCGCAGCCGCTGTTGGATGAGTTTATTTGTGAAGGAAACAGGACATAGGCAGAGATGAAGAGAGGGGGAGTAGTCTAGCTCGGGTGGGTGGTGGTAACACAAGATTAAAAGAAAAGTTAGAAGCCCAAAGCTCCCCTTTAATTCTGCCATCCACCACAAAGGCAACCACTGTTAACGCAGGGTGGTATATCCTGGCGTAGACACTTTTGCTACACACACATCTGTATGTTCTATGTGTGAACTTCATGCGCCCTATTTTTACACAATGCACAGTGACCAGACAGCTCCTAATTAAGAGATACATAGCCTTGGGAGCAGCCCAAAGCTGTTGGCCCTGAAGGGTCACGGGGTTATGGGGCAGCAAAGGAGGAGGTCTGGTGAGGGGTGGTATGTGCCCTGGGTCACAAAGCAAGATCCGTGCCTTTGCTTTAGTGACCTGAATCTCCTCCCATGGTCCCAGTAGGTGAACGGAAGTTATCACTGCCTCTGCTTACCTCCTTCCATGGCCCCTGCCATCTACAGGAAGCATTTTCCTGCTTTTTTGGCTGTGGTGCATGGCACTCTGTGCTATGTACTGTGCTCAGTCTCTGCCCATGTCCAACTCTTTGCCACCCCACATACTATAGCCTGCCAGGCCCCTCTCTCCATGGGTTTCTCCAGACAAGGATACTGGAGTGGATTGCCATGCTCTCCTCCAGGGGATATTCCTGACCCAGGGATCCAATCCACATGTCTTATCTCTCCCACATTAGCAGGGGGGTTCTTTATCACCAGTGCCACCTGACCAGGTTAGATCTTAGTTCTCCGACCAGGGATCGAACCCACACCCCGTGCAGTGGAGGTTATGAAGTTTTAACCACTGGACCGTCAGGGAAATCCCAATAGGCAGCATTTTACTTATTCAAAAGACCCCACACAGTGTCTTGTGTCCTCAGGTCAGGGAATAGTTCCCCAAGAGCCAGAATAAGCACAGGCATCTCTGTATCCTCCCACTTATAGCCTGCTTGGAGACCAGTAGGTATCTGGGACTCAGTAAATACCTGCACTGGAAAGGGGGTGCCAAGCCCACATTACAGTGTGACAGCCTGCCAGCCCCGGGTCCGGAACACCGGCTTTGCCCGCTCCCAGGAGATGGCCGCCCACTTGTAGTTTTTAACTTCTGCCCACAACATCTTCAGAATTCTCCCACTGGACTTCTAATGCTGAATGTTTTTATTTTTAAGACCATACAAGCATCCGAACTATTGAAGAATTGGCTGGTAAGCTAGAATTTGAAAACGAGTTGAACCGTGTGTGTGGCCACTGTGAAGATTCGCCTTTCAAGGAGGAAGCCTGGGCCCTGCTGGTGGACGAGAGCCCTCAGAAGGCCCCGGACGCAGACTCTGGCAGCCTCAAGCAGGCTTTCGATGACCACAATATCGTGGAGACTGTTCTGGACTTGGAAGAGGACTACAATTTGATGACCTCTTTTAAATACCAAATTGAGTAAGGACAGTTGACTTCAGCTTTGATTCTTTATGGTAGGAGACTGATGTTAGGATGTCTGTGCAGGTTAGTCACAATCATCAGGGGCCACTTCAAAGGCTTAGCAGAATCTGAATTACCATGACTTTTTAATTTCTAGTGGTGTACCTTTTTCAGCTGACAGCCCAGTTTTTTGGTGGTTGTTCTTTTGTTTTTTAACTCTGTTGCTTTAAAATGTTTCTTTTTTCACTTTTTTTTTTCTAACATCTTGACTGTTTTTTGGATTGCTGTTCAATATACACAGTACCCAAGGCAGGTCGTGGGCCTCTGCTGTGTCTCTTGATGTTTTTTTCTATGGGCCCCTGAAAACGTACAGGTTCCACAAGCAGTGTGGGCTTTGTGATCCCCTGGGACCAGCCCATCCCAGGCCCGCTCAGTGGAGGAACTGGCCTCAAGAGGGACCTTGGCCCCAGGCCCTCTGCCACATTTGCACACGCCACACACACGGCTGCCTGTCCCCTGCACGGGCATCATGCCCTCCTCATGGCCAGACCCTCAGTCCCTCCATCCTTGCCCCTGCCCAGATCAGAGGCCTCCTACTTGTGTCCAGGGAGCTGGCAGCATCCCTGGTACCCTCTGGCAGGATATTCCTGTGAGGACAGCCCACCATACACCCACATCAGACATCTGGGCCCTCAGCTGAAGGGGGAAAGGAAGGGGTGAGCACAGGTCCTGCTCATTCACTTCATACCTGAACCTCATCCATCCCATTCCAGGACTGGACCCCCGGGAGGCCACAGGTGGTTCCCATGACAATGACTGTGCTGGGATAAGATGGCCAGGGGCAGGGAGGGGCTGAGCCACTGCCCTCTGAGGTCAGCATGGCAGCAGAAGCTCAGCAGGGCTGGCTCCAGCCCCACCGCTTGAAAGAAAGGACACCATCAGGGATTATTTGGACCCATCTCTCAAAACCATGATGTTTTCAGGAAACCTAATAAACTGTTGAGCAAGGTATGATATCTCCCAGAAACTGAGTATCAGGGAACTGCCTACCTCCTTGGCTCATAGGGGAGAATGGGGGTGACAAGGCTGGTATAGAACTGTTTGTTAAGACATAAAACTCAAAGAGCTGGGGAGGAAGGCCTGGGGGCTGATGACCCCCACGAGGCCGTATTTTAGGCTAGTGACCCAGCATGAGGCAGGCTGCAGGGCTGGCAACACCCCATCACCACCACAGGTCCAGAGATTCATCTGGGTCCCAGAGGTGGAGACTTTGCACCTAGTTCTTAGTGGTGCACCTGCCTGACCCTGAGAACTAGCCTCCGGCCACTTAAAGTAACAGGTCTCCACTGCCAGGTGAAGGGCAGAGTGACTAACCAGAGGCTCCTGACAGCCCCCTGACAGTCCCTGCAGTGGATAATAAACACTCGCAGATGGTGGAGTTGGGATTCACTTTTTAGCCCCTGAGCTGGAGGGACAGGAGCATGTGAGAAGAAATGCCTACAGCCTCTTGGCTGCCACACTCGGGAGAAGGGGCTGTCTGGATGGAGACATGTCAGGCGACTTGCTATTCAGAACACCAGGTCTCCCAACAGTGAGTTCCAAATAATATGTATTGATGTGGATCCTCTCCCACAGAGGAGGTGAGGCGTAATCCCCATCCTCCCCGGTCTCTGCCCATCACTACCCCCGGAGAGTGAGCTGGACTTAGTAACTCACTTTTCAAGGGAGAGAGCTGGGGAAGAGAGTAGAGACATGGACAAGCCTGGCAGACACCACTTAACCAAGTGATGAAGGTCCATCCCACCCATGCTGTCCTGTGCCCATTACCCACACCTGACAGGATGCAACGAGATGGGAGCTTCATTTTCAACCCAGATTGGGGGGTATTCTCCAGGATGCCTGGCCAGTACCCTAGATTGTCAGTGTCAGGAAAACAAGGAAAAAACTCAAAATCTGTCACACAGTATTAGACACTAAGGAGACACAACTAAATGCAGTGAAGTGTCCTAGATTGCATCCTGGAATGGAAAGGGGACATTCATGGAAAAATGGATCAAATACAAGCTCAAGTTTAGTTCTTAATATGTTTATGTTAGTTTCTTAGTTTTGACACGTACACCACGTTATGCAAGATGTTAACTTTAAGAGAAGCTAAGTGAAGGATATATTTGAACTTACTATCTTTGTACCTTTCCTGTAAATCTGAATTTATTCCAAAATTTACAAAAAAATTTTTTTAATGAAGTTGATCCCAAGTTTGTGACATTGTTACCGAGGAGGACAAGAAGGGTTTTAGTCTTTTTTGTCTGTTTTTCAGTTTATCTGCAGTGGACCTGAATCACTTCTGCAGAAAGAAGAAATTAGAGTTGTTTTTTAAAACCTTCACCTCCAACCAGCCGTGGGCATCCCTCACCAGATACCTGCCCAGAGGTGACCTTCACAGTTTCTGGGAACTGCAGCAGGTCCAGGACCGGCACGGGAGGCTTGGCAGGACCCTCACGAGTGGCTCACGCTTCCCTGATAGTGCTGAACCCTCAGGGCTAAAAGCTCTAGTTCTCACAGAGCTGTTTCTCAGCACTTAGTTCTCCCTGGAGAGGCTTTGCAGAGGGGGTGGCTGCTGGGAGCAGAGCGCCGGTGCTAACCCTATAAGACTGAAATGAGAGGACTTTTTTCCTGCCTGCAGCATAGACTGTGGCACTTGTGAATGAGGGCTGAGCCTGGCTTAGGGGTGGGGCAGAAGGGAGGCTTTAGATTCTCCTGGCTGGATAGACAAGTATACCTCTAGTTTAGCAAAGCCTTTGTGTGGAAATTCAGATTTACCAAAGAACTAATCCAGCCTGGACTCCTTAAAAGAGGAGCTTTTCCTCTCTGGAGAAATAGCTGTTGGGTAAAGCAGGTGAGCCCTGAGCCTCTGGCATGCCACTCCCAGAGTAGCTGGGATGGCCACATGGTCATTTCCCCGGTGACACCTTCTCTTGTCTCTGCCCCCCTGGCTCCCCAAGGTGCCCAAGGGACACCTCCCTGCCTCTGTCATGTGCCTCAGGGCGGCAGGCAGAAGCGTGCTCATCTGCGCAGAGCAGAGGTTTGGGGAGCCAGTCTCTAGGGATTGAGCTGGAGGAATAACAGGAGCCTAGATTTTTTTTTATTCGCCTAGAACATTTATTTTAATAAAACTTGGGACCAAAGACATCTTGGGGAGACATTGATATTTGAGAAACTAAAAATGTTTTACGTCATTTGGTTCTCTCCCCCGCAGTTCATCTTGGCAAGCCAAACAATCACTGGATTGTTTCCGTGGAAACACCAAACTGCAGTTTGGATTAGCAGAATCAAAATAGAAACAAGGCAGCTTCAAGAATAAATAGGAGCTTTGGAACCGGCTAGTTGCCAACTGCAAGTTCAACTTACAGCACAAGGCATGTGAGAAGCTGGGCCCATGCAGTTCTGTAAGGAGGGGTTTCCAGGTCCTCTGGCTGCATGCTGCCTGCCGGGTTGAGGCCAAAATCACTAGAAACCAGCTCTGTCAGTGTATTGGTAAACTTTGTAACAACACTTAGGGCAGGAGGTGGTTTGCAGAAGCAAGCAAAGGCTGGGGACTGGAGGAAAAGAAGGGAGAAGGGACAGGAAAGAGGAGAGATGAGTAAACGCCAAGTGAAGGTCCAGCAAGGAGCAGAGGCCACGCTGAGGCTCGAGAGTAGAGCAGCAGTTCTTTCGAGAGGACGATTCAAGGGTGGCCAAGGGCTGGAAGCAGTGACCCCGCCCTCAGCCCCTTCCAGATTTCAGTGTTTCCCTGCATTCCTGGGCCTGGCCGGCTAGCCACAGAGATCGAGACTAGAGCCTGAATTCTTGCCAGGTAAGCTCTGGGGGCACTGATGGTCAGTAAGCGTCTGCCTCAGTGTGGCTCCAGCCAGCATAATCAGGCACACAAGCCTACCTTCTCATCTCTGAGTCTCAAGGCTGCCTGCCTCCTGCTCCCCTCACCAGGGGAGTGGGGGAGCCACCTCTTGGCCCACCAGCCCTGCCTCCTTAGCATTCTGCTGGACCCTGCATTTCCAAGCCCAGGGAAGACTCCAAGGGGGTCAGGAGACCAGGAGGATAGAGACAGACCACCTGGGGTACCTGTGCCCCTCACCTTGGCCTCCAGGAATGTGCTGGTAAGGCAGCACCATCCTGCCGCAGGAGAAGCCGTGAGCTATTAATGATCAAAGAAATTGATGAAAAGGATTCCCTCCTCTTGAATGACGGGCCAGGGGCTCATCCGCTACCGGAGGGAGCCTCCTCTTAACAGAGGCACAAGATGTTTGATACGGCAGAGAAGGCCAGTGAACCAGAAAGGGGAACCGGGGGGGCCACTGAACCTGCTTGTGGGTCGTTATTGAGAAGACTGTCATCCGGAGACAATCTGAGGCTCTGGTAATTTGCTTTCTCCCTGGAGTACGTGGGAGAACATTAATATTTTAGGTTCCTGCTAAATATTTATAGAGGGAGCAAGGTTTTACTCAGGAAATCTACTGACAATGGATTGCAGCCCTAGGGGGGAAGGACTTTCTGTGCTAGGCCAGCTGGAAAATGCCTGATTTGATGAAGAGTTTTGGCCTAAGGCCTGGCATGAAAAATAATTTTAAAACCTGCTCAGCTCTTGTAGGAAGGAGCTATCTTTTTTGAGGGCAAAAAGGCTGTGGTTTTCTGGGTACTTTGGGCAGGAGCTGGCCTGGGAGAGAGGAATGCGCATCTTATAGGAGACCTGTCGTCAGGAGCCCTGTCGTCAGGAGCCCTTTGGAACATCTAAGACAAAAAAGGGAAGTTGCAGAGGGCTACTGGAGAGACCCAACTTTTAGGACAGGCTGCCAGAAGCTGTTTGATAAGCAAGCTATCCCTGCCCTCAGTAAATGTTTGTCAGGTGTCTCCTAGTGACACACCACTCCTGGATGCTAAGAATACAGTAGGGATGAGGTGGAGGCTGTTCTTTTATTTTTTTACAGCTGCTGTTCTTGCTTCTGGAGTTTATATTCCACTATGCAAGGTGTGCAAAAATACAGAATTAAAATATCATTTCAGATGGAACTATCTGAGAGAAATGAAAACAGGGTAAGGGAATGGGCAATGAGGAGGGCAAGCCCCTTAAGAGACCTGTCTGTAGGTGATGTTTAAATTGATACTTGACTGTCAAGACAATTAGGTGCTACAAGTGGCTTTTCCATCCTCAGATGGTAGCTGGGGTTGTATAGTGGGAGGAGCCCCTAGGTGGGCCCTGGACCAGTAGACCTCCCACCACATCCGCCCCTGTGTAGCTACGTAGATCTCTATCCAAAAATGTGTGCTTCAGGGATGTGCTGGGCTGTGTCATGCTCACCAAATTTGGCAGGAACACAATAGTTAAAATAAAAAAAAAAAAACCCTTAGGAATAAAATAAGAAATATAATATCCTTTCCTGATGATTACTAGAGACAGGCAGTGTAATTTTAATTAGCCCAGCCTTGTTAGGTGTTAAATGTACTGCTTATTCTACAAAAACACCCAGTTCATGTAACACTGAGTCACTCTGGCCTTTTGACTTTAAACAAAATAAAATACTTCTGAAGAAATACAGGATTTCATAACACAGCAGAATTAAGGAATAGAGGGTCCTGCTTTGGCATTCTAAAGTTGGAAGGAAACTTCAATGAGAAGGCCACAGTCATCAATGTTGGTGGAGTTTTCTCAACAGGGTCTCAGCTTTGAAGTAAAATGATTAAACTTTTCAACTTAGAGCAATAAAACATTTCCAAATGCAGACTGCTCTGCCCTACAAGCCTCAGAGTAGCTGCTGCACACCGCCTGTAGCCTGTTTGGGAAGGGCTGGGTTCCCTTTTCCCTTGCCACCTTGGCATAAGCAAAGAAAACCAGCGGGGAAGGCAGTGGAGGCTAGCAGAGGGGTGAGCAGATAACCCTGAGACCCACAGAGGGCGCAGGGTCCAGGGCCGCCTGAGGCAGAGCCCAAGTCTCACTGTCTTGCCCTTACAGAGGGCTGCTGCCATTGCCTGTGGCCGCAGGACACAGGAGGCCGTCGGTCTGGAAATGAGAGTGAAAGCAGCTTCGGTTGTTACTGCCAAAGGTATCACAGGCAAATTAAACTCTACCAAATTTTTGTGGGATACACACCCCTGAAAATAAAAAATATAAAAGAAATCAGGAGCTATTATGGTCTACCTAGAAGCCCCATTTTCAGGCATTCCCTGGCAGTCCAGTGGTTAGGACTTAGTGCGTTCACTGCAGTGGCCCAGATTCAATCCCTGGTTGGGGAACCAAGATCCCCAAAAGCCACCTTGCACAGCACCCCCCACCCCCCACAAAAAAAGCCCTATTTCAATGCTGTCCTGGCTTAAAGATGGGAAAATTCTGGAAGGTGTCCATCCATGAGGATTTTTACTTTCATAACAATCAGTTTGAGTAGGGTGTGGTTTATTAAAACATATGAGAAGGAATAAAAAGATGGTATGCATCTTAATCTCATTGATCTCCTTGAGTAAACTGGAGATCAATAAACTTAATGAAAGAAACATGCTTTAAAAAAAAAAAAAAAAACATGCTTTTTAAAGTTTGATCTTTATTTGATCATTTTGAATTACAAAAGAAACATATATGTTGCAAAAATTCAAAAACTTTAACAAGATACAAATGGAAAGCCAAAGTCTCATATAAGCCCACTGCTCTCCAGAAATGATGCAGGGCCTGCAGCCACTCTCGTTAGCTTTAAAAGAAGGGTGGAAAACAGGGCATGGGAAAACAGCTGGGAAGAAGAGTGGGACTTCATGGCTGTGAAAAGTGCGGCTCCCAGCATGTAGTGTGAGTCACCTGTCTTTTCTTCAAGGCTTTAACACTCTCATTTCTCTATTCACAAGAAGTCTGAGCTAGTGTGTGTCCCGGAATACATCCACTCACCCCAAAAATGCACGTTCTCACAGCAAAAATGGATACAAATTTTTAAAAAAAATCCTGAGGCCCAGAAAGATATTGGTCATGTGAAGGAGATGTTTTGAAGACCAAAAGGATGTGTTTGGGAGTCCTGCTGCCATAGCAACAGTTTTGTGAGAGCCCTTCTCCTACTGGATGTTCCGTACGGAGGGCAGTTCTCCTTGTACCAGACCCAATACCCTCCTGCTGATGCCCCACTCCCGGGCCGCTGCCCCAGCTCTCCTCACACCCTCCTCACACATTTCACTCCCATGAATAAGGATGCACTTATCCCTTATGCTCTGTCATGGGGAGTGCCCAGTACCCAGAATGCCAGATCTGCCCCCCAGCCCTCCACTGACCCCCACCACCACCCCATCCAAGCCCAGCCTCTGACCCTGAAGGTTTCAGACAGGCTTTGAGAACTCTGCCATCAGCCACCCCAAATGTTCTGTGATTTGTCTTTCCAACAAGACCAAAAACCATCAGCCAAAGTCATCATGGGCTGGTCAGAAGCCATCATCGCTGCTATCAAAACCCAGGTCATAGAGTATATTCTTCCCTGACTCCTGGGACTGAGGGGACTCTGTCCTGGGGTTGAGGTCATTGAGGTCACTGAACCAGCTCATCCGGTGGTCCCCCTGGGAACTGGGAGGCAGCAGGCTGTTGTCTTGGGTGGAATGCCCACTGCGCTGCATGAGGTTCCCTTGCTCTGCCCTCGTGGTCTTACTGGGCATGACTGTTCCTCCCTGAGCAGAGCAAACTAGATCTGTGGGGCTCCCAGGGCCCCCAGATTGCAGGGGCTGAGCAAGAGTTTCCTGCTGCCCCCGGGGGGACCTTTGTGAACTGGAAACTGGAGGCCTAGGATATTTAGAATTAGAAACACAGGTTTTGCTAGGCATTTGTTCTTGCTTCCTGCGTAGGGACCTTCTTCTGGGGGCTTTCCTGGGCTGCTGCTGCTTGCCTTTTTTCCCTCTTTCTACAGTTATGCCTTTCTGTTCGGTCACCAACCTTTGTTCACAAGGGTCACATGAAAATACGCCTTTAGCTTGCCGTTTTTGGCTGGTGTTCTTAATGCTGGTTGCAGAGTTGTTTAAGTCCTTATATCCTCGAGATATAAGCTGTGAGTCTCCTTGGGAAACTGGGTCCCTAGCTTCAGGAACTTTGTGACCCAGGAAGGGAGAGCCACAGTTCTCAGAACCTGTTTTAGTAACAGAGTTCTGGCAACTAGTCTGCACTGCCCTGTCCGTGATTTGCCTGTTTCTTTTGCCAGTTCCAACTGCCGGCTGCACAGCCTCTTCTTGGAGAGCATCCCTCTTTGATCCCTCACCCCAGACAACAAACTCCCTGGGCCTTGGGGAGCCCACACTAAGACTGCATGCAGCAGGGAGGGCCTGGGCCTGCCACATAACTGGCTTCTCAGAGGTATGTTTGTCCTGCCTGGTGAAACTGAGGCTCTGCGCCAGAGGTGGTGATGTCTGAGAGGCACTGTCTTTTACGTGTTTGGGTGTCAGAGCGATGGAGGTCAGTTGCTTTAACTGTGCTAGAACACTGGGCATATTCAGCTGGCCCAGATGCTCACACAGCTGCTGAAAGTCCTTACTCTGCTGGGTAACCAAAACTTCAAGGTGCTTCAGGTTGGACTTCATTTCTATAAACTCTGCTTGTCTCTAAAGAAAGGCAGTGGAAAAGTAAGGAGTTATGGACAATGCAACTCAGAGGGCACAACAAAATGTGTGGACAAAACAAAGAATGGACCAGCAGAACCAAACCTTGTGCCCTGCTGGGTACTATAAGCAGAAGCATGGCAACACTCTGGAGCAGGGTCCCTAGGGTCCACATGCCAGAGAACCTTGAGAAAGGAAGTTGGGCTCTCCCCTGACCTGTTACCAAGGGGCCTGTGGTGGCCTCTGTTCTTGGCTGAAATTTTGCAATTTTAAAGATATCTCTATAGGTCTTAGTAACAGCGCCAGAAACACACACTTGAGGACAGGGGTCAAGGTCTAACACTTACAGCTTCGAATCTCTTTTGCAAGTCGAGGATGGCCTGCTCCACATTGCCTTTGTCCTGCACTCTTTCCAACATCAGACCACTCTGAGCTTTTGCAGTCTCCTGCCCTAAATACAGAACAATGACAGTTCACCACATGAAGACTATGGTATGCTCCACCCTGCCTAGGCTGCCTTCGGGGAGAAGGAGGAACTGGAAGCTGGCATGGGCCACCTGAGCCTGTTCTGCCAGCACCTATCTGGATCAACCTTGCTGAAGAAAGAAAGCAAGAGCAAGGTGGTTCCCCCACTGTCTCTTCTTCCCTCTCTCCCTGAGGACATCCTGGCCAAAGCAGACTCAACCTCAGCACCTGCTGGGACTCTGAAACCTACTCCCCCAGTGACGGCACCAACTCATCTTTGGCCTGCCTTCTTGGCCCTGTCACCAGAGTGATCTTTCTAGAATGTAGTTATGATCATGGTAAATTCCATGTGTTGACCAACTAGAAAAAGACTGTTTACTTGTATTTTAAGCACTGGATCCCTGCTCCTAAACTCAGTTAATGAAATATTTTTCCAGACATCTATGTTGATATTTGTAGTAGAAAGCAAATGTAATTATCCTACCCTAGATGAGTTCACGAATAGCAATGTTTCTTAGGAACAGTGAACATTACCAGCTGAACATTACCAGCCACAAAAGCAGAGAATGAAGAAGGCAAGCAAAGTGTTCAATTCTAGATTCAGTAATCAGTAAGCATCAGTCTGTGATCCCACGTATTTTTTCTTTGTCCCAAGGAAACACATTCAGGGTCTTCTCTTTTAAAGAGCTTTTGTATTGAGCACATTACTTCCAAAATCTATCCATTTTTTTTTGTTTTAATAACTATCACAGCATAGGGACTTCCCTGATGGTCCAGTGGTTAAGAATCTGCCCCACAATGCAGGGGACATGGGTTCAATCCCTACTTGGGGAACTAAAATCCCACATCCCTCGGAGCAACTAACCTCAGGCACCACAACTAGAGAGCCCATTCCGTGGCAAGGAAAGATCCCAAGTGCTGGCAACTAAGACCTGACACAGCCAATAAACACATATTAAAAACTGTAACAGTATACAAATGCTTCCAATGAAAAATGATCAAATCTCTCCTGTGTAGACCTTGTTCTCGCTTCCTGGATTTAGCATTATGAGCATTTTCTGGAGTTTTGTATTAATACATGTGCATACCCACGTATAGGTTATAGATCCTGTGTGTGTGTGTGTCTTCCAGAGAAGAGGACTCATTTCATTTCTGCTTTGGTTATAAACAGATATTTTTAGCTTTTTAGAAAAATATGCCATTTAAAGTCCATTTCCATACTCTGGACAATCTTTTTTTCTTCAAAAAGTTTTCCTGTTTACACTTGGTCTAAGGCTTGGGAGAAGGCTCCGGGGTGGTTAAAAAGCTGCCTTGTGGCTGCAGAGAGGGGCTTCAGGTAGAAGTCCGGAAACCAGAGGGGCTCCTCAAAGTCCCCTGTGCTTGGGAGACTTGAGGGTGAGCCTTCCAAAACAATACTTGCCCAGCCCTGCCTGGGGACCAGCCGGCCCGCAGAGGTTAATCAGGTGGTCGCCATCTTGATGAGCTTCACCTGCCTCTCCAGGAAGCCGCTTTCCCGGAAGTCACATGCGGGTTCTGCCCAGGCAGAACCCGGGGCACGCAGGTCGACACAGGCCTCGTTTTGGTTCTTCTCTATGAACACAGCCGCGTCCATAAGCGTCACGGGCCTTACCCACTTCTCTTGAGATGGCTTCGGCAAGTCCTGGAAGAGGGAGTGGCCACCACACTGGCTTTGCATTTCCCAGAGACGCTCACACCCTGGTGCTTCTGCTCAGCCAATATGTGGGAAAAAGTGGCCCACACCCTCTAGAGAGAGGTAGGAGAAGAGGCCTGCAGACGCCTGTTGACCAGGCGGTTGACAGCGGCCTCCACCTTAATGGAATAATTGTGACAAATCTGGGAGCTCACATGGTTGATGGGTAATAAGGAGTTAATCTCAAAAAATGGCCTTGGCTGGGCCTGGTGGCCAAGGATAGCTGAGTGGCTGATTCAAAATCTGTGAGTGGAAAAAAGGTTGGAGGGTGGTCAGAGGTGAGAGCAAAGGGCATCCCTGGGTCTGTTCCATCCAAGCACTGTTGATGGAAGAGACAGATCTTCAGGACCCCTGAGTGCGCTGCCAGTATATTGCCAATATTTCTATTTTCTTTTTTTTTTTTAATTTTTTTACAAATTATGTCGAGGGCTGACTTTCAATAGATCGCAGCAAGGGAGCTGCTCTGCTACGTACTCTATTTTCTTTTAAAATAATTTTATTTATTATTTAATTATTTTGGGGCTGTACTAGTCTTCCTTGCCTCGAAGGCTTTCTCTAGTTACGATGAGCTGGGGCAACTCTCTAGCTGTGGTGCACAGCTTCTCACGGTGGTGGCTTTTCTTGGTGCAGAGCACAGGCTCTCAGTGCATGGTGCACTGGCTTTAGTAGTTGTGGTGCACAGGTTTAGTTCCCCCTTGGCATGTGGATTCTTACCAGACCAGGGATTGAACCTGTGTCCTTTGCATTGGCAGGTGGATGGTTAACCACTGGACCACCAGGGAAGCCCTCTGTTTTCTTGTAAAGATGATTCTGTGGGGTCTGAGGCGTCCTAGCACTGGAGTTTTCAGGCTGTTGGTCGGGCCGGGTCTTGGTGCCAGGGACCCAGAATGTCTGCCTCCAGCCAGAGTTTCATGCAGGACCCTGCTAAGTCCCCCACCACCACCCTCGCCCTCACCTCTCCAGGAAACCTTCCAAGACCAGCAGGCAGTCGCTGCTATGGAGTCACTGCTTTTGCCCTCCAAGCATAGAGTCTCTGTTCCCCCAGTCCTGAGGGGCTCCTGCAGTCAAGCCCCACTGCCCTACAAAGCCAATTGCTCTGGGGACTCTTCCTCCCCATGCCGGACTCCCGGGCTGGGGAGCCTGGCACAGGGCTCAGAGCTCTCACTCCTATGGGAGAACTTCTGCAATATAATTATTCTCCAGTCTGTGGGTCGCCCACCTGGGTGGGATGGGATTTGATTATATTGTGAGTGTGCCACTCCTACCATCTCATGGTTTCTTCTTTATGTCTTTGAATTTGACCCCCCCCCCTTCTTGGTAGATTCCAATCTTTTTTATTGATGGTTATTCAGCAGTTAGTTGTGATTTTGGCATGCTTGTACAAGGAGGTGAACTCAAGGTCCTTCTACTCCCCATCACCTTGTTGCTGTCCTCAAAAAAGATTTCATTTCTATTTTAGAGATTCAGCAAGGGCTCCATTGAGATGAGGTTGTACGCTGATGTTTTTCCACTGATGGCCAATGATTTCCCTTGATAGTTTTGCTCTCCCTGCTGTGCTAATGAAAGCCACCTGAGTAAAGGTCTGGAAGGCTCCATGTACAAAAGGAGTTTGCTCAGTCCTCCCTTTTTTTAGGATACCCTTCCCAATTTTCGCTGACTGATCTCTCTCTGCCATAAGATGTGTCCTGGAGCAAGCCATGCAAACAAAAGCACCGTGCTATCTTCATTTATCAATTAATAAGTATTTCCATTCCAACATGGTTCATATAGATGACTTTCATTCTTCTTAATTATATGTGCCTTGCTCAGAAAGACACTTCTCACTCTAAAATTATAAAAATGTTGCTCATGCTTCTTATAGTTCTATTTATGATTTAATCACCACACAGTATGTTAATTCCTTTGGAATGAATTTTGATGTATGGAGTTACCTGTTTTCCAAAAAGAGGTATTTTCTGATTTTGATAGTGGCCTCTCCTTTTTATTCTAATGACCATACTTTTCAATAGAATTTATATATCTTAGGTGAAAGTACTGCTGTGTACTAATTACCCCACCTAAACCCAAGGTCAAGTGGATTGTAAATGGCCTTGGCAATTCATTCTATTTGTCTGGTTCATGGTGTCCTCAACTGAAGAAGAAGGGGAGTTAGATTAGATGGCTTTGAGTGATCCTTCTGGTTGTATAGGCAGAGTGTGACTGGGGAAAGATTTTATGACCTCATTCTGTGAAGGCATGAATGACATAATAAACCAAGAGAGTGCTTTCACATAGTATCTTCCCCCTTCCACGCACAGTGAGTGCCTACTGAAAGCCTGCAGAATACACTGACTGGCAGGTTCAGTGCTCTAGGCTAGCTGGACTGGGCCTAGCCATTTGACAGCAGATTTGCCTGGTTCCTCTCAGTGACTGCCTACCAAGAAAGGGAATGATTCTGGACAGGCTACTTGCGTGCCTATTTTTAAGAATGACCTGGCTTTTAATTAATGTAATGCCACAGTGTTTTACTGTTTGCCTGGTCAGTCTTAAGCTCTCAAAGTTAAGGAACTGTCAGGAGTGAAGAATCAGGATCCCTATGCCTACCAAGGCATCCCTATGTCTCCCTTTGCAGACTCGGTTCTCCTCTCTCTGCCTTGACCCTGTGCTGTGGCCTTGAGCACGTCCATTCCCTGTTCTGGGCCTTAAATGCCACACCTCTGCTGCAGTCCTCCTTTTTGTATCAATATTTCACCCAGTTTTAAATCTGAGGAGTAAAAGGAGTGCTTTCCTTTCAGGACTTACAATGAGCTATTTTATCATGTTAAACACCGGAAGCCTCCTTTTTCCTTCTGCTCTTTGTCTTGCATCTTCTTGTGAGGGTGACAGTCCTGGGCTTCCAGAACTGGTTTCTAAGCAAATGCACAGTGGCCTTGTGTGTGGGATACTCAGGTTGGAAGCCAGCAGACAGTACAGTGCTTCTTTGCAGACAGATGGGGATTAATTTGAAAGTTACACAAAGGCATTAATTTTTATAAATCATGAGCAATCCATCTCTTGACATTTGAATAAATTGACTTCAATTTGTTTAAAGTAAAAAAAATAAATACAGAGACAAATGCAAACAAGTGCAGATGCAGTCATCAGCTTGCTTTTGAGCTGAAAAGCTGTTGGTTCCAGGGGAAGTGTTCATTTACGGAGACCTGTGTCATGGCTCCCTTCTGATGAATAAGGGCCTGAACCATGGTTTCACCTAAACGTAAATCACTAATTGACTGAACAGAGGACTTTACAGACCACAGACTGTAACTGAAATTGAGAAAGATGCTGTGATTCACTACAAAACAGCTGTCATTGAAATGAAGGCAGCAAGCAGAACAGTAGGTGACTGGAATATTTCTGACTCCTGAAGGAGTGGTGTATTTATTTCTAAGTCCTAAGGGAGCAAGGGAGCCTTTATAGACAACACAGCCAGCAGTTCATTTTAGACTCAAGGATTCCATTGATTCACTTCAGGTGGTGAGATTAGAAATCTGGCAGAACCATCTGCCTTGAAGCAGCTGGGTTACTGGGTGGGGGACTGATGCTTCAAAAAAGGCATGGAGGGACCAGGCATTCCCATGCAGGGGTGGGGCCTGCTACCCAGTTCAGCTCCACATCTCTTCAGGTCTAATCTTATGTACCCATTCTCTCATCTGAAACACTCTATGGAACCTCACCACTGGCAGAAACCTGACTAGGGTCAGCAAGTTCACATTCACTGCTCGCCAGTGCCCCCTGCCGATAATCTCAAACACGAGACACTCACATGTCTTGGCCACAGTTTCCAAAGAATCCAAAATAGACTGACTTCTGGAACTGAGATGTTCCTCAGACTCTTCCACTGATGTCTGTAACTAAGAAACCCCAAATTAGGAAATAATTCACAGACTGTTCCCTCAATTTACTAACTTGGCAAACTGTCACTTAATGATAAAAAAGGGTAGTTAAAATACTGCTATTTTACACGAACAAAAACCAATACAATATAATTATTAAACTTCTTAAAATGTAAGATGTTTTAACACCTTGAAATGTGGCATACTTACCTTGTGAATGCTTTCTCTGATATGGGAAATGAAGTTGTATAAAGTCTCACTAAAATAGGAGAGAAAAAAGAAAGTGAACCTTTGTGAAATTCTTAAACAGTATGTAACAAAATTGATTCCATGAACATAGCAGGATTCTACCAGTGCAGCATCAAAACAGTGGTTGATCAGTGGTTGAGCTGAAGACTCAACCCTGAGAAATCTTAGTGCCCAGATTAGAAAAGGAGAACACTGACTTTTTGTGATCATTTCCAAAGTGAAACAAAACTTTATTTTTTTTTAAAAATATACTCTATATGAATCTTAAATGAGGTTGAATTTTAGCAATTCAAGTGGTTGCTATAGTAGAACCAGCTTTCATTTTTATGGCAACATGGTTCGGAGGATAGTGACTTCCTATGGATAGTCAAAAATTCCTGGACACATATTAGTCTAATGACTATTATTTTGTCTGTAATAATGGGGATAATTCTGGGAATGATATTAATTTTTAATGAAAAATAAATTATCATAATTATTCCTCAAATATCCCACTTTTGAAAAAAATCAGACAAGGCTCATCATTAAAAATTTTTACAGATTTTTGTTTCTTTATACAATAATATATCAATTTTTGAACCCCAATAGGACAGCTCTTCATGCCACAGTCTTATATATGCTCCACAAGACTGACTTTAAAAGAAGAATTTGATAGAACCATTTCAGAGTCTTACAAACCACATAGTTTTATGAACAAGATTAAGACATGACCTGAAAACAATAAAAATATTAAAATGAAAAATTTAGTGAACTAAGGATAAGAACAGAATGCTATTAAATTATAAAAGCAGATAATAAGAATAAGAAAAGGTACTTATAAATTAAAATAGCAGAAATTAAACAAATAGAATTAACCAGAAGATACAGTATGGAAATGTGATAGAAAACAGAAAAAAGACAGATGAGAAACAAGCAAATAGTAAAAAAAAAAAAAAAAATTAACAATAATTAGAGAATCAATGCAGGAGATTCAATGCTTGACCAAAACTGGAGATCCAGACAGTAAGAAGAGTGAAAACAGGAGGTTTTCCAAGGTATAATAAAAGAAAAATTCCCAGAACCAAAAGACACAAGTTTATAGGGCAAAAGGAATTCCTCCATGCCAAGGGCTTATGACAAGCCACATCAAACCATAGTGCTATAAAAGTTCAGAACTCTAAGGATAATGAGAAGGTCCTAAAATTTTGCAGAAATAAAAAAGCAAGTGACATATACAGGCTCAGGAATCTGCATGGCAGCAGACCTCTTAAAAGCACCCAGAAATCTATAAGGTGAGTGGAGCAATGCTTTAGAAATTTTGAACAAAAAGAACTCCTAGTCTTGCATAATGACATAGCTATGCCAGTTGCTTGTAGTCATCATCTCTTCTGAGTTGATGAACTCAGAAACTAATTTTTAAAATTAGTTCATTGAGGTATGATTAACACACAAAAAGCTGTACATATTTAACATATACAAGTTTGGAGACAAGTATACAACCATGAAACCATCTCTCCACAATCTATGCCATAAATACACCTACCACCTCAGAAAGTTTCCTTCTACCCTCTTTCTTTATTATTATTAGTGATAAGAACACTTAACAAAGATCCACCCTCTAAACAAATTTTAAAGTATAGAGTATTGTTAACTATAGACACTATGCTGTATAGTAGCTCTCTAGAATTTATTCATCTTGTATAAACTGAAGCTTTGTACCCTTTGAGTAATACTTCCTGTTTCCCCCACACCTCCCCCACCAACAACCACCATTCGACTCTCTGCTTCTATGAGTTTGACTATTTCACATTCCTCATATAAGTGGTAGCATATAATTAGTATTTTCCCTTCTATGTCTGGCTTATTTCATTTATACAAAATGTCTTCCAGGTTCATTCATGTTACAAGTGACAGGATTTCCTTTTTTTAAGGCTAAAGAATATTTCACTGTATGTACATACCATATCTTCTTTCCCATTCATCCATTGATAGATACTTAGGTTAGTTCCATTCTTGGCTATTTTAAATAATGCTGTGATGAACATGAGAGTGCAGTTATCTCTTCAAGATCCTGATTTCATTTCCTTTGGGTATATACTTAGAAGTGGAATTGCTGGATCATGTGGTAGTTCTGTTTTTAATGTTTTGTGAAACCTCTGTACTGTTTTCTAAAGTGGCTGCACTAGGGAATTCTCTGGAGGTCCAGTGGTTAAGACTCTGAGCTTTCACTGCCGAGGGTGCAGGTTTGACCCTGAGATCCCCCAAGCCTTACAGTGTGACAAAAAAATTAAATAAAGTGACTGAACCAGTTTTTACACTCATCAACAGTGTACAAGGGTTCCCTTTTCTCCATATACTTGCCAACAGTTGTTATTAGTTTTTTAAATGATAACCATTCTGATAGGTGTGAGATAATATCTCATTGTGGTTTTGATTAGCATTCCCCTGATAATTAGTGAAGCTGAGCATCTTTTCATATAACTGATGGCCGTTTGAATGTCTTCTTTGGAGAACTGTCCATTCAATTCCTTTGCTCGTCTTTTAATCAGGATATTTCGGGGCTATTTTGTTTGTTTTTGTGACTGGGTTGTAGGTATTCATTTAATGTTTTATATTAACCCTTTATCAGATATATGGTTTGCAAGTATTTTCTGTGCCATAGGTTGCCTTTTCACTGTGTTGATGATTTCATTTGCTGTGCAGAAACTTTTTGTAGTTGACCCTTATACCACATAGGTTTGAAATGCATGGGTCCACTTATATGCTGATTTTTTATTCAATAAATAGAGTTGGCCCTTTACGTTCCAGGGTTTTGCATCTGCAGATTCAGCCAAACATGGACAGAAATTTCCATCTTCAATTGGTTGAATCTGTGCATTCAAAATTGAAGATATAAAAAAAAAATTGAAGATATAAAAAAAATTGAAGATATAGAGGGCCGACTATGAGATTTGAGCATCATTGGATTTTGGCATATGCAGGGACTCCTGAAACCAGTCTTCTGTGGATACTGAGGGATGCCTGTACTTGGATGTCATTTCATTTGTCTGTTCTTGCTTTTGTTACCTGTGTAATATCCAAGACATCATTGCCAAGGCCAATGTCAAGAATGTTTTTCCCTATGTTTTCTTCTAGGTGTTCTATGGTTTCAAGTCTCACATTTACGTCTTTAATCCATTTTGAGTTGATGTTTGTTAATGGTATAAGATAAAGATCCTTTTCCATTGTTTTGCATAGGGATTCAGTTTTCCCAACATCATTTGTTGAAAGATTATCATTACCTCACTGTATATTCTTGGCATTTCTCATATGTATTAAACATTTAAAACCTAACCCTCTAAATGATCCATATAAAAGAGCACAATGCAGCCACCAAAATGATTTTATAGATGAAACAGAAATATAACCATTCAATATTATTAAATTAAAAAACAGATTGAAAATAATCCATAGGAAACAATTCCATTTTTATTTTTGAAAGTATACAAAAATAGAGCAGAGTTATATAAAACAGTGTTAATGGTGGTTCACAGAGTAAGCTGATTCAGAGGCAGACTTGAGAATCTGACAGACCCAAGATCTCTGCCCAAAACTCCCACTCAGTTTAGATGTGCTCCCTTGGATGGAGTTTTTCCTCACGCCCCCAGTCAGAGCTGGAAGCCTGTCCTCAGGGCTCCCAAAGCATTTGGATGAAACCTCTACTACAGCATTTACAAATTTGTACTTAGAGTGAAAAGTCTAGATTCTTTATTTTAGGTTGTTCTTCATCTGATCCTCTTTACTGTTTGAGGAGTTCCTCAGATTAGGGATATTGGGAAGAAGCAGAGTCCCTTTCCTCCTCTTGAGGTTGAGAATGCCAGGAGCTTGCTTTCTGAGCTTTTCCTGAACTTGAGCTCTCCCTTCACATATACCTTGTCAGATTGGGAATCAGGGTAAAAACACTGTGACCTCTTTCTCTGGTGGCTGTGGCTATCATAGTAGAAAGATGGAGCTCCATGGGACTAATGAAAGTGGACTACACCGACAACAACGGATGGAAGGGTCCACTGCACTCTGGGCAGAGTCTAGTGGGCCGCAGAATCTGCACGGGACTGATTTTGAGACTTTGTTTGGAAAGTTGTTCATGGTAGGTAGTTGTTGGCAATTGTATGACTTTGGCAGAAACTTAAATTGGCCTCATTTTTTCCCTTGCAAACTGGATTCCTAATCTCTACCAGCAACGCCCTGCCACCTAGGTAGATGACATTCCATCCTGGGGAATTCCTTGGCAATCCAGTGGTTATGACTCCATGCCTTCATTGCTGTTGGCCCAAGTTCAATCCCTGGTTGAGGAACTAAGATCTTGCAAGCCACATGGCATGACCAAGAAAAACAAAATCCTAAAGGCAACGGAAAATACCCTTCTTCCTTCCTTCATCCATCAACTGTCTGGAAATCTGATATAAAATCTCCAAGCACTGTGAGGACTGAGAGGGATCATACTTTAGGGATCTGCTAGATCTGCACTGCTAGAAGGAGCCATGAGGTCTATGGAGCTACCATTCTAGCCCTGAACCACACACTTCAGGATGATTTTTTGCATTAAAGAAAAATAAGCATCTTTTAAATACTTCTATTATTATTACGAGAATGAGAGTACATGTGTCAGTGCAGTTGAACGTAATCCTAACTAATAAAATGAACCACTTAATATCTTTCAATAATGTTTAACACTTTAAAAAATTTAAACTAACATAGGAAGTTTGTATATATATGTGTACACAGTCCTGTGAGTTTTGTCACAAATTTCGGATTCATGTAACCACCACCACAACCAGGATATAAGACAGTATCCCCCAAACAAATCCTTCAGGCTGTCTTGTTGTGGTAAAGACCAGCCCACACCCCTAATCCCTGGTAACCACTGACCTAATACCCATCCCTATTGTTTTGCTTTTCTCATAATGTCATATAAATTGAATCATATAGCATATAGTCTTTGGACTGGTTTCTTTCAGCATAGTGCCTTTGAAACACTCTTGAGAGCACCTTGGACTTCTAGGAGATCAAAGCAGTCAATCCTAAAGGAAATCAGTCCTGAATATTCATTGGAAGGACTGATGCTGAAGCTGAAGCTCCAACACTTTGGCCATGTGATACGAAGAACTGACTCCTTAGAAAAGACCTTGATGCTGGGAAAGATTGAAGGCGGGAGGAGAAGGGGATGACAAAGGATGAAATGGTTGGATGGCATCACCGACTCAATGGACATGAGTTTGAGCAAGCTCTGGGAGTTGGCGATGGACAGGAAAGCCTGGCGTGCTGCAGTCCATGGGGTCACAAAGAGTTGGACACTACTGAGCAACTGAGCTGAACTGAACTGAGCGCCTTTAAGGCTCATCTATGTTGTTGCGTAGCAATAGTTTATTCCTTTTCATTGTTGAGTAGTGTTCCATTGTATGGACATACCATGGTTTATCCATTCATACATGGAAGGACATTTGGGTTGTGCCCAGTTCTTGATGATTATGAACAAGGCTACAATAAACTTTATTGTATAGACTTTTATGAAAACATAAGTTTTCATTTATCTAAGATATATACCTAGGAGTAGAACTGCAGAGGCAGATAGTAAATCATTTAATTTTGTAAGAAACTGACAAACTTTTCCAAAGAGGCTGTATCATTTTGCATATCCACCAGCAAGATTTCCATTTGGTCTATATTTGTGCCCAGCATTGTCAATTTTTGTCTGTTTTATTTTTAGTCACACTAATAGATGAGTAGTACTATCATCTACTCATATTAGTAATGTCATTGTGACTTTAATTTGTATTTCCAAAATAGCTAATGGTGTTGAGAAACTTTTCATGTATTTATTTGCCATCCATATATTTTCTTTGGTGAAGTGTCTGCTAAAATTTTTTCCCATTTTTTTATTCAGTTGCTTGTTTTTTTACTGTTGAGTTTTAAGAGTTCTTGATATATTCTGGATACAAGTCCTTTGTTGAAAATGTGGTTTGCAAATATTTTTTTCCAGTCTGTAGCTTGTCTTTTCATTTTCTTAACAGTGTCTGCCACAGAGCAAACATCCTACATTTTAGTTAAAAACAAAACCCCAGAAATCTCAACGCTAGGCTATCATACTTCAAATTCAAGTTCCCTTCCTCAACCTACCTGCTACTATTTATTTTTCAGAGCCCTCAGATGCTACATGCACACCATCAGGGCTTGGTTGCATTCAGTGGGAGCAATAGGATGTTGTATGCTTATTCTGTCTTACTCAGAACCAGAAGCCATTCCAATACCCTCTTAATAAATTCCTTTTTCATTTAAATAGTTATTTCTGTTGCTCACAGCTATTAACTCTGGCTCACTTGTTAATTTATCCATCATATACCTGTTTCTGAAACAAGACTGAGAACTTCAAAGACAGGCACCATTATTCCTCCCCTTGGGATCCCCAGTGTGCCCTATTGAGCCTAGCACAGCATTTATTGAGTGAGTGAATGAACAGATTTCACTGTGGTGATCCCCAATCTTGAAAGAATATGGCTCGTTTTATAATCTCCTTGTGGTCCTTAGGTTATTCATTAGTTATGAGACTAATCTGTTTTCTCAAACATAACTGATTAAAAAAAAATAATCTGGGTAATGAACATCCATTGTCTGGGATGCCCAGCATCCACCTCTAATGGAGAATTGTTTCTTGTTGCATCCAATAAGTGATTATGATGAGAACTTCAAGTCACATCCCCCTCTTCACTCACCCCTCAATAACCAAATAAATAAATCCATTAGAAGCTTTCACTAGGATTTTCAAATTGTAACTAAGGGGTAAGAGTCTCTTTTTCTGTGTTAGTAGGAAGGTGGTCTCTAGGAGGAGAGAATGAAGCACAGATGGGAAGAGAAGCACAGAAAAGAGACAGATTTTGATTTTGTTTCATTCCCTGTCCTTCCCAGATTGGTTCAGAGAGCTAATATAGCCTCCTTTTTATCCAGGCTAGTTTATTTGCTATCAAAAGAGTTATAACAAATGCAATGTGAATGAGTAAGGCTTCTTTTGAGATTTTTTTAACCTCATACGCTCTTTCTACTCATTTGGGAAAAAATGTACTTTCAAAACACAATATGTAAATACATGTTTTATTGATTAGTAGCATCTCTTATGTCAACTCTGTACCATGCCTTATCACTTTCCTGCTTCCAAATTTACAATGGTATACTTTCTGTCTCTCATTTAAACATTTCTCACTCTTCATCACATTTCTGACAAGCACTTATGGACAGAAAACAGCAATCTAAAATGGGGTTTGTTTTTGCCAGAATTTATGAAAATTATGATTTTCTGCTTAGCGTTTAAATCAATATCATAAACTTGAAATTTTTTTAATGGAAAAGATAATCTTCAGTGTCCTTATCATCTTTTCTTTCTGTATAAATACTATAATTTTTTGCCATCTTGTAAATAATTGTTAACAGAAACTCATTTCTGGAAATTCCTTGGTGGTCCAGTGGTTACGTCTCCACACTCAATGCCGAGGGCCTTGATTCAACCCCTGGTTTGGGAATTAACATCCCACAAGCAATGCAACCAAAAAAAAGGAAAAGAAAATAAATAAACTCATTTCACTACAAAAAAAGCAAAGGAAATGAAAAATGAAATAAAGAAATGAAGGAAGGGAGGGAAAGAGAGAGGGAAGAAGGAAATATCAAGAACTTAATGTTTCCAAAAGTTTTTTAAGCTACAGAAATTGTGATCAAACAAAGTAATATAATCCAAAAGCCCAGAGAACAAAAAACTTAAGACTAATTTATTTGAAGCAGTAAGATGAGAGGAGCCTGCTCATCAGTAGTACTGTACCATTGTTATGAATCCTAGAGCCTACATTCCTACAGGAAAGAAATCTGTCAACATCTGGGAAGTGTTTACTTACCAACAGAATCAAACACTTCAAATAGAGTATTTTGCTTTTCTCACTAAAGGAATATAGGTATATAGTGGAGAATATACCTAATCTTTTAAAGAATTCCTAATCTAGAATTCTTTAAGAAATTCTGGCTCCTAATGCAGGAGACACAGAGATATGAGTTTGATCCCTGGATTGGGAAGATCCCCTGGAGAAGGAAATGGCAACCCACTCCAGTAATCTTGCCTGGAAAATCCCATGGACAGAGGAACCTGGTGGGCTACATACAGTCTGTGGGAACACAAAGAGTCAGACACGACTGAGCAACTGAACAACAACAAAAACAACATGGAAGTATTAGTGATGATGCTAAATGACACATCTTTACTGTTACAGAAATAATAAAGTATATTTCTGCTTGGGCATTACAATTTCTGTGATAACTAAGGATGTCCTGATAATAACTTACTATGGAGAAATGAACAAGTTAATTTCCTCAGTGACTGCAACTTATTTATTTACAAATTAATGTAGTAGTCCTAAATTTGCTTATATATATTATATATATATAAAACAAATAAGAATATGTATAAAATTTAGGCTATATATTTAAAAATACCAACATTTCAAAGTGAGAAAGTCAGCCTGAGCTATGATTTAAGAATTCATGTGCTATATTCTTGACCCTGAAACAAATGTTAGCTAACTTCCTAATTCTGATCTGAAAAAAAAGGACAGAATTTTAGGCAGAATAAACCTAACATTACTTGAATATTGCATTTCTCTAAGAAGTCCTTTAGCTTAATATTCAGAGACACCAAAACTATGGCAGCCTAAGAAAGCAAATGAAGAGTAATTACTAGATAAGCGGTAAAAGTAAGAATGTTATCATGCTGAAACTGAATTATTTAACTACTGACATTCCATTTGCTCTTTCACTCAGAAAAGAGAAGCTGTCTCATCCACTTGAAAGGTTTTTGTGTACCTGTCACATCTGTCTTTTGCACTTTTCTTTTTCTCCTCAAACTGTTCCAAGAGGCCTTTTGGTTTTCCGAGAGACAAAGGAAGAGGAAACGAGCCTCCATCTTTTGTTTCTCCTCCAAGCAGCTGGGGTTTTGTTTGGTACTTTGTGAAAATACTAGGTTCACTCTGTTCAGTGGAAAAGAAAAACATCATAGCATTATACACATAAAAATATTTATAGCATTCACTATTCTCTACACAAAGCAGAGTTACACTTAAGTGCAAACTATAATACTGAAATCCAATGCAGCATGTAGTATTTCCTTTTTATTTCATATGCACCAGAAAATTATATTAAAGAAAAGCAACTCTTTTTACTAATATAATTTCTGCCTTACCAGCCCAGAGATTTTTAAAATGTCAGCTAAAATGGCTTAAAACCAATTGTATAAGTTTAAAGGGAACAACAGAAAATTATGCTGTTGAGATAATGTGTTAAAGTTTTTTTTTTGTTTTTTTTAAAGTTTTTATATTAATAAGTTTAACTCAAGTTGTTGCTCAGTTGCTGATGAACTAGACTTACTGATAAGTTTGACATGTAATGTAAATGGTACATGGTAAGCCACTTCCTGCATTCTGAAGCAAAACTTATTCTGAAACGTTCAGGTAGTACATTTACTCCTTCATATCACTGGGTACCAATTTTTGTACTAAAATGCTTATCTCAGAGCATACCTTACTAAGTTACAATAGTGACCTAATTGTATTAAGTCTATCTGATGCAGTTAAGTCTGTGTGTAAAGTTAAATCTGGTTCTAGACCAAAATAAATAAATAAATAAATATATATATTTCTGACTCACAAAAGAAAACAAGCTGATCTCCAAAAAATCAAGAGATTCTGGCCCTCGGGCTTCCCTTGTGGCTCAGCTGATAAGGAGTCCACCTGCAATGCAGGAGACCTGGGTTCGATCCCTGGGTTTGGAAGATCCCCTGGAGAAGGGGATGGCTACCCACTCCAGTATTCTGGCCTGGAGAATTCCATGTACTGTATAGTCCATGGGGTTGCAAAGAGTCAGGCATGACTGAGTGACTTTCACTTTCACACTTTCTGGCCCTTATTCATCAACTTAGGCCTCAGTATCCTCATCTCCTTATTCAAGGAGTTAATGGGTATAATGGACTAAAATCCACAAAGCGTCTGATGTTTCTTAGGGAAAAAAATGTCCATATAGAATATATTTATATTACTTTGCCCCTATTTTTCTAAAGTTCTCTTTTCTTATTGAATATTCACAAACAATAATATGACAAGCCTTAGAAAATGTCATGTAATATTTGGCACACCTTAGGAGTGCTCAAAGTACTGGAAATGTTCTGTGTTGCTTTAGTAATAGAAGAAAATGCAAATATAAATGTTTTCCATTTCAGACTACCAAGTCAAATGAATCACCAGTCAAACACAAATCTATTTAGGGCAGTGATCCTTAGAGGTGTACAATTCTAAAATATAATCCAGCAAAATAAGTCATCTTTACAGTTTATCTCCGTAATGACTGTGAAACATGTACAGAGAAATTCTGGAATTCAAACTCACATCCAGAAAATTCTGTTGTGACTGTTTTGGATGTCTCAAGTGGACTTCAGAGTCCAAGGGTGTTGACAGGGTCTGTGAACTTTCTGGACAGAACTGGGATCCAAAAAGAAACTGGGAATCACTGAGACTGGAGTAATCAGTCTGATTGTTATTCCAGTTAGACGACTTATTGGCCCTGAAATTAAGCAAGAAGATAAAAGTATATCAAGTAGACAAACATCCTGAACAAATGAAAACCATAATTTGAAATTATTTCAGGATATTCTGGGCAGAATGCTAGCTTTTTTTGACCTCCCAGTCCCCTGCACACTGCCAGTACTACCTGTAAAGAAAGAAGGAAATTATGAATGCCAGACATTTTGATTACAACAACCTGGGAACAATCAGATGGAAATTCAGACATTAAGGACTAACACGATTATTTCTTGTACAACAAGATTATGGGCTTTAACACCATTTTGGAGATCAAAGTTCATAAAATCTTTAGGGATTAAGAGAACATTTTAAAAGGTTGAATTTATTCATCAGTAAGGGAACAGATTAAAAATAGAATACAGCTTATGCATATAACTGATTCAGTAGTCAGAAGCAATAAACTAGATTTACATATAACCACATGGATAAGTCTCAAAAACATAATTTTGAGTGAAGAAAAATAAAAATGTAATGAACTCTCTCATGTATTAACGTAATTTGTAAGCCTACATCATACATATCAAACAAGTATGTAATTGAGTATGTAGAAGATTAATGGGAAGGATACACATTAACTCCCCTAGAATGTGTGTCTGTAGGGAAGGAAAGGAGCACGACTAGAGGGAGAGAAGACACTGTAATACAACAATCAGAATATAGACCTAAAAAAAAAAAAAAAGAATATAGACCTAGATATGGACTGAATGTATGTGTCCTCCCAAAATTTGTATGTTGAAACCCTAATCTCTATTTTGATGAATTTTGGAAATAGGGCCTTTAGGAAGTAATTAGGGTTAGATGAAGTAAGGAGGATGGGACCCTCTGATGAGATTAGTGTCCTGATAAGAACAGACACCAAAGAGCTTACCCTCATTCTTTCTCCATCATGTGAAGACACAGAAAAAGGCAATTGTCTGCAAGCCAAGAAGGGAGTCTTCACCAAAAACCAGTCATGCTGGCATAGGACTTTCAATTCTAAGACTTTTCAATCTCCAGAACTGTGAGAAAATAACTTTCTGTTGTTTAAGCCATCCAGTTTACTGTACTTCGTTGTGGCAACCCAAGCAGACTAATATAGGTCTCATACAGACTGAAGAATATGATCAACTCAGATTTGCACACAGAAAGATCCGTTAAGCACTGTATTATTCCCTTTCACACCTTAGTGTCTTATCCTTGCTTGTTGTAAATACTTCCAGCTGTGGACCCTCAATTTGCTTCCCACGGATACCTATGCCAGTCTAAATCTCACATTTGAAGGGGGTAATGATATTAATAATGATGCAATCACACTTGAATACAGTGTACTGAGTCTACACAGAGATAGCACATAAGTGGATAGACAAAACATAGTCTTCAAGTTTTTACTTGAAAGACATCTCAATAACAGTTTATGTTACTTAATGCTGTTGTATAACCCAAGAAAACATCCTTTTCATTAAAACACACAGGCAGATCATTCCTTTTCCAAATGTTAAATTTAAAATAGATAGCACATAAATTACATATTCTAAGCCAAAGGAATCATTATATATTAATACAAGAAAAAAAGAAACCCTACTTGTTCAGAACAGAGAAGATAAATTATTTTGACTCATAGAATCATTTTCTAAGATTAGCTAAGGTAATGGGCTACACACATATATTATAATATGGTTTGCATAATCATTGCTCAAAATAGCTAAATAGCTCTCTGTGACTCCCTTCTTAGGTCAAAGAGAATAATTAGCTGGGCTGGAAAAGAAACAGCTCTATGAGCCTACAGAAGTCATGTAGGATTTGTATCTTCAAGCTATGATCTGAAATTAAACATATATTTTTTCCCCTACTCTGTATCAACTGTAAGCCTTTTTTTTATTTTCAAGGAAAAAAAAAGAACAATGTTTAAGGTTTTTTGCTGTCTTTAGGAAGGTGTTAGGAGGAAAAGAAACTATTCAAAGATTAAAGCATGCCAGAAACAATTGGAAATCCCTCCATATATACCACTTCTGGGGCACACCCACCAAGCTAGCAATAGCAGGCCCTTCTGCATGGCTAGAGGACACCAATCTAAGTACCTCAGCGGAGTGGTAGAGGGAGCAATATTTCAATGAGCCCTGTTAGCAGTTGGAGTGGTTCTTAATTTCATGGTACCTACAAATTGTAGGACACAACTGAATACATTGTCTTGAGTTTGCTCCTTGCTGTTTCAATAGCAATCACTCCAAATGAGGTAAGAGTTTCTAGATGCTGGACCATGTCTAATTCTCACAGGCCTCATAGTCCCTAGGTCTGGTGCTGGACAGTCATTGTTCAACTAACACACATAGCTGAATTGATATTAATTTTATAATTAGAAAATAGGCAAAGGGAGAAGACAGTATGAGGGGGTTTCAGTGGTGACCAGCGAGGGGAAGAGAAGGGGGAGAAGCTATACGGGGTAACTCTGTTACTATAAACTGATACAAAGGGGAGCCTGTTTCCATGAAATCAATCCTCTCAAGTAGAAGAATACATAACCAAAAAAAAAATAATGATAATACATAACCAGAAAACTTACCCAGAGCCTGAGGGAATACTGAGCATATCTTTGATATTCCAGACATTAAAATTCATGTCTTATGATTATTCCTTTTAAAAAGAGAGGAACATTCATTTAAAAGGTTAATACAGTACTTTTCCAAAGATTACTTTACAGTGACTGTTATATGTAGATGAGGGCATTTCAGCAGTTATATTCTCATCCAGTTGATGAAAATTCCCATTACATATCCGCCAGAAATAGGTTTTATGTTTTTTTTTTTTTTTTGCAGTTAAATTGCATGTAAATTCCCCTCAGTATCAGAGCCCGAACCTAGCCACCTGTAAAAAAGTAAATTTGCCTTCCATCCTTTGCTCTCTCATTTCTTGTTCTGCCACCTCTAGTAATAATCTGCTTTTAGAAAAAGACCAATAAACCCCTCTTTCATTGCCTGATACAATGAATGACTTAATCTATAACCTTTCTCGAGAAGACTAGTTCTTCTTAGTCCATAGGGTATTGGAATGCCAAGAAAGCTGTGGAATTTGGGCAGTAAGAAGCTGGTTGAAGAGTAAGTGCTTTGGGCAAAAGTGTCTTCCCACACCTCTTACAGCAGTTTCCTACTCTGCTCACTGACAGTCTTAATATACTACATAATAGAGTTCATATGATGATCATAGAACCTGAATTTTATGAAACAAGCCCAATTTCCAAATTTTGTCTCCTTGATCCCACAGAACATTCATATGTATCAGATTGTACATTATCACTGAGAGCATAGAAAATGATACCCACACATATGAGATCCCCAATATAGATCTAGATAAGACGAAGCGTAAGTTCTGAACAAATACAGGTAGTTTGGTATACACTTAATATAGTTTAACCTTGTTTAGAGAAATTTATCACACTGAAGTTTTCTAACTTTCTAAAAAATTACATGTATTTGTGTGCTTATAAGCATTTGTTTTGCAAGAAAGTTAAGTCAATAGACCACAGAATCAAGGGGTTAGAGGTAGTACTACTTTCACAGTATCTACTATGTGCTAGGCCCAGTGCTAGACACATTGCAGAATATAAGCTTAATGATTTTGTGAAGCAGATTTTGTTATCCCCATTTAAAAGCTTGTGAAGATTCAGATAGGCTAAATAATTAGCTCAAATTCTCTTTAATAATTCTTGATAAATAGGTTCTATGCTAGATCATTGAGATGAAAACGGAAGAAAATTCATTTTAAAAACTGGCAATATTGTCCAGATGGGTTCACAGGTAAATTCTACCAATTCATTTAAAGAAGAAACCATACTAATTCTGTATAACCTCACCTCACCCAAGAGGTAGCAGAAGGGACACTTTCTAGCTCATTCTATGAGGCCAGCATTACACTAATAATATAACCAGACGAAGACATTACAAAAAAAGAAAACTATAGACCAGTGTCTCTCGTGAACATAGATGCAAAGTCCTCATCAAATTATTAGCAAATTGAATCCAACAATGTATAGAAAGAATTATACACAACAGGAGATGCAAGCAAGGCTAGTTCAGAATTTGAAAATCAATTAATATAATCCATTAGGATTATAGGACTGATGCTGAAGCTGAAACTCTAATACTTTGGCCACCTGATTCAAAGAACTGACTCACTTGAAAAGACCCTGATGCTGGGAAAGATTGAAGGCAGGAGGAGAAGGGGACGACAGAGGATGGTTGGATGCCATCACCAGCTCAATGGACATGAGTGTGAATAAACTCCAGGAGTTGGTGATGGACAGGGAGGCCTGGCGTGCTGCAGTCCATGGGGTCGCAGAGTCAGACACAACTGAGCGACTGAACTGATATACAACCATATTAATAGATACAAAAAAGCGTTTGATAAAATCCAACACCCATTCATGATAAAAACTCTCAACAAAGTAAAAAAACAGAAACTTCCTCAACTTGATAGAAAACATCTACCCCCAAATCCAAAGTTAACATCATACTTTTTAAAAAAATTTCCATTGGGGCATAGTTGATTTACAATATTGTGCTAACATTACACTTAATGGTCAGAAACTAAAAAATGTTCCCACTAAAATCAGGAACAAGGCAAGATGTTTCCTCACATCTCATCACATAAATTGGCACAGGATTAGATAGACAAACCAGTAGAACAGAACAGAGCAATAAATCTTTCTGAAAATAGAAATGTATGTTTATGATAAAGGTATTATCTCAAATTTGTTGGGGAGAGATAAACATTTTAAAGTAGGGTTGGGATAACTGAATAGATGTATGAAAAAAAATCAGATCTAGTCCTTTCACCATATGTTACAAAATATTACAAATGAATCAGAGATAAAATAAATATGAAACCATAAAAGCACTGGGGTGGAGGAAATTGGTAAATTTCTCTATAGCCTGGAAGTGGGGAAAACTTTGACTCAAAAAGTCCAGAAGAAAAAAACTGACAAATCTGATTACATAACATTTTTTAAAAGAAAATTTTGTATCACACTACAAATCTTACAGAAAATGGTCAGGACATCTGAGCCAATGGTTCACAGTAAAAGAAACACAAAAGCCCTTATATGGGAATTCCCTGGCGGTCCAATAGTTAGGACTCTGAGCTTCCACTGCAGGGAGCACAAGTTCAATCCCTGGTCAGGGAACTAGGATCCTGCATGCCAAGTGGTGAGGCCAAAACCATCATCATCATCATCATCACTATGTCTTTTCCCTGCTTTTTCTCTACCCTATCATCCTAATACATTATATATTTTATTAATTTATCATATTTCGTCTCTCAGCATGCACACCCATGCCTACCAGAATGTAGTTTTAAGCTCTTTGAAGATAGGAATTTTTGTCTGTTTTGTTCACTGCTATACCGTCAGAATCTACAAATTGTGCCTAGCAAATAATAAGTGCTGGCAAATAATACAAAATATTATTAGATGTGTAAATGGGAACTAAATTAGGACAATGGAGCAAAACTTTCCAAATATCCATAAATTTAAAACACATTGTTTTCAATTGTTACATTTAAGTCCCTATATCATCACAGACTTTATTATATATTTTAATAAAAGAGATAAAATGGGATTCCTGATCCTCATGTTTGGGGCTTCCCTGGTGGCTCAGATGGTAAAGAATCTGCCTGCAATGCAGGAGAGACCTGGGTTGGATCCCTGGGTCAGGAAGATCTCCTGGAGCAGGAAATGGCAACCCACTCCAGTATTTTTGCATGGAGAATTCCATGGACAGAGCAGCCTTGTGGGCTACAGTCTATGGCGTCTGTATGTCCGAGTTTTTCTGATAGTCCGAGTTTTTTTTCTTCCATCCACACTAGCAGAATTTCCTCCATCTAGAGTATAGGTTTAGAATCTAGACACTTTTATACATATCACTACAAGGTCATTATTTAAGGTCATTGTAACTACATATAGATGATAAATCCTCTATTGTTTTTCACTTCTGTTTATGCTGATAGAGTAATTTATATAACCTGTTGTTTGGGGTTTAGAATAACTACTCCCCAGGTTCCAGACCTAACTTACTCTTAAGAGGTTTCTTAAATATGGTTGAAGAAATTCCATGGTTATACCAACTGTGCTTAATGGCCACCTGGTGCTTGATGTGCCAAGAGTCTCAGCTTACCTGTCCTCTGTGCATTCACCTGTCACCATGCTATCTGTATACATGCTTTTATATTCTCAGAGGCTAGAAATCCCATCTACAAAAATCCCTCTCCTCACAGATACTAGTATAACACTAGTAATGAAGAGGTAGTCATTCTTAGTTGGACCTTAGCTATTTTAAGGTAAATGAAAATTGAAATGCACATATTAACAACTCACAAGGGCTGAGTTCCCTCCCTCTCTCCTCCTCCAATCCCATTAAAGGAAGCAGAAAAGGAAGGAAAAGGTTTCAGTGCGAGTGACTATTTCCACAACAAGGGCCTTTAAGTGCAGGGAGGAATATATGGGGCTGAAGAGGGTGTGTCCTGAGGGGCTCCAAGCCCTCCCATCTGACACCATCTTCAACTAAGAGAATCCTGAGATCGCAGTGCAGGGTCCTCCAAGTGCCCCTACTTGGCCACAGGGAAAACTAGTCTCTTTTTCTGGCCTCCACCAGGCCTGCCTCAACCTCGGTACAGTCGCTTTCTCATTTTCAGTCTCTTCTACCAGGAGACAAACTCTGGGATCGTAGGCTAAATAAGTTATTCCTTGTCCTTTCCCTACCCCTCCAAGGGATTTCCCGTCATAATAATCAATGACCAAAATTCCAGTGGGTTTCCCTGGCTTCCGGTTCACCCTGACTTCGGGGGCGGACTCTCTTCCTGGTCTCTGAGGCAGGCCGGGAGGCCTTCGTCCCTAAAGAATCTGACGAAAACAGCTCCCCAAGGAAGCTGAAGAGCCAGGGTGGTCTTTCGTCACAGAGAAAGAAAGGGCTAACCCTAATCCTAACACCCCCACCCCCACCTCCCATCCCCCGACCGCCCCATCCCCTGACCCCCCCATCTCCCACCCCCCCCCCCGACCCCCCCGACCCCTCCCATCCTCCATCCCCCGACTCCCCATCCCCCACCCACCACGCTCCTGCCTCCACCTCTGAGGGCCTGCACGCGCCTGATCTAGAGGCAGCTTGGTTCCGAGGAGGCTGCCAAAGCTATGTGGCCACGCCCCCAGGATGCGCTCTGACCAATGAGAGTTAACCCCCTCCCTCTGGGCCTGCCCCTGCCGCAGCAAGCTGTTAACGGTTTTAACGGTCCTAATAGTTTGAACTGTGAAGCCTTTAATCGTGGGCCAGGTCTGCTGACCTACATTTCACCACATACTGCTGTGCAACACCCAGCCCACGCGCACCTGACTAGAGGGACCCTCATACCTGCATACTCATAGCCTGCTGTCTACCCACACCTTGCCCTGAATCCCCTCGCTGATGCAGACGCTCTCAGATGCTCTCAATTTAATGCACAATAGTTAGAGACAGCTGTCTAAGCCGTGAAGTGGCTTGAGATCACCCATGAAGGAGTATGGATGGAAAACATTGTATTGAGTCCCAAGACACGCAAAGTTTAGAGGCTTCAATGAGGAAAAAGCAGCAAAGGAGTCAGAGTAGGAGTGGTCAGGGACAGGGGAGGAACACCAATAGTGACTGAGGCGTTGTGGAAGCCTCCAGGACCATCTGTCAAAGAGGAAGTTAGTGTCAGATGCTGCTAATGAATCAAGGAAAATGAGAATTAATTATTGGTGACCTTGACAAGAGCAGTTTTAGTGATGTAGTGGGGACAAAAACCTGATTGGTATGTGGTTTCAAAAGACTTAGTTGATAAAAGACTGGTATCTAAAATGTATTTCAAAATACCCAACAATAGGAAAAAATTTTAAAGATCAGAACACCTCTCGAAAGAAGATACACCGGATGGCAGATAAACAGGAAAAACGTTCACCAGTGTATGTCATTAGAGAAACACAAAATAGATACCACTATGCAACAATTGTTCAAGTGCTTAGTCATGTCTGACTCTGCAACCCCCATGAACTATAGCACACCAGGTTTCCTTGTCCTTCACTATCTCCTGGAATTTGCTCAAACTCAGGTCCATTGAGTTGGTGATGCCATCTAACCATCTCATCCTCTGTCACCCCCGTCTCCTCCTGCCCTCAATCTTTCCCAGCAACAAAAAGAATTGCCAAAACCCAGAAGCTGGCAACGCAAAATGCTGGTGAGGACATGGAGCAACAGGAACTGTCATCCGTTGCTGATGGGAATGCTAAATGTACAGCCACTTCAGAGTATGTTTTTGACAGTTTCTTATAAAACTAAACTTACTCTTACCAATGATCCATCAATCATGCTCTTTGGTATTTACCCAAAAAAGTTGAAAATGTATGCATGCAGAAAAACCTGCACATAGATATTTGTAACAGCTTTATTCATAATTGCCAAAACTTGGAAGCAACTGAGATTTCATCTTCAGTAGGTGAATGGATAAATAAACTGTGATACATCCAGACAATGAAATATTATTCAGGACTAAGAAAGAGTTATCCATTAAGCTATGAAAAGACATGGAGGAAACTTAAGTACCATTGCATTTACTAAATGAAAGAGGCCAATCTTGAAAAGGCTACCTACTGCAGGATTCCAACTGTATGATATTCTGGAAAAGGCAAAACTATGAAGATAGTAAAAGATCACTAGTTGCCAGAGGCTAGAGGGGGTGGGAGGGTTGAATAAGTGGAGCACGGAGGGTTTTTAGGGCAGTGAAATTATTGTGTATGATACTATTATGTTGGTGCAAATGTAACTGCAGTTTTGGACCGTGAACTTTAAATCATAACTAGGCTCAGGCACATCTTTATTAATCAAAATAGGAACCATTACAATCAACATAATTTTGCCAATGAGAAATGTTTGTTTATTCCTGTAGCATAAAAATCCATGCTTCAGGAAATGAGGAACTCTTGGAAAGCATTTTCTGCCTCCTGCTGGTTGTGGAAGCATTTTCCCTGCAAAAAGTTGTCAAGATGCTTGAAGGAGTGGTAGTCAGTTGGCAAGAGATCAGGTGAGTATGGCCAATGAGGCAAAACTTCATAGCCCAATTCATTCAGCTTTTGAAGCATTGGTTCTGTGACGTACAGTCAGGTGTTGTGGAGAAGAATTGGGCCCTTTCTGTTGACCATTGCTGACCGCAGACATTGTAGGTTTTGGTGCATCTCATTGATTTGTTGAGAATATTTCTCAAATGTCATGGTTTCACTGGCATTCAGAAAGCTGTAGTTGATCAGACCATCAGCAGATCATCAAACAGGGACTGTGACCTTTCTTTTGATGCAAGTTTGGCTTTGAAGGCGCTTTGGAGCTTCTTCTAGATCCAGTCACTGAGCAGGTTGTCGCCAGTTGTATAAAATCCTACTTTTTGTCTCATGTCACAATCTGATTGAGAAATGGTTCATGGTTGTTGCACAGCATAAGAGAAAATGACCCTTCAAAACTTTTTTTTTTTTTAATTTTCAGTCAACTTATGAGGCACCCACTTATTCAGCTTTTTCACCTTTCCAATTTGCCAAATGCCAAATTGCCAAATGCCGAACCATAGACTGGTTAATGTTGAGTTCTTGGGCAACTTCTTGTGTAGTTGTAAGAAGATCAGCTTTGATGATTGCTCTTAATTAGTAGTTACCAACTTCTGATGGCCGACCAATATGCTCCTCATCTTCAAGGCTCTTGTCTCTTGCAAAACTTCTTGAACCACCTCTGCACTGTATGTTCATTAGCAGTTCCTGGGCCAAATGCTTCATTGATGTTGTGAGTTGTGTCTGCTGCTTTACAAACCATTTTGAACTCGAATTAGAAAATTGCTCGAATTTGCTTCTTGTCTGACATCATTTCCCTGGTCTAAAATAAATATAAAATAAATGACAAATAATAAGTCATTAGTAAAAACACATAAAGGAAGAAATACACATTAAAATGATGTATAACAACCACATTTATTTAAAAATGTATTCCAATATCAAATGGCAACTTTCAGCAATGCAAAACTTCAATTACTTATGTACCAACCTAATATAATGGTGCATACATGTTATTATATATTATACATTTGTCCAAATCCATAGAAGGTACATCATCAGAAATGAACCCTAAGGTTCATTGGACTTTGGGTGATAATGATGTGTTGATCTTGGATCGGCATTTATAATAAATGTACACATGTGTGGAAGCAGAAAGTATATGAGAAATCTGTGGACCTTCTGCTCCATTTTTCAGTGAGCCTAAAATTACTCTAAAAGATTAAACATATTAAAAAATAAATTATTAAAAAAAAGAGCAAGAGGAGAAATTTGGCATATCCACACAATGAAAACTACTAAGCAATAAAAAGGAATAAACAGCTGACAGGTACAATGACATGGATAATTCTCAAAATAATTATACTGAGTGAGAAGACAAATTCACAAAAGAACACATACTGAATGATTCCATTTACATAAAGTTCTAGAAAATGCAAATTAATCTATCATAATAGAAAGACAAACAGCCTCAGCAGTTGCCTGAGGCCAATGAATACCCTAGAGAAGGAATACCAATGGGCAAAAAGAAACTTGAGGGTGATGGATGTGTTTGCTATCTTGATTGTGATTATGTTTCATAGGTATATACATAAATCAAATTGTGTCAAATTATACAATTTTTTTTGTTTGTTCTTTTGGCTGTATCTCACCTTTTGTGGGATCTTAGTTCCCCTATGAGGGATTGAACCTGAGCCCTTGGCAGTGAAAGCACCAACACTTAACCACTGTACTGCCAGGGAATTCCCCCTACAACTACTTGACTTACTATTTATAAGATTTATTTCTATGGACTCAAGTATCTGTAGCAGATTTATAGCAACTCCAATATTTTATTGTGTAATTATAGGCCAATTTTCTCATTGTTCTCCAGATAACCATTCAGCCTTTTTATAGTTCTTCCCCTATACAGATATAGCAGTGAACTTCCTGTAGTTATGAATACACGTGGGAGGGGGTCTCCAGAGTAACTATACTAATAGGGTGGACTTTCTGGCTAGTAGGGCTTGTGCCAATGACACAAGCCCTACTGAGTGTTTCCTGTTGTTGAACTTTTCACTGGCACATTTTTAGAGGCTCATCACAAGCTTCTTCATGTTAGAAAAAGGAGTGAATTGTTCACATGCCTATATTAAAAATGAGAGAGACAAAAAAAAAAAAAACAAATGAGAGAGACAATAATCTGCCTAAGGCTAGTTTGGAATGGAACCATGGTGTCAGATATTTTCATGCTGCTGCTTTTGCTTCACTGTTACGTTCTCTCCTCCTTCACTTGGGACCTTGTAACATTCACCTGCCAACAGTTAGTGTTCTCAGTTACCACAAACTCTTGAGAACTTGACGGAGCCTTATTCTGAAGCGGCATTTTTATCCTAAGAGCCACCAGTCCCTTTAGCATTTCTTCTGACTCCATGAAATGCATTCTAAATTTATATCCCTGGCAGTATGGTTACAGTTTTAAAAATACAGGATTTGCCTCTAAAATGTTCTTTGGTATTTCATTGACTGTGAGTTCATCAGACTCCACTGTGAAGCCTTATATGTTTCTATATATAAGAACTCTCCCAAGCTGAGGAGCAGGTTTTAGTGCTGAGGGGCAGGTTTCTCTCAAAGAGAAGAACAGAGCAGAAAGCACAAAGAGGGTAGCAGGCTGGGCACTGCCTCAACAATCGGGAGCATTGTGTAGTCACAACCTCCCTTTGTCACTAAGCAACAAGAAATTGACCTGCTGAGATGCTCATTCTCCAGAAGTAGCCTCAAAAAGACAAGAGGAAAGTTTACCTTTTCTGCTCCTTTCCCGGAAAGATGCAAAGTGCTTTAGTAGGCTCCTGGGTAAGAATGCACTTTACAATTAATCCTAGCCCCTGACCCTGGGGTAGTACCTGAAATTTGAATGATTCATGGGAGTAAAGTGAGAAGGGTTTTATCTAGCCTCCAGGCTAGAGGAGGACCCCCCAACTGCCCATTCCTGCTCTGCCATTCTGTGGTCCCCCCAGAGCTGACCTACTCTTCCTGACACCATGCCCCCTTCCTTGTGTCCTGGTCTCATGCCTGGATTAGGTGATCCTCTTAGTCCTCTTGCCACCCCATTTATTCTCAGTCTTTTGTTTGATCTTCCCAAACTTCTGTAGTTTGACTGCTCTCTAGACCAGGAACATCTTGAAGGTAAAGACTTTTTTCTTCTAGCCCTATGTCCCATGCCTGGAATACAGTCAAGGTCCAGAAATACTGTTGAAATAAACTGAATAGAGAGGAAGGTCTGACAAGTAGTAGAAGGATGGACAGACAAGTTGGATGACCCAAGCCCTCAGTGGGATGAAAAGATAAGAAGCCTATTTTGATGGCCAGAGGCCAGCTTAGGACAGGTTCTTTTCGCTCAGGGCTGTGACTGTGGAGTGGGCTAGACACACTATCCTCTCCAGGGAGCATTGAGAACAATGAGGTCGGGCCACAGGACTTCCCTGGCAGGACATGGTCAACCATGTTGTCAGCCTCATGACGTCAGTACAATACAGCTTCTTATACTCCTGATAGGTGCTCATTTCTGTCTTCTGCCAGTCCTTGTCTCTGAAATTCTCTCCAAAAGTATCCACTTTTGGTGAAGTACTTCTTTTGGAAAGTTCATCCCTTGTTCCAGTTTCAAATGGTGCACTGTTCACCCCAGAATAGCAAAGTGTGTGACAAACAGGTGTTCATGACTTTGTCAATAGGTGCAGAATATGGATCAATTTAATCTTTGCTCTTCAGGGACCTTTGACCCTTATTAATGCAGGGAGGACAAGGAAGGGAACTTCCTCTCAGATCTCCCAGGGAAGGACCTCACCACTAGATAGTGTCTCTGTTCTCAAAACTCTGCTCAGTGCTTCCTAAGTCACCCCAACTCAGAACCCATCTGGTTCCCTCCATTACTGAAGTCTTCCCTTGCTCTTAGAATCCATATTCCTAATCCAATCCAGGCCTTGTCCCTCCCTGACCACCTCACTTCTCTTCGACTTGCTCACAGTCTTTTATCTTTTAGTCAATAAGGCCTTTTTTTTGTTGTTATTTCTCTCTCTCTCTCTTTTTTTTTTTTTTTGGTTCTTCCAACACAAGTCTCTCTCTGGCTTCTGAATCTTTGCACTTGCAGTTCTCACACATAGGATGTTCTTTGACTGCTCCTTATGTGGCTGACTCTTCCTCACGTTCAGGTATCACCCCCATTGTCATGAGATGCTGTCCCCTGCTGCCTGTCACTCTCGATCCAGTCATCAGCTTCTTTCTTTCCTGACTCTAGTCACTTGTCTTTTCCTCCCTAGAAGAAAGGTTCATAGGAGCCAGGGTCTTTCTGTCTTTTCACTGCTGCAGGTCGCCGGCCCATATTAGGATGCTCTGAAGAAAGAGAGAGACAGAGAAAGGAAGAGAGGAAGGAGAGGAAGGAGGGAAGGGAGACAGAGAGAAGGAGAGAGGGAGGTGAGAAGGAAGGAAGGAATCCTTTGCTTACACACATAACCCTCCCAGGTGGGCCAGCACAGCTGAGGCCAACTGTTCTAATGATGGATGGAGACATTCCTCTGCTGGCTCCTCTCAAGGGTGTCCCCCCTCCTCTGATTCTTTTTATTCTGTCAGGAAAGCCCAGGAAAGGCTTCTAGCCTGGGAGGTCTAAGACTTGGGAGGGGGCTTGGGGTGGGATTCACCCTCAAGCCTGCCTTGTTACAGCACAACAGTGGCTTCTATGGGCACTACAGAGGCCAATTCAGGAGTGACAGTGCTCGAGAATACCGCCTTGCAGCCAAGCCCCAGCCTCCAGCAGTGTTCCTGCAACGTTGTCAGGTAGGAAGCAGCCCTGCAGGCAGCTGGGCCACATTCTGCTGCTCTTAGGCTGCAAGAGCAACATCCTCAGCCCAACCACAGCTGAACTGACACCCGAGGCCAGCCTATCCCCAGGACTTCCATGAGTCCTGGGCCCTCGTCCCTGAAATGTCAGATCTTCCCCCGACAGATAGGGTGTATAAGAGCCGGTACCGGGCTGGACAGTGCTGCTCACCGCTCCTTCTAAATGGAGGAAGGATCAGGGCCAAGGTGGGATGGGTGATCATGGAGTGAGAGCCTCCAGAACCCAAGAAGTATGCCTTGAGTTTTGCAGACGACTGTCCTTCAGCATGAATTCCTTGATGCCCTAAAAGTCAGTGGTCTAGCTCACAGTCAGCCTCGTCGTCCAAGGACTCAGGAGTGAGAAGGAAGCCTCCGCTGGTCAGGAGAACAGCATGAAAAATGGCATGTATCCACCCCCATGGGCTTCCTTAGTGGCTCTGACGGTAAAGACTCTGTTTACAAAGCGGGAGACCCAGGTTTAATCCCTGGGTTGAGAAGATTCCCTGGAAAAGGGCATGGCTTCTATAGAAGCCACTCCAATAGTCTTGCCTGGAGACTCCCATGGACAGAGGAGCCTAGCAGGCTGCAGTCCATAGGGTCAACAGAGTCAGACATGACTGAAGCAACTTGGTTGGCACACACACATGCACACATTCACCTCCATGTGTGACCAAGGAGGACTGGAAGGGAGTGATGGCAGAAGTGGCCTAGAGTGGCTGGAAAAGGCTTCCGGATAACAGGAGAGGGATGCCGGACTCCTATGCCCTCCATGCTTCCAGGCCTAGAGACAAGGAGAGAGCACTGAGCATCAGCCAGTGTCCCAGCAGTAAAAAGCCCACTCAAAACGGGAGCACTCGGGAGCGTACACATATAAAGGGGTAGGTGTGGGGGCTTCAGGGAATGGCGGTCTCACAGGGTGGTAACAACCAGGACTGCTGGGCCTGAAGGAACCAGGGGAAGGCATGGCTTCTAGAACCCAGGAGAGAGTGGTGTGGAGAGGGCCATCCTGAGAGAAGTGGTAAGATAGGCAGGTGAGGCCGGCCTGGAAGGGAGCCAGGAGAAGAAAGGTCTCCTCCCTCCCCTCCATCTCCTTTCCAGCTTCGGTTCAGGTCTGAGGGAAGTCAGCCTGCTGAGAACTGAGTTCACATCAGACTCCTGGCAAAGAGCATGGTGGAGGAGGGACCTGGAGGTGTGCCTGGAACATGCCCCGCCCACTGCAGCTTCTTGCTTCCCTGGAGGCCAGGTCCTGCTCCCTCCGCCATCTGGATTCGCTACAAATTGCTTTCCCAGGCCAGGAGCAGGGTCTTAGAGTCTGCCATGCCGCAGAGCCTGAGCTTCCTCACCGTGCTCAGTTGGAAGGGCTGTTTGTCAGTGCGTACTAAGCCCAAATGTGACTCCAGACTGCTCGTCTGGGGCCACCTCCCCTGAGAGAATGATGAGATCTGGGTAGCGCAGGGGCAGAGGCGACCTGGGCACGTCCTGCTTGGTGTCTGTAGTAGTCCTCAGTGGTAGCTCTCACCCCAAAGACCTGAATGTCCTCTCAACCCCCCCAGGAACAGAGTAGGGGACCTATTTGGGGACCTGTTCTGATTCAAGTCAAGACTTGTTACATGTTGGCATTATCAGCAACCCCAAATAGCATGGCTTTAGGTTGTACAAATGCTAGGTCTCCTGACTAGATCTAAAGCTGTTTTAATTAGCGGAACTGCTCTGGGAAGGTGCACATTTTTTCCCCCTTATTTGCTGAGAGATACCAGGTGTCAGCTAGCTGACTGCAGCTATTCTTGTTGAAAACCTTTCCAATATGTGGCATCCATTTACCTTTAGTTTGGGGCAGGTATGAATTTTGTCATTCAGATACAAGAAAATTCTTTTTTCTTTTTACTCTTTTTTTTCTTCTAAACCAGACTAATTTATTTCTAGCCTTCACCTGCCTGACTCTTGGGAAATGTAATCCTGGGCTTGTTTGTTCTCTGGGTCAGACTAAAGAGCCAGGGGCTCATGGTTGGAGGCAGGTCCTGTGGTATCTTGATTGCTGTGTGTCCCTGTCTGTCTCACCCCCACCACACCTCAGTCTGCCACAGAGGCCCCCCCAACTCAGTACCCCTCTAGCTGCACACTGTTCAGCCTCCACAGGGGCTCTTCGCCCTCCCACAGGCAAACACTGATCCATCCCAGGAAACCTACTTCTCCCCCAAGGACTCTTCAGCTTGTATCCTAGCCCAAGCCCTACCTGCTCAGAGGCCATGAGCTTTACTACCTAAATGGAAAGGGAGCCCTCGGTGGTTTAGAAGCAAAGATGCAGGTGAAATTCTTCTTGGGGACAAGAATACTCTGAACTGCCTGGGTGGAGAGGAAATGACTGCACTTTTCACCAGATTCCCACAGTTGTGAGAATAAAACTCAAGTCAGTGGGAGTTGATAGATTATCCTGTCACTGTAAGAATAGTGAGTTTTCAAAGTCAGAGCTGCCTTCAGTAGCTGAGGCATCCACATTCTAGGACTGTGTACAGTTTCATGTATGAGGATAGAGATGCAGGAACAATCGGGGGTGGGGGGACGGCAGTTGGAATATGTCCCAGACCTCTAGATTTTTTAATTGAAGTTTTATTGAGATGACTCGGAGAAGGCAATGGCACCCCACTCCAGTACTCTTGCCTGGAAAATCCCATGGACAGAGGAGCCTGGTAGGCTGCAGTCCATGGGGTCTGGAAGAGTTGGACAGGACTGAGCGATTTCACTTTCACTTTTCACTTTCATGCCCTGGAGAAGGAAATGGCAACCCACTCCAGTGTTCTTGCCTGGAGAATCCCAGGGATGGCAGAGCCTGGTGGGCTGCTGTCTATGGGGTCGCACAGAGTCGGCCACGCCTGAAGCGACTTAGCAGCAGCAGCGGCAGCAGCATTGAGATGACTGTAGATTCATAAGCAGTTGGAAGAAGTTGTAAAGAGAGATCCTTTTTATGGTTTGCCCAGTTTCCCTCAGTGGTAGCATTTTTTTTTTTTTTCAGTGGTAGCATTTTGCAAATCTATAGTAGATTATCACCACCAGGACATTGACACGGATGTAATCCACCTCTCTCATTCAGATTTCCCATTTGTGTATTAAATCTATAAAATCTTGGAATTCCCTCATGGTCCAGTGGTTAGGACTCCATGCTGTCATTGCTGAGGGCCCGGGGTTCAATCTCTGGTTGGGGAGCTAAGACCCTACAAGCCATGTGGTACATCAAAAAAAAATCCATAAAAAAATCTATTTTTAAAAATAATTTTTATTGGAGTAGAGTTGATTTACAATGTGGTATTTCTGCTATACAGAAAGGTGAATCAGTTACATTTATACATATATCCACTCGTCTTTAGATTCTATTCCCATATAGGTCAGTACAGAGTATTACTTAGAGTTCCCTGTGCTATATAGTAGGTTCTTTTTTAAAATAATTTTTAAAAACCATTTATTTATTTATTGGACTGTGCTGTGTCTTAGTTACAGCATGAAAGATCTATCTTATTTAAAAAAAAAAAAAAAAAAAAAGGGCCCGATAATTCCTCATGGCGGCGGGGTTGGTGGAGGCTGGTTGGGTGCGGCGCTGCAGCGACTGATCTGCTGCTAGCCTGGCGGCCGAGCGTCGAGCTCCAGCCCGGCCTCCGCGTGCCCCTCGGGCTCCGCACCCCTGATGCTGCTCGGGCGCTGAGCCCGCCCCGGCCGGGACGATGGTGAAGTATTTCCTGGGCCAGAGCGTGCTACGGAGTTCCTGGGACCAAGTGTTCGCTGCCTTCTGGCAGCGGTACCCGAATCCCTATAGCAAACATGTCTTGACGGAAGACATAGTGCACCGAGAGGTGACCTCTGACCAGAAGCTCCTGTCCCGACGACTCCTGACCAAGACGAACAGGATGCCCCGCTGGGCTGAGCGACTATTTCCTGCCAATGTTGCTCACTCAGTGTACATCCTGGAGGATTCTATTGTGGACCCACAAAACCAGACCATGACCACCTTCACCTGGAACATCAACCACGCCCGGCTGATGATGGTGGAGGAACGATGTGTTTACCGTGTGAACTCTGATAACAGCGGCTGGACCGAAATCCGCCGGGAAGCCTGGGTCTCCTCTAGCTTATTTGGTGTCTCCAGAGCTGTCCAGGAATTTGGTCTCGCGCGGTTCAAAAGCAACGTGACCAAGACTATGAAGGGTTTTGAATACATCTTGGCCAAGCTGCAAGGTGAGGCCCCTCCCAAAACCCTTGTTGAAACAGCCAAGGAAGCCAAGGAGAAGGCCAAGGAGACGGCACTGGCAGCTACGGAGAAGGCCAAGGACCTTGCCAGCAAGGCAGCCACGAAGAAGCAGCAGCAGCAGCAGCAGTTCGTGTAGCCGGCCCAGGCCCCGAGGCAGCAGCCTAGCAGACTACCGGCGCCAGTCCGAGCCCCCGCCTCCTGTACTTTATCATTAAAAGCCAGCTTCTAGCCCTCTCGACTGTCTGGGTGGTGGGCTGAGGGCAGGGGCCCTGTTTGGCATCTCCAGCACAGCCGGCCAGTTCCCTGTGTCTGAGCTGGGCCTCCCTACTCCTGCATCGGGTGGCCGAGGACAGAGGCAGTGACTTGCCCAGGGTCACTGCATCCAGGTGAAGTGGTCGTAAATGCTAGACTGTGAGCTCCATGAGGGCAGGGACCGTTGTTTTATCCTCTGATGTGTCCCAAGTATCTGAAACAAAATCTTGCGTGTAACAGGCACTCAATAAATACTTGTTGAATTCAGTCGCACCCCAAAAAAAAAAAAAAAAAGATCTTTGATCTTCACTGAAGCACGTGAAAGTGAAAGCCACTCAGTCGTGTCCAACTCTTTGCAACTATACAGTCCATGGAATTCTCCAGGCCAGAATACCGGAGTGGGTAGCTGTTCCCATCTCCAGGGGATCTTCCCAACCGAGGTATCAAACCCAGGTCTCCCGCATTGCAGGCAGATTTTTTACCAGCAGAGCCACAAGTGAAGCCCATGAATACTAGAGTGGGTAGCCTATCCCTTCTCCAGCAGATCTTCCTGACCCAGGAAGTCTCCTGTGTTGCAGGTGGATTCTTTACCAGCTGAGCTACCAGGAAAGCCCCTCACTATTCCATGTGGGATCTTTAATTGTGGCATGGGAACTCTTAGTTCCCATGTGAGATCTCATTCCCTGACCAGGGATTGAACCCAGGCCACCTGCCTTGGGAGCTCAGAGTCTTAACCACTGGACCACCAGGGAAGTCCCTGTCCTTGTTCATTGATTTAACAGCAAACATGTATTGAGCACAGTGCCAAGCTCAGTCCTGGAGTTACAGATGTGAGTAAGACAGACCTTACCCATGAGGCACTTGTGTTCTAGTCAGGGGCATCAGATGATGAATAGCAATATATATAGTCATACAATATGTTAGAAGGTGAAAAATGCAGGGTTGGGGCGATGGAACTCTAGTGGTCAAGGAAGGCCTCCCAAGTGACAGGTGAGAAGGAGTCATGGCCAGCCAGGAGAAGAGTCCCAGGCAGAAGTAAGAGGTAGTTCAAAGGTCCGAGGTGGAAGTAGCTTGTGTGTTTGAGGAGCAGTGAGGATGCAGTGTGACTGGAAGTAGTGAAGAAATCAATATCATGTGGGTCTCATGGACCACTATGATGACTTTGACTTTTTTTTTTTACTTTGACTTTTATAAACATGAGGAACTATTGATTTTTGGCAAACCAGGAGTGTGATCTGACTTACATATTAAGAGTTATTCTGCCTGCTAAGAGGACAGGAGGCTGGAGGGGCAAGGCTAGAAGCAGGGACACCAAGTGGGAAGCTCTTGCAGTATTCAGGCATCAGAAGAATGTGGCTTAGACCAGAGAAGGCAGTGGCCATGATGAGAAGTGGTCTGATCTGGGTACATATTGAAGGAAGTATCCATAGGATTTCTTGGCACACTGGATTCAGGGTGTGAAAGAGAAGAATCAAGGGGCCTCTGGGGTGTTTGGCAAGATCTAACTGCCATGACCTGAGCTGGGGGAGGCTGTAGGTGGGGTGGTTTTGCAGAATGACCCAGAACCAAGACATGTGTTTGGAGATGTCCATTAGACATTTACATGGAAATATGGAGCAGGCAGTTGGCTAATTAGTCTGAAGTTCAGGAGAGAGCTCAAGCTATAAAGAGAAATGTCGGTTTCCAGGTAGTATAATATTTAGGGCCAAGAGCCTGGGTCACTGATTAGAGAGTAAAAGAGAAGAGGAGAGAGCTGGAGCCTAGTCGTGAACAACCTAGGGTTAAAGGCCCAGTGTGAGACTTAAAGTACTGCCCCACTGATGAAGGATGTCCAGTAAGATGCCTCAGCCCCTCTCTCAATCAGAGACCCCAAAGGCTTCTGCTTTGGGGGCAAGTGCTGGGATGAGATGCTCCAGGAATAAGCTGTTGCTTTAATTTGTATCTGCCCTTTCAGGATGTTGGCAGTTTAGGGGTGGTGGCACCTGGCAACTTCTCTCCATTATGGGACCCTCAGGTAGCATCTTAGGGACAGCTAAGCATCATTTTTCCCCATTCACCCTCTTTCTTTCTGTCTTTCAAGGAACCACCACAGCAACACTTCTTCTCCAAGCATGACAACCGCACTTCCTTCGACAAGGTGAGTGTTGGAGAGAGGAAGGAGAATGGGCAGCCCTCCAGCCTAGGTTGAAATTGAGGTAGGGTGGAGGGAATAAGACATGGTGGGCAGAGCAGGCTCCTTTATCCAGAGGAGTGTCTGTCTGCCTGATAACCTCGTTTCTCTGGCAAACAGCCATTCCCCAAACAGAGGTCCCTCTGCTTTGGCTTCCTCCATCAGTTTGCCTGAAAATGTGCAAATATCCTAGGGGCCACTGACTTTCTGGGGCTCTATTCACTCTAGAAAGGAAGGCATGGCTGGGATGCAGTTCAAAGAGGCTGGGGTACAGGCCAAGGAGGCCAGGCATCACCAGGCCTGCTAGGGTATAGGAGGGGCCCAAGGAATCGCCTGGTGCCAAGACTGTGGGCCAAGGGCCCATACCGTTGAGAAGGGGCCCTACTGCCTGCTACAGGGAATCGGAAGGCGGAAAGACTTGGAGCGCCTGTGGCAGCAGCATACCTTCCTGCGCTGGGCACCCTGTGAACTGGAGTTGCGCCAGCTGCGGCCCCTCAAATCCTCCTACCAGACCCAATTCCGGTCCGGGCCAGGACTCAGGGACTTCCCCCAGCGCCTTGTCCACTTTGTGCAGATCCAGCCTCCCCGTGTCAACACCACCTACCAGCAGAATTTCTGCCAGCCTTCCCGGGGTGGTCACTGTGGCAGCGACAACGTGGGCCCCCAGACCCCAGTCACCGACATGCTGCCTGACCTCCCGGGGATCCCCAGACCCAAGCTGCTGCAGCATTATCTTCACGCTGGGGTCTCTGAGTGTCTAAACTGGTCCAGAACATTAAACAAGGATGGCTGACCCAGAGGCCCATCTGTGCTTGCAGCCCAAGAGGTCTCAGAGGCTGGAGAACAGTAAGCTGGGCCCTCCGCCTGCCTCCTCTGTTGCTTGTGCCGTGGTGCCTTGTGCTAACGTCCCAGGCTAACAATCCATGAGGGTTACCTTGGACACAGCAGGTGGGTTCCAGGACCCCAAATCCGTTCTGGCCACAAACCCAACCGTGAACCTCCTGCAGTCAGTATGGCTGCAGGGAAAGCAGAGTCAGCAGCCCCTATTGGTGGGCAGCAAAGACTGGAGGAGGAGGCCAGGGCTGGCAGCTTTGCTTTTTTGGGAGACTACTGCCTCCAGGGCGTCTGGTGAGTGGCCACACTGCCATGCCTAAGAGACAGCTTCCCCACAGCTAGGACAGAGGGACCCGACCCCCACTGGACCCCCACCCCCACCACCACCATGGAGGTGAGCAGAGGCCTGGAGGAGATGCTGTGTGACATGGATCTGGAGGTCATCTTAATTCTATGGTATTTGTTTTGTGAGCTCTAACACCTAGGGCAGTGGGAGAGGGTGGTCATCCTAAGTCACAGAAGAGGACCAGAGGCTTAGGTGGGGCTGAGACACCAGAACCCTTTGAGGGCTGAGGCCAGATCCTAAAGGCTCCTCTAGACCCTCATTCCTGGGAAAACTGAGGTCCCCAGAAGAGAGCCAAGGACATAGGGGTAACATAGGTAACATAGGGGTAACATAGGTAACATAGAGTCCACAGCAGAGGCCACAAGCCGGAGTTAGCAGCACTTTTACTTCCACATCTGAACCCCCTCGGTCCTCACAACAGCCCTGTGAGGTAGGCAGGGCAGGAAGGTCCCCGAGGTCCCCATTTACAGATGAGGATGCTGAGGCACAGAGAGGTGAAGTGACTTGCCCGAGGTCACACAGCCAGCAGTGTGAAGGGCCCACAGTCAATGTTCTTCTGGCCCTCTGGAGGTCCCCACATCGACGCCTACACCCCTCTGTGTTCCTGCCCTCTCTGAACTCTTCTGGGTCCATGGGGGCCTTCCGGGCAGGCTGACAGCGAGGAGTTTTCAGGAATAGCCACTGGGGTGGGCCTGATCAACTCCAGGTGGGCACCGAGCCGTGGGGCGGGAGGCCAACTCTGCCTTCTCCCACTTCCCAGTTGGTCAGAGGGCCCAGTAGTTTCCAGAGCAAGGGTGGAGCTGGGCATGGTCCACGAATGGATGGGAGTAAAGGTGGGAAGAAGGGTGTGTGTGTCCTGCGCTAAAGATGAAGGCCACCCCCACGTCCCAGGGGTAGTGTCTCAAGTGCCCCGCCCTGTGTCTCCCTCATCCCACAGAGCCACAGTGAGCTTTCTCAGCAGCGAAAGGAACCACAGACACCCGCTCCTGGCACAGAACTGCTCCTGTGGACAGGTCCCATCAGGCATTCAGACCCCATCACGCAGACACAGTGCCTCCACAGCCTGACTGGGACCCTGGGCCACACCCCCGATGGCAAACAGCCGAGGCCCAGCCTTCAGACTAGAACAGGAGCAGCGGGCTGTGGGCATGGCTGGCAGTGCCTCCCAGCGGCGCCGTGCCAGGCTGAAGGCCTCTACAGAGCCCAGGGGGCACGGCTGGTTTCCTGCCAGAAGGAGACAGAGTGTGTAAAGGGCACAGGCTGCAGGGGCTGTAGCTCGTCTGCTCCCTGAGCCCACAGCATGGCCCAGCATGCGTTGCCCCAGGACGGGATACCCAGGGTCTTGCTACCCGTTGCCCCCATTTCATTACTCATTCATCTATTCATTCACACTCCTACTTCTCCATTCATTCAGTGGTCATTTGTCCTGTTTCTATCTTCTGGGCCCCTGCTGCTGCAGAACCCACAGTTAGGTGCTGAGAGACACCCCAAAGGCTGAGCCAGGTAGACCACCCACTGACTGGTTGGGAAAGGATAACTCAAAGTCCTGACCCCTGGAGTACCTAGAGAAGGGCAGGAGGTAGTACTCAGGCAGAGGGCTACTGCTTCCTGTCTCGGGCTCCCCTCCTGCCCCAAGCCCCACAGAGACTTACCAAGGCCCCCAATGGCCACGACGTGGTCCCCAAGCGAGCCAACCACAAAGTCAGCTCTCTTGTCCCTCATGCGCAGGCTGCGTGGCAGCTTGGTCCAGGAGCCTGCAGGAGAGGTGAGGAGGTGAGAGCTAGCCCCCTCACTCACTCTGCACCCCTCCAGCCCACGGAGAGTGGGAGGGTAGCCCACACCAACCACTGCTCACCATGCTCCAGGTCGAACATCTCCACAGTGTTGACAAAGTGTGGGCGGGAGTAGAAATTGTGGGGCCCGGGCTGCTGCAGGCCACCCAGGCTAAAGACGCTGCCTTCGGCCATGGCACAGCCGGCAAAGGCCCGGCGGCTGGGCAGGCTTGGGTGTCGGGTCCAGGTACGGGCCTCCAGATCAAAGGCCTCAAAAGCAGTCACTGGGAGCTTGCCCTGGCGGCCCCCTGCCAATGGAATTGGGGCACCTGGGAGGCGGCCCTAGTGGGGGTGGGCCTGGCAGGCCCTTCTTTTACCAGGTTGCTGAACCTTCACCACTGCCCGCCCCAGCCACCCATACCCAGCTGTGTGCACACCAGAGCATGGATCAACCCCGAAGATCCATTGGCGCTGGGCTTTGGTTTTCCAGCCTCAGCAGGGCCACCGAAAGCACCTCAGAGCAACCCTGACTCAACCCAACAAAAGGGCTCTTGTCCCACCATCCCAGACTAACCTATAGGGATACATTTGAAGCTTCTGGACCTCAAGCCACTTTGGCACATCCCCAGGTCCTTACCCAGGACATAGATCTTGTTTCCATGCAGGAAGGTGGAGGCCCCGTAGCAGGGTGTGGGCATCGAGGGCAGCGACAGCCAGCAATCCCGGCGGGGTTCATACACCCGAACCTGGGCCTGGGGGGCCGTGTCAGGGCCCATTCCCCCCAGTGCATACACCATACCATCTGCAGAGAAAAGAGTAATACAGACTATCCCTGGGCCTGGCCACAGTCCTCCACCCTGACAATTGCCCTGGTCAGGCCTGGGACACACCTATTTACAGTACCCCCTCTCTAGCAGCAGACACCCTCCTGCCTGCGTGGTGTGGGGGATGGGAGAGCTAGGATCCACACTCTGGCCAGGGCCCCTTCAAGTGAAGAGCAGGAGGCAGTTGATCTAATTATAATCCGTCTCCGTCTCCCTGGAGACGCTATGGCAACCAAGTCTGGCATCCAAGCAGGACGGTGGTCAGACCTAGAGGCCACAAGGTGGGAATTATCATGGGGGAAGAAGGTTGGGGGTCGGTTTAAGCCAGAGGTGGGGGCCATATGGAGATCTGTTCAACAGGGAGCTCAGACTGGGGAGGGGGCTCTGGGGATCAGCTGGGGGACTGGGAGAAGGAGCCTGGGCCTGCAGGATGAGGGTGCTGTCCATGAGCCTTCTGCCAGCACTTTTGTACCCTGTCCTCTCACTAGAGAAGGTTCTTGCCCTGTGACACCCTCAGAGTCAGCTTGGGGGCATGTCTGAGGGCCTTGGGGAGATGGCCCATCAGCTAAGGGCTTCCATGGCAACTGCCTCCAGGCCAGCTTGGCTTTTGTCCATCTCCTCTCCCAGGTTTGTTTGTGTGGCGCGAGGAATTTAAGCACTCGCTGGGCTCTGAGCCAAGGCCCTGCTCCCCTCCCCCCCTCCCAGACTATTTATAACTATGGGAGCTATTTGGCCACCCCTTCTGGTCTCTCAGAGAGGAGGAATGGGGCAGAGAGGTGGCCTGGCCCTCCCATCATGCTGGCGGCTAGCCAGGGCTCTGAGTCTCAGCTCACAGCTGGAAAACGCAGTTAAGGCTGCTGCTGGCCCAGCTCAAAACTAGGTACAGAAGGCTACAGGAGGCAAATCCATGTCCAGGGCACCCAGGCAAAATGTACAGCTCCCACCCAACCTCTGAAGGTAAAGGGACCAGGTCAGGAAAGGATGGAGGCTGCTGGGGCACCTGAGGGACCTTCCCTGGGAGGCCACTCACCTCTCTCCACAGTTGCAACCCCCATGGCGGCCTGAGGGAGAGTGGCCCGACGCTCCCAACGGCCCTCGTCAGCCAGGAAGGCCTCCACAGCAGCTACCGGACTCTGGCCCTCATCCACACCACCCACCACTAGCACCTGCTTGCCCAGTACCACAGCAGCCGCGCCAGCCCGGGCAGTGGGCAGGGGTGCCAGTGCCACCCACGTGTGCGAGGCCATATCCAATGTCTCAGCAGTGTCCAGAGGCAGTCCAGCCCGACCACAGCCCCCCAACACAAGCAGGTGCCCATCCTGGTACGCCACTGTGCCATATACCCGGCAGGTGGGCATGGGTGGGAACACCTGCCAAGCAAAGGCCCGGCCTCCTCCTGTAGCCATGGTGTTCACCTACAGTGGCAGGCCATGCTATCTGCTCAGGCTGTAGGCCTCAGTGAAGGGCATGATGGGGCCTCATCTTGACTCTACGGGGGCTATAAGGGAGTGTGGGGCCAGTCCAGGGACTTGGTCTTCACCTACAGAAGAGAAGGAAAATGAAGAGTCAGAGCCACTGATACTGATGAGCACCCTGGCCCCAAACTGCTGGTGGGAAAAGCAGAGGGAGGACCCACCCCCACTGGCTAGCACACTGATGTGGATTCCCTCCCGGAGTGGGAAGGAGGGCAGTCTCCCAGTTACCCAGGCAACTTCCCCACTGCCTCTGGGGCTCGAGGAATTCTCCCATACCTTGCCCTCACCTAGTTGCTCCCCAGTTAAATCCAGGTCTAGGTGGGAGGTAAAGTAACTAGGATAGGACTTTCCACACCAGCCCGGTTCCCTTCCCCTCAACAGTCCACACCCTGGTGCTCTGCACTGGTGGAGTTAGACTGGACCCTCCCCTTTACTGGCTTCCAGGGTGCTCTGGATAGCCATTGGGGTCTCCCACCTACTGCCAAAGATCAGACTCCAGGGTATCCTTACATCCCATTTGGGAATCATCCCATAGAGTCCATCCATTCCTAGGCAAAAGACCAATATCACGGTGGTGGAACCGGGAGGGGAGGGGCTGGAGGCCAGAGTTCCACATTTCCCCTCAAGGTCTATCCTCAGGGGTCTGCCCATGCCAGGTCCCCAGAGACCAGCCTTCTTGATGTCCGGAAAGGGGAGGAAGGTGATTTGGGGAACCTAGGAGCACTGACTGGACTCTAGGTTCCCAGAGTCCAGGGCGTTGCCAGCAGGAATGGATAGCTGGACTTTACAGCTGATCCCCAAGTTCCCAGGCTTCTCCTTTCCCAAGGGGGGTCCATATTCCTAGGACCCCTGGCGCCAGGGCCTCCTGGCCCCAAACTTCCAGCTCGGGTAACGCGGAGGTGGGGGGACGGGGGGGCGGGTCCTGACAAGCGTGCTTGGGGCTCTACACCCCGCGCCCCAAACTTCCCCTGAGCGCGGCTCCCGCGGGACTCACCGGGCCGGGGCTCCGGCGCCGCCGGGCGCAGGGTCCACGGCTCTGGCTCCGCTGGTGCCGGCTCTGGCTGGGGCTGAGGCCGGGCGCCGGCGGGGCTCAGGCTCTGCTCCGGCGCGGGGCGGGGCTGGACGGGGTCCGCCCCTCGTCCCCCCTCCCGACTCGGGAAACCCTTCCCCCCTGCTTTAACCCTGCACCTGCCGTGGCCGGAGCAGGGCGCACCGACCTATGGTCACCGGCACACGGGTGAACAGACAAGCGGACACGTGGACACTGGGCCTGCCCAGGACTTGGGGTCCGACCTCGGGCGGCGGGGAGAAAGGACGCGGCGATGGGCCTCGCGACCCGTGTAGGATGCGGGCGGTTCTGAGCGGGACCCAGCCTGGGAGCACCCGCGAAGGGGCCGACCAGCAGAACCTGGGGAATTAGGGAGCGGGCGCCCGCCCACCGCTACTGCGCTCACAAGAGCCTACGACAGGCTTCGCGGCGGCGCCCCCTTGAGGCCTCTTAGGGAATGGCCTGGGCCTTTGGCGTGGGCAATGGCTGGGTCTCCCTTCCCCAAGCTCGAACAGGGCACAGAAGAGGTTGTGTGATGCACATCGAGGCTAGCCGTGGGTGGAGGAGCAGAAGGTGCCAGCCTCAGTCCTTGACAGGCCCTTCCACAGGTCTGGGTGGGGACAGTTCGTGTGGGGGAGTGTACCTGAGCAAAGGATGAAGAATCAGAGGCCACGGACCTCCCAGGCAGGTCACTCTGGGCTTGTCCCGTGGGGCCTAAGGCCTGGGCTACTCTGGGACCCTAGGCACGTTGTGACTGTCCATCCTCACGGTCCTGTGTCTGCCTCTAGCCAACTCTGGGGTCAGGCGAAAGCAAGTTGGTGTGACAGAGGCCAACCTACCTTAGACCCAGACCCTGGCTCATCCTATCTTCTGAGCATTAAGAGTACTGGCTGAGTCTGTGAGCTGGGGCCCATTTGTACAGGTCAGTGGTCACCTAAGAGCAGAGGTCCTCATGGATGTTTGTGCTTGCTACCATCCTGTCCCTATTTTATAGACAGTCTGCCTCATTTTCCCCAGAAGCACACCTGGAGACTGAGACACAAGTGCACATAGTTAGTGTGGGAAATGAGGACAAGAAGCACCAGCAGGGAAGTGGCAAGAAGACAGGGAAACCAGCCAATTAAGGGTGTGTCAAGCAAGTTCCCACTGTGGGCAACTGGGACCAAATCCTGCTGGGGACTCTGGGAGCCAGTGTAGAACCATGGGCCTCACATTATTGTTCCAATCAGAGCAAGGGTTGCTAAGGTACTGATTCTCAAACCTCCATCAGAAATGGGCTGAGAGGAGCTCCGGGGCATGAATACCTTAGCCTGCCTTCTCCATGACCAGAGAGTATTCAGTCCCTTTCAGGCCCTGGCAGATGGAGTTAGAGGGCCGGCAGGGAAATGGTGCCAAGGCTGGTTGCAGATCCTGGCTAGAAGGCTTCCATCCTCCCACTCCATTCTCTCAACATGCTCCTCACTCAAACCACTGGTACCTTCCTCCTTAGAGTATTCACACTGTCCTGCACACCCTCTCACATTTCTCACTATTCCCTTTCCAGGCCTCTTCCCCCTCTCCTTTCCAGCAATTAAGCACATGAAGGCCTCCTACCTTTAGCTACCTCCCAGCACCCAAAGTCCCTCCAGTGTCCCCTTCCTTCCAATCAAACTCTTGAAGTCATCTTCTCTTACAGGTTCCACTGCCTTAATGTCAGCCTTCTTATATCTGCTATCACTGCTCCTCAAAACTTTGTCTTGCCAAAGTCACCATGGGACACCATAAAAAATGGGGGAGGGGCGCTATGATCTTTTTCTTAACTGAAATTTTGCTGGCATTTTCAAAGCTTCACCCCTTGTGACCTTGGCTTTCTCCTGTTGCTTGTCCTGCCTCTTGGAGTCTTTTACAGGCCCTGCTTTCTCTCCCACCCTAGGAAGAGGCTCCTCTAGACCCAGCCTTAGCTTTCCTCCTTGGCACACAGACTCCTTCCTGGGGTGATCCCTTCAAGACCACTGGCCTCCTTCACATCTAGATCTTCACCAGATCTCTGCTTTGGTGGATATGGGTCTAGGGTCCATCACTCAGGGCTAGAAAAGATGCCAAGTGGAGGGAGTTCCCTCATGGTCCAGTGGTTAAGAATCTGCCTTGCAATGCAAGGTTCAATCACTGCTCAGGGTACTAAGTTCCCACATGCCTCAGAGCAACTAAGTCCATGTGCCATAACTGGAGAGTCCATGTGCCACAACAAAAGCATGACACAAGGAAGATCCTGTGTGCCACAACTAAGACCTGACACAGCCAAATAAATAAACATTTAAAAGATGCCAAGTGAAAAGCAAGGGCTGGATCCTGGGATGACCCTGTGGTCTCTTCACCCTCATCTCATCTGATCCCAGTCAGCATCCACCAGAGTCTAGGTCAAGTCAGACTTGGTCCTGATGAATGATCCCAGAGAGTCCCATCCCAGATACATTGGGTGCCAAGAGGCAGAAGGATCAGCCTCCCCTCAGAGAACTAGGTACCCCAGACCACATTCCTTCAGCCATACAATTCCCCTGGTTCTAACGTCTGGAAGAGATACAGACTGGGGATGGACCTACCCTTTTTTTTCCTCCATTTTGCACTGACTTCTAGACTGGACATCACCAGAGATGTATCTTCTTTTCTGGACACATCTAGGCCCATGCCATCCCTGGAGGCTGGGCTCTGCTTCTTCATGGAAGTGGATTCTATTTACACAGGCCTGGCCCCACTTGCATACAGAGGGCAACTCTGCTGGCTTTGGAGAAGCTGTGGAAGAGAACTTGGGCAGAAGGTGAGGCTGAATTGGTCCTAAGAATGAACAGTTAATTCTCAACCATGGATGGGGCAGAAATGGGACTCACCCACAGTTGGGGACTGAGAGTGCTAAGGTGGGACTTCCTGATTGCACCCTCTGAGACCCTGGCCTTTGAGAGCCCACAATTCCCTTCTCTCTACCAACACAAGGGGACTAGAAGCATTTACTCCAGAGGAGCAGGAGAGTTTGCATTTCCTGCTGGATATCTTGGCTATGCTTAAAGGCACAAGGGACCCCAACCATCAGGGCTGAAGCCCTGAGGTGCTTAGGGGCACAAGGTTAGGCCTCGGGTGGAGTATTTTTCTCTTTAGAGGTGCCCAGACCCCTCTGTATAGGCACAGAAACATAAGAGTAGCCAGAGGATCCTGGGGTTTTATGGGGAATGAGGAGGGCTATAACCAGTGCCCAGATGAAGCATCCAGACACCCTCTGTGACTGCCCATAGGCTTCTAAAAGCACCTCTGCCCCTCACACTCCTGCACAAGCTCCCAAAGGTTTACAGCGGCCCCTGCTGCCACCTCCTCCAGGAAGTCGTCTCTGGTTCCTACTCGTCCGGCCCCTAGAGTTTGGGGGAAACGGGGGTCTCGGGGGGTCAAGGGTCATTAGGGCGGGCCAGGTCCCGGAAGCGGAAACGCGGTGACTTCCGGTGCGCAGCAGGCGGCCATGTTGGATCAGCGAAGGCGGCGCAGAGGCGCGTCCTGGGTCCCCGCGGCGTCGCCGGTAGGTTGGGGCCGTGGGCCTAGCCACGCCGCGGAGGGGCCGTCCGCGAGGCGGCAGGGCGGTGGGCCGGGCGGCCGGCTCTTTCGGGACCAGCGCCCTCCGGCGGCCGGGATGAGACCCCCCCACCCTCCAGCCCGTGCCCAGAGACCCCACCCTGGGGCTGTGCGACCCGGTCGAGCTCCCACTCCCTGCTCGTACATTTCGCTGTCTCTAAGGTCCCCCGCGTCAACTCGGCTTGGGCACCAGGAACGCGAACTCCCAACCTGAGGGCCCTGATCTTCCCTACTCTACCCCGGTTCCGCTTGGATGGGGCTGCTCTCGTCCCGCATTTTTCATTAGTTTCCCCTGACGGTCCCAGGGATAGTTGAGAAGTTAGGGGTCAGGCTGCAGCCTCTGTTTTCCGGAGCCTCTTGGAAAGCCCAGAAGACCCCTCCCAAGGGCCCTGGCCAACCTGGACGGAAGAGCCACAATTTACCCCCAATATCTGTACATGGAGGTAACAGTCCCCTCCTTTTTGTACACTTCACAGCTCTGGGAACTACAGCCTTTGGCGGGGGTGGGGGTGGGGGAATAAAAGAACCAAAGTCATGTGCAAGGACTGTACTTGGAGAATGGCCTCGGGAGAGGGGAAGGGCCCGAGACACCTGAGGATCCAAGAATATTTCCAAACAAAGGGCCCCAGGGCACTTCCTCCAGGGAGTTCTGAAAACTTCTGCTCCATTAGGGTGGAGGAGGAAGCTGCACAGACGCACCTCCTGGCCCCAGGGACCTGCCTGATCCCAGCTGATCTTATAGTGCTCCTGTGCGGCTGCAGAGCTGCCTCTGGGACCCCTCAGTGCTGGATTGGGAGAGAGATTAGTCCTGATTGACGGCCTGAAGCTTCTTCAGAGAAGCCTGGGACAACTTGGCTCTTGCCAGAAGCTCCAAATGGGCAGTATCGAATTTTGCACTTTTAAGCCTTAATTAGGACCCCTCAGATCTCTTGGGCCCATTTTATTAAGCATCTTACTTGGAGTCTGTGGCTCCCACTGTCAGACCTTGGGCTCTAGGTCTGGCTGCCTGGCTCCAGGCTGCCTGATTGTCTAGTTGTTGTTCAGGCAGTTAGTCGTGTCCAACTCTTTGAGACTGCATGGACTGCAGCACGCCAGGCTTCCCTGACCACCACACCAGGCTTCCCTGCCCTCACCATCTTCAGAAGCTTGCTCAAACTCATGTCCATTGATTGTCTAGAGATAATTTATTAGTACCTGCTACTCATCTTTTTCAGTTCTGTTGAAGGAGAGTCTGGCTCTTTCTCTGGGCTTGCTCTCCATGGCTCTAGTGCTAGGAATTGTACCTCTGAGTGGCTTGGCTGGGAACTCTGAAAGTCAGAAATGGTCATGAATTTGGGGTGTAAGTCTGGGCCCTTAGGCTGGCACTCAAGCAGCATTCAAAGCGTGTACTGCACTACCTTCACTGGTTTTTTCAGCTGACCCTCCCAGCCCTGATCACAGATTCCTGTTATAGCAAGTTTGCCCTACTCTTTCTCATTTCGGAGCCATTGCATTGGCTGTTCCCCTTTTTGTACCGTCTCCACGTGGCCCTTTCCTGTTCATCACTCACATGCCACATGGGTATTCCTCTCGGGAATCCTTCTGTTGGCAAGCTGGGCTGTATGCCAGTGTGCATCCCGAGAACCTTAAGGGTATCTCTGTCTTACCTTCTGTACAGGGCTCCCCGCAGACAGAGGTATTTACCTATATTCCCAGTGTTGAGTTTAGTACTAGGATTTTGGCCAAACTCAGATCTTTCCAGGGGCCCAGCAGTAGGTTGGATGGTCTGATTATGGGCACGTATCCTGAAGAAACTGACCAATATGAGTTCACCACCTACCCCCCAACACACACTCCACCTTGGTAGGTGGAGAAGCTTGAGGTTTTGCTCCACGGAGTGCTTGTCTCACTCTGACCAGGCCCCTGTGTGTCCAGAGATACTATTATGAATGCTGGCCCTGATTGACCTGTCGACCTGTCCTGGCCCCTATCGTGGTGCCCTTCTTAACTCTCTTCCTCTTGCCTTGGAGGTGCCAGGCGCTGGTTTTTGGATCCCCAGGCAGACCTACAGTGCCTAATGCCATGAGCGTGGTGGTGCAGCATGTGGAGGAGAAAGCTGTGCACTCCTGGTCACGGATCTCCACGGCGGGGAAGAAGGCCCTGGAGGAAGCGCTGCTTGTCTTCAACCCCATGAGCCAGGATCTCAGTGCCACTGAGGCCCAGCTTGTGGCCTTCCTGCAGGGCCTGCGGGATGATGGCTTCCAGCCTACCATCCTGCGCAGCGGCGATGTCTATGGCTATAGTTCGTGCACAGCCAACCCCCCAAGCCAGACAAAACTTCAGGCTCGTGCCCCCACCCCAGCTGCCACATCACCTCCAGCCAGTGCTCCCCAAACTGCCATGCAGCTGCCTGCGGGCCGGGCCACGCTGCTCCCCATGCCACTATCTGGCAGGCTGGCCAAAGCGTCCACCCCAGCCCTCGCCAAGCATGCTACCACCAACCTGCTGCTGAGCTCCCTGAAGCAGTCAAGTGCCGGCCGTGCCCAGGGTGCGGCGGTGGGCTTTCCCACCCACCTCTATCCAGGTGTCTACCCTGCCATGCGACTCTCCGTTGTCCTTGAGGCCCTAGTTCCCCTCAAAACTCCCGTGGCCTGCTTGGGTGCCAAACACAAGGGGCAATCACTGCAGCTGTCTCTTGCGGACTCCGCCCTGAAGGTGCGGAAAGGTCAAGGGAAGAGGCTGGGGAATGCCCAGCTCAAAGCTCCCAGGAAGGCCACAAGCAAGGGCCCCAAGTGTCTGGCTCGAAGAGGCCCCAGGTCTGGACCCCGACAAGGCACTGGGCTCCAGAGCAAGACCTGCAAAGTCACTGGGTCTCTCGATGGCCCACGAATGAAAGATGGCAGTGCTCTGGGCACCAAAGCAGCTCAGGCCAAAGCTGCCCGTGCCCAGGCCAAGGTGGCTCAAACACAGGCCACAGCCACCCAGGCCCGGGCCAAAGCCAAGGCCGTGCAGGCCAGGGCCAAGGCTAAGGCAGCTCGGAGCAAGGCCAGGGCAGTGCGGGCCAGGGCCAAGGCCAAAGCAGTGCAGGCCAAGGCCAAGGCCAAGGCTGTGCGAGCCAAGGCCAAGGTGGCTCGGACCCAGCCCAGGGGCAGGGGCAGGCCTAAAGGGTCTATTCAGGGCAGGACTGCAAGGAGGAGCCGGAAAAGCTGCCCTGAGACTGCGGGGCAGAAGAGGAAAAGAGCTGAGGAAGCAAAGAACCTTCCTCCCCGGAAGAGAACACGGCTTGGGCCCCGATCCCCTAAGGTGCAGCTCAGACCTGGAACGGCAAGGCTGCTGAAGTCCAGGGCCATCAAGGTGGACAGACTGGCCTCAGACGACGAGGTGCGGCAGCAGGCTCAGCGGATCCTCCGTGTGAACCTTTCCCCTGTAGTACGACTCCAGCCGTTGCTGCCACACTCCGCACCCTGACTTCTTCACACAGCGACGTTTGGGGAAACCAAGCCCTGTTTGTGTGTGGCCAGCGACACAGTGTGCAGTGCGCATGGATTCCACAACCCCAAGGACTCTGGTTGCCTCTCCAGGGCCCTGAGGGCCACTGACCTCCTTTCAGAGACTGGAGGAGGTGGGGTGGGGTGGGCGGGCAGAAGGGGTGGTCTCATGGCGCAACGCACTGTGACTTGTTGTTATTCAAGTTGTATGTTTATTGTTCCATCTATCACGTTTTATACCTTTCCACCTTCCAGTCTCCCTGCCTGCCCTTTGTGGTCTTTTTTGCGTATGTGACTGCTGGGAGGCCAGCTTGAGCATGTGGGAAAGGTAGCCCCAGGAGCAAGGATCCCAGAGAGGGGCCTGGTTGCCTGGGGAACATCATGGATGTGAGTGAAAGGGGGGCGGCCGAGCCGCTCAGAAGTGGGACACCTCCCCTTGGGGCTGCCCTGGTGTGTTACCCAGATAGGTCCCTTGGAGGAAGACAATAGGTGGCTCCGTGGGGCAGCTTGCAGCTGCAGGTTTTTAGGCCAGTGAAGGGGCGGTGCAGACAGCTGGCCTAGTCTACTGTGGCTGAAACCTTGGGGCTTTGTCGGGGCTTGTCTGGGGCAGGGCCAGGCCTAAATTGGCTGAAGTACTGCCTGTTCTCTGTTCTGCTCCCTCCAGGAGAGGGTCTTGAATTTCCCCAGTTGATGGCAGGGGGTTGGGGGTTGAGTCAGGTCAGGGTGGCTCTGGGTTGTAGGGCCACAGAGTCTCCTTACTGACCAGGACCCTCTCGGGTGGGTGGAGTGCTGCGATTGCTGAGCCTGGAGAGTTTGCACACTGCCTCTCCGTGCACTCCGCCTGGGTTCCAAGCGCTCGGTTTCCAGGTCCAGCCTCAGCACGTTTTCCAACAGGGCCTTGTGCATTTCAGACATTATCGGTTCTGTCTGCTTTAGAGAGGGGGCAGGGCCCTGGGCCCTGGACAAAACTAGCTCCCTGCCCATCTGCCAGCCCTTCACTGGCTGCCCAGCCTGAAAGGCAGCGTCTGGGGCTGGCGGGGAGGGGGACACATTCCCCAGAGGCTCCTGGAGAACAGCCTTTCACTGCTGGGGTGGAAGCCTCATTTGAATGAGAATCAGGTCTTTTCTGCCTGTGCGGGTTAGTCTGAACCGTGGCCCCACTAGCAGAGAAGCTCTGTGTGCCCTCCTCCCCACCTTCCGTCTGCATCTGGTGGCCGCCATTAATATCCTGTCCCCAGCCACGGCCTCCCTTGGTTTCTGCAGCTCTGGGGACCTCCCTGCTCCCAGCTGCGCCGTGGCCCCACCCTGCATGCTCCCTGCCTCTGATAGCCTGGCGTTCAGCTACCATGTGAGTATGGGGATGAAACCGAGGGCCGCATTCAGATCCTCGGGACAGCCCAGCTAGGGGCCTACTCTGCGTCCTTTTCTCAGGCCTGATGCTGGCTCCCACTGCCCAGGAGCCGCAGCCGGGCTAGGCCCCCTTCTTTTAGCCCTGCTGCTGCTGCTGCCACCCATGGGTGAGAGATGGTCTTTTTCTCTGAGAGCCTTTTGGGGGTGGGGGAGAAATCACCAGGGCTCCCTGGGGGATGGGGTGAGGTGGGGGAGGGTACCCCTAGGATCTCTACTCAGACCCTGCCCCCTCCTAGTCCCGGCTCCCAGAACAAGTGCCCAGGAGGTACCAGACGTGGTGCCTCCACCCAGCTGCTCCGGGGGCAACTGCCACCCACCTACTGGCAATCTGGTTATTGGCCGTGTCCAGAGCCTTCGAACCTCTTCCACCTGTGGCCTCCATGGCCCTGAACTCTACTGTGTTGTCAGTAAACTACAGGTAGGGAGAAGGCTATGGCCTCTGGAGGTGGTATCTTTGGGTTTTCTTGGGCAAGTTCAGCTCCTGCAAGAGATCAGGTCATTGCTGTGAAGTTTTGGAGGAGGGCGGGGGCCAACCATGCACTTCCTGCCGAGTAACTCTCTGCGGGCACTTCTCCAGGACTCTGAGAATTGCTGCTTTTGCGACTCTCGGGACGGGAAAAGCCATGGCATTGAGAATGTGGTCTCCCGGAGTGACCCTGATGGCAAAAAGACCTGGTGGCAAGCAGAGAGCGGTGAGGGTCCTTGTGTGCCCCTGTGTGCGGGTCTGGGCTCGGGTCAAGGCCTGGCCGCTGAGCAGCCCTTGTGGTTACAGGTATTGAGAATGTCACCATCCAGTTGGACCTAGAAGGTGCCTTTTACTTGACGCACCTCGTCATGACTTTCAAGGTGACCCAGTGCCCCACCCTGAAGGCTTATTCTCTGCCTCCTGATCCTGACCACTGACGGGTGCCCCTGGTGACCCAAGGACCCTCTCTCGTCCCCAGACATTCCGCCCAGCAGCTCTGCTCCTTGAGCGCTCAGCGGACCACGGCCACTCCTGGCACGTGTACCGCTACTTTGCCCACAACTGCTCAGGCCTCTTTCCTGGGATCCCTCCTGCCCCTGGCCACAGAGTCGGTGACCTCGTCTGTGACCAGCGTTACTCAGACATCGAGCCTGCCACTGAAGGAGAGGTCAGGCCCAGAGGAAGGAGGGTGGGGCCCTGGCATGAAGCCAGAGGCTCAGGCTTGCTTCTTCGCAGGTAATTTTCCAAGTTCTGGACCCAACCATTCTGGCGGAGAACACAAACAACACGGAAATTCAGGGTAACTATCCCACAGTCAGTCCTGGATTCCCTGTGTGTCAGGAAAACCAGAAACCTGCCTGTGGGAGGGGAGATCCTGCCTAAATTTGTGCGTTAGTGGGGCAGAGAGGCAGGCAAGCCAGCTCAGCCCCCCAGCGATTGTTTCCCAGCCCTGCCGCATCCTGGTCTTCTACCGTGGTCCCTGTTATGGCTCCCCGTCCATGTCCCATTACTGCTCCCCATACCTGTGCCCCATGCCCAGGGACCAGCATGAGTAGCAGTTTATATTTCTGCCCCATCACTGAAGTCCTTTGTGAGGAGGCCCTACGGTGGGCCCCATCACTGCTGGCCCCGCCAGCCTAATCTTTATCCCCCATCTCTACTCCTATCACACGTCCCCTGTAAACTCTCCACTCTGTGAGCCTCTGTCACTGTTCCCCATCACAGCCCCTTCAGGGTCCACTGTCTGCCCTCCCACCCTGCCTTAGTTTACTGCATTCCGGAAGCTGCCGCCAGGTGGCACCAGCGCGTCTCTGGGTGTGACCTCTTCCTTATAAAGCAAATCTTGTTAAAGGACAGGAGAGACTTAATAACCCAGCAGGGCAGCCCAGAACCAGGCCAGGAGAGGGCCAGAACAGGAGGACAAACCCCAAAGTGGCTTTTTCTCTATGTTCTACGATCTCCACCCACCTTGACTTACTTAGATTATTACCAGCTACTGTGCGTGCACACACACACACACACACACACACTCTCTCACACACACCTTTCACCCTTCTAAGGCCTAGAGTGTGTTCCTCTGATCAGAAGAAAAGGGACCTCTGGCAAAGAGATACAGGAGGTGGCCTTGGCTTGGTAACTGAGTTAAGCTGTGTAGAGAAAGGGGGGCCGTGGACCCATGGAGCCCCACTGTGGGCCAGGCATCTTCCGGGCAGTGCTCAGTGAAGCAGATCAAAAGGGTAACTCTTGGAGCGGACATAACAAATGAGAGGGGCAGTCAATAAGTACACATACCTCATGTGGTTTAGCTGGGTGATGAGCTGATGTCTGAGTCTAGTGACGGGCTGGGGAGCAGGGCCCTTTACTGCAATGGGGAAGCAGGTTTCCTGTATCTAGAGATACCAGAAAGGGGTGTCCAGGGAGCAGTGGGATGTTCATGTCTCAGCCCCGGGGTGATAGCAGGTCTGACGCAGCACAGAGGTGGGAAAATCACCATTGGGCTGTGGTCATCCTAAAACGGTATACTCAGGGGGATAGGGATGGGAGAATCGCACAGCGAAGGTGCTGGAGGAGGTGGCTTCAGTGATGTAGAGAGGGGAGAAACCCCCCGCAATTCCTGCTCTATCTTGGGCATAGAGGGATCACAACCTCTATGCACTGGAGGGCTCTCCATGTGTCTCCAGAACTCCTGCGTGTGACTAACCTCCGTGTGAACTTCTCCAAACTTCACACACTGGGTGACAGGCCCCTGGGGGGCCTCAAGGGCCACCCCTTCTACTACTATGCTCTCTATGAGCTAGTGGTTGGAGGCAGCTGCCTGTGCCACGGCCATGCCTCTGAGTGCAGGCCCGCACCTGGGTCCCCACCCAGCGTGGAAGGCATGGTGAGTACTCTCAGAGGGACATCAGTGGCTGGTGGGAGGGTAAGCCAGGGGACCAGGTCGACTCATCTTGCCCTCCTCCCTGCCAGGTACATGGCCATTGTGTCTGCCGCCACCACACCGCTGGTACCCACTGTGAACGCTGCCAGGGCCTGTACCAGGACCGCCCGTGGCAGGCAGCAGAGCCTGGGCACCCCCACGCCTGCCAGAGTAGGTGCCATGCCGTGCTCTGTCCGGCCACACCTGCCTTGGGTCAGCCCGCTCCTTACCCACCTTCTTTGCCCCGCTCCAGAATGCGAGTGCCATGGGCACGCCCGCAGTTGTCACTTTGACATGGCCCTGTATCTCGCATCTGGCAACATGAGTGGAGGTGTGTGCGATGCATGTCAACACAACACAGCCGGGCGCCACTGTGAACTCTGCCAGCCCTTCTTCCACCGGGACCCCCGGGAGGACCCCCGTTCCCTTCACTCCTGCAAACGTGAGCCCTCCGATCCCCGATCCCAGTTGTGACCCTGATCCGTAAACTTCACATAACCTCTGACCTGACTCTGTGCCCACTTCTGACCCCTGATCCAGCCTGTGACTGTGACCCTGTGGGTGCCCTGGAAGGGGGTTTGTGTGATGCCTACACAGACGCTACCCGGGGCCTCCTCTCTGGGCAGTGTCGCTGCAAAGTTCACGTCTGGGGCCAGCGCTGTGATTCCTGCCGGCCAGGTCACTATGGCCTGAGCCTCAGCCAGTCAGAAGGCTGCCAGCGTGAGTGACCCTCAGCGTGACCCTCACCCCCAGGTCCTCCTTGCTCTGTCCCCAGTTACTGCCCTCATAGCACGCCTGCCCCCTCAGCAGTCTCGTAGCACCCTGACAGCTAGCTGTGTGCCCTTAGCCTGCAGGTGCGACGCCCGGGGCCGCGTCCCCAGCACTCATGCCTGTGATCCATCCAGCGGTGCCTGTCACTGCAAACGCTTTGTCTCTGGACGGGACTGCAGCCGCTGTCTGGTGAGGCTTGACCCCACCCCCACCCCCCCGCTTCTGATCTGACCTTGACTTGGGGTGCTGAGCTTCTAGAAGCTGACAAGTCCCAGACTGTAAGAAGTGTGACTGCAGACTGAGCCTTGAAGGTGGGTCGGTGCCACTTCCTGACCTGGTCACCAGAGTCAGCGCCGCTTTGGCTAGCTGAGCCAGCACAGGGAAGCTTTGGTAACCAAAGAAGGAAAAGCAGTTAAAAGGAGTGGCAGAAGTATGGTGCACTGAGTTTAAAGGTGTTTCACAGTAGAAGTGCTTGAAGGGGCACTCGGGGCATCCCCTTCTTGCCTCCATTGAACATTATAAGTCCTTTAACTTTTATTTCACTCCTGGTCCTGTCATCTTCTTACCTCTGTGGAACCTCCCCTCTGTGGAACCGTGCAGGAGTCCACCAGGGGCCCCTCTAGCCTTCCGAGATGGACACAGAAGAGCATTCAAACCTTGAGGTCGCCCCCCCGCCCACATCTTCCTCTCCTTCCTTCACCCACCTTTCTCTCTTACAGCCTGAGTTCTGGGGTCTGAGTGGTGACTCTCTAGGCTGTCAGCCCTGCGACTGTGACTTTGGGGGTGCCTACAGCAACAGGTACAGGGCAGGGCCTGGGGGTCTGGGTCCTGCGGGGAGAGTTGGGAGTCAACTGTGTCCCGTTCCCATCCCCACTCTGGCCCAGGTGTTCGGCAGGGCAGGGCCTCTGCCTCTGCCGCCCCCACCTGCATGGCCGCCGCTGCCAGGAACCCCAGTCTGGGTACTTCTGCGCCACCCTCGACCAGGCCACTGCCGAAGCAGAGCGTGGCCAGAGCCTCCGGCCTGCTGACCCCCGGCTGCCTGTGAGTGTCCAGCAGGGGCAGGGGGAAATCAAGGCTCACACCTTGGGGCTTAGGGCAGGGAGAGCACATCCAGAGAGAGCTCGTTGGAAGAAGAGGCCAGACAGGGTTAGGAAGGTGAGGCAGGTCCAGGTGGGGGTGGAATCAGCACGGTTGGAAGTTTGGTGACTTGAACAGAGTCCATATTCCCACGACAGGATTTCCCTGGTGGTCCAGTGGTTAGAACTTTGAACTCTCGCTGCTGAGGGTCATAGGTTCAATGTCTGCTCGGGGAAGTAAGATTCCACGAGTTGCAAGGTGTGGCCAAAAAAAAAAAATCCCGAGCCAGGACAGTATGGAGGGACACTGACACTCAACTCGCCCCCAGGGAGCCCCCTGGCCTGCTCCCCGCTACTGTACCCCAGCCCCAGGGACCTCCTCTGGGTGGCTCGGGCCCCGACTGTGGAGACAGCGTGACCCTCGCTGTGCCCTCCAACGTGCCAGGCAAGCCCAGTACAGCCACCAGCTGCCCAGGGTAAGGACTCCGAGGGGCAGGGTTGGGTCACAGGTCACTAGGTCTTAGTAGGGAGGGGCTCACGCCCTGGGGCTGTGGGTCGCTGGGATCTAGAGGAATGGGAACCTAAATTCTGAGTGTCCTCAGTCCTGGAATGGTCTGGGCCTGGGAGTCCGTGTCTCACATCCAGACCCCAGGGAAGCCCCCGGCCCTGCATCGGGGAGCTGGCTCTGCACTCGGGAGGGGCTCAGACTTCGCCCGTGTGGTGGACGGGGCTGGCCTCTCTCTGCCGGCACCCCCAGTGCCTCGCGCCCTGGACTATGACATCGTCCTCCGCTATGAGACCCAGGTCAGTGGCCTGCTTGCCAGGCAGGTGGGTGGGTGGTGCCAGGTGGTGGGTCGGGGCAGCTCCTTGACTGCTGGCTCCTGATTCTAGGCACCTGAAGTGTGGCAGGCATTAGTCCGGGTCCGTGCCCAGTCGCAGCCCCGCAGTGCCCGCTGTGCCCATCCGCTGCCCTCAGAGCAGCTGTTCCAGGCAACCTTGACCCATGGGCACAGGTAGGCTGGACCCTGTGACCCCCAAACCAAGACCCTATTATGGAGCCAACACATTTGAAGCAATACCCAAACGAAGTGGGAAGCGCTCAACATGTTACATGTTTAGTTGATAAATCGTGTCCGACTCTTTTGCAACCCCATAGACTGTAGCCCACCAGGTTCCTCTGTCCATGGACTTCTCCAGGCAAGAATACTGGAGTGGGTTGCCATGCCCTCCTCCAGGAGATCTTCCCAACCCAGGGATCAAACCCGCGTTGTGTGCATTGGCAGGCGGGTTCTTTACCACTGAGCCACCAGGGAAGCTAACATGTCACAGAATATTCAAAACAGGGGCCTAATGTAAAACAGGGCAGGGTTTAGCACCTTGATCTTTCTTCATTGGTCATATGATGAAACACTGGACCTCATGTCTGCATAGTGGAAATGGAACGTTCCTGGACCACATGATCATGACCTCCTCAGCCCACCCTTACTCCTCTCCCTGGTCCCTACAGAGCCGTGGTTCTTTCCAGACCATTCTGCTTTGAACCTGGAACACACTACTCCGTGACCTTGCGGCTGTGGCGGACCAAGGAGGGGCGGAGACCTGAGGGGGGCACGATCCTCCTGGATTCAGTGAGATCCTAGGGGCTCCCCGCCACATCTGGGGGAGACACAAATTATAGCAGGACATTGTGGGTGCAGTGGGCCCAGGGACAGGGGGTCTTGGAGGCCTAGAGTTGCACCAAGAGGACTGAGGTAGGTGGAGAGAGGAGGGAGGAGGATCCAGGCGGGGGGAATGCATGTGCCAAGGGTAGAAGGTGAGCCAGGCAGGCCCCAGGCCTCACAGGACCTTGTGGGCCAGAGGAGGGGCTTGTCCTGAGGAAGTGGGAGCCCTGGAAGGGATTGGAGCAGGAAAGACACTATTAGAGGGTGGCTGCTGCAGTGATTCTGAGTGAGGATGGCATTGCCTACATTGCTTTGGGGCCACTGATGTGTGTGTGTGTGAGTCTCAGTCATGTTCAACTCTGCGACCCCATGGAATTCTCCAGGCAAGAATACTGGAGTGGGTAGCTGTTCCCTACTCCAGGGGATCTTCCTGACGCAGGTTTCGAACCCTGATCTCCTGCATTGTGGGCAGATTCTTTGCTGTCTCAGCCACCAGGGAATCCCTGGGGCCACTGGAGACGAAGTAGAAACAGACTCAAAAGAGAAACAGGAAAGCGGCAGGAAGGGGCTGTGATGGCCAGTGTGTACAAACGGAAATTCCAGCGCAGGTGGGAGTGAGTGGGACAGGGCTTACTGCCCCCTGCCCCCCACCCTCTACCCTCCTTCTAGGTCATTCTTCTGCCACGAGTTAGAGAGTTGCCTGGACTGAGGTCTGTGGACCCTGGGGCCCCGCGGCGCTTGCAGGAGCTTCACGAGGAGGGCTGCCTGGAGGCAGCAAGAGTGAGCCCACCCCGAAGCATGCCTGAGGCCTGCGCCCGCCTCGCCTGCAGCATCTCAGCCCTGCTCCATGGAGGTGGCCTCGGTGAGCGTGTGGCCATGGCTGGAGGGGGATTGGAGGACAGGGGTTGCAGTGGGCCCCGCGGGGTTCATCTGATCTTGCCATTTCTCCTGCCAGCATGTGAGTGCCACCTGCAGGGGTCACTGAGCACCGAGTGTGCCCAGCTGGGGGGGCAGTGCCCCTGCCGCCCTAACATCACGGGTCGTACCTGTGACCGCTGCCTGCCTGGGACATTTGGCCTCGGGCCCACCGGCTGCCGTGGTGAGCCTTCAGGGCCCGTGGGTGTGGGGTCTGGGACCAGCATGTCATTCCTGTACGTGGCTTGATCGCCCTGTCACTTCCCGCAGAGTGCCGCTGCCACCCCGAGGGGGCTGCCGGAGCCGTCTGTGACCCTACGAGCGGGCAGTGCACATGTCGGCCGGGCCTCGCTGGTCGCCGCTGTGACCGCTGCCTCTCTGGCTGGTGGGGCTTCCCACGCTGCCAGCCCTGTGCCTGCAATGGACACGCCGAGTCATGCCACCCGCTCACAGGCGTCTGCCAGGACTGCCACGGAGCCACCACGGGCCGGCACTGTGAGAGGTGAGGCTGCGCTGAAGGGTTGGGAAGGGGTCAGGATGAGGGGCCAGGCCCCGCTCCATGTGCCTCTGCCCCCAGGTGCTTGGACGGCTACTATGGAGACCCCACCCTGGGCTCAGGCCAGCGGTGCCAGCCCTGCCCCTGTCCTGGGCACCCTGGCTCAGGCCTCTATCATGGGACGTCCTGCCGTGTGGATAGCACCAATGGACGTGTCCTGTGCCTCTGTGCACCCGGCTATGCAGGTGAGGCACGGTTGGCAGTGACCAACCCATGGCCCCGCTCACTTGTTCACAGTCCTGTTAGGTCCACAAAGCAAATCTTTGCCAGTGCCACCTGTGAGTTTGAGCTACAGGCTGGGCTCCTCTCCTCAAGGAATTCCCGTTCTTTTTTTCTGGCTGTGCTGGGTCTTTGTCGCGGTGCACAGACTCAGTAGGTGCAGTGAGCGGGCTTTTCTAGTTGTGGCGCTTGGGCTTAGTTGCCCTGGGGTATGTAGAATCTTAGTTCCCCAACCAGGGATTGAACCTGCGTCCCCTGCATTGGAAGGAGAATTCTGTACCATTGGACCACCTGGAAAGTTCCAGGAGTTCCCATTCTTAATGAATTAGAGGTGTGAAACTTGTAGGCCAAGAAGATGGGCCACAATGTGGCTATCCTATCCTCTGCCCTCCTGGCTGGCTGGCCGACTTTTTGGCTGGTTAAGTGGGACCCAGAGGCCTCAAAGGTATAGGGAGACACCTAAAATAACCCCCTCTCAACTTTGATCCACTCCAGGCCCCCGCTGTGACCGCTGCTCCTCCGGCTACTTCGGGCACCCCTGGCCTGGAGATGACCCCAGAAGGAGTCCATGCCGGCCCTGCCAGTGCAACAACAATATTGATCCCCATGACCCAGCCGCCTGCGACCCTCACAGTGGACATTGCCAGCGCTGTCTGCACCACAGCCACGGTGCTGGCTGTGCCCACTGCCGGCCTGGCTTCCACGGCAGTGCCCTGCGCCCAGGGGGCTGCCGGCGTGAGTGTGTGGGTGGGGTGGTGAGGGCGTCCCAAGGAGGGAAGGGTTGGACTCGCATTCCTCAGCCCCTGTCAAGCCCTTCCTGTCCCCAGGCTGCAGCTGTGACCCCCGAGGCACCAGCCCTGTGAGGTGCCCACCTGGGGCTGAAGCCTGCTTCTGTGACCTGGTCAGTGGGCAGTGCCCCTGCCGCCCCCACACACTGGGCCGGGACTGTAGCCGCTGTGCCCCCCTCTTCTGGAACCTCGGGGGGCCCCGGGGCTGTGAACCCTGCAGCTGCCACACCCGACACACTTTGCAGCCGGGGTGTCACCCAGTGAGTCAGCCCGTGTTGCGCGTAGCACGTAGCCGTGGCCGGGTGTGAGTGCATGTCTGTGCCTGTGACACAGTGTGATTTAGGGCCCGTGCGCGTGTTAATGCGACCGCCAGCAGGGGTGTGCAGGGCTGCGAAGAGCTGTGTGTCTGTGCTCTTGTGTGACATGAACTGTGAGCAGACCTGAGACCTCACGGTTCCAACCCCATTCACTTGGTGACTGACGGAGACGAGGTCTGAAGTGTGTTCTCGGGTCCCTGCTGAGGACAGGGAGGGAGTCAGAGGCCGTGGAGACAGTGGGGCACCCGACTCAGGACACACAGGGGCCTGTCAGGAGTTGAGAACCCAGAGGGCCCGTCTGGGGATGGTGGGAAAGTTGGGGCAGGCCTGGGGCTCAGACCAGAGGCCGAAGGAGGGGAGAAGCCTTCAGCCAAGCACAAGTGTGGGTACTGCCGGGGTGGGATCAGGGCCGAGGGGAGGCACCAGTGGGCTGCTCTGAGCGCTCTTGCCCTTCTCCCTCCCTCTTTGGTTCACTGACTGGCCACACTCTTTTCCCTCAGGTCACGGGTCAGTGCCCCTGCCGGGCAGGATTTGGGGGCCGCACGTGCTCCCGGTGTCGGGATGGGTACTGGGGTGACCCGGAGCAGGAGTGCAGAGGTGAGCAGGGCGCGCTGGTTCACACGCTCCACCACCACCAGGGGTGAGGCTGTCCTGACAGGGCCCTTGGGGTGCAGTGGAGGAGCAGGGGATCCTTGGGCTTAACCTGAGGGAGTGCACCACGTGTTCATGGCTGTTTCCTCCAAAACTTAAAAGTAACAGTCGTGAAAACAGCTACAGGGAAAGAGTGTAGGCAAGGCCACGTCAGGTGGGTCTGTGGAGCAGACATGCAGAGTGCTTCTTTCCTGACCCCACCTGCCAGTCTTGACCCGAGCTGACCCCAGCCTGGGCTGCAGAGCCCCCGGAGCCCCAGGCTGTCTTCCTGCCCAAAGGCGGCCACTCAGGATGGCCCCTCTGGCCAGGGTAGATGCCAGTACCCCTGGCCGTCCGAGCAGTGGCTTAGGAGAGACCACCACACTCACACAGGGCGATTTTCCTCTTCTAGGCTTGTGGAGGCGGGGCTAGGGTGAACGCCACCTGCTCCCTGCCCTGTTTTTGTCTTTCCCCACAGCCTGTGCCTGTGACCCCCAGGGCTCCATCTCGCCCAGCTGTGACCCACACACAGGCACCTGCCGCTGCCGAGAGGGCATCTCAGGGCCGAGGTGCCAGGCGTGTGCCCGTGGCTCCACAGGCAGCTTCCCACACTGCACATCCTGCCCTCCCTGCTTCACCTCCTGGGACCAACACCTGGCTCCCCTCCAGCTGCATCTGGACACCGTGGCCCATGAGGTGGCCGCCCTGCGCCAGGGCATGCCTGGCTGGGGTGCTGGTGGCCAGGGAGGAGACCTGCAGGCCCTGGAGGGTAAACTCCAGCAGGCCCAGACACTCCTGGAATCACTTTCCCCCACCGGAAGGCCCCTGCGACAACTTACAGAGTGGATCACCGGACTGAGGCAAGGGGTCTGGGGTCATTAGGGAGGAGGGTTCCAGCTGGCCTCCCAGGGTCAGGGACTCAGTCTCTGGCTGGCCTCTCTGAGTCCTGGGTCCAAGAGTGTGGTGAGTCCTCTAGAGTGAGGAGTCAGCGGGAAAGGGGCATTTCTGGCCAAGCTGATACTCCATCTTCCCACAGGACAGAAAGAACCATGTTGGCCCAGGCACTGTGGGTCACAGCACAGGTTGTGGCAGAGAGAGAGTCATGGGTTAAGGGACAGTGTGGACGTCTGGAAGAATTATCCCAGGAGTTAGACTGTGTCAAGGGCCTGGCCTGGCCCAGGAAGGCCACGGGAACCCAAGGTGAGGCCAAGTAGGCAGGTGGATGGGCCGCAGGTGAGGGTGGAGGCAAGGCTGGGCCAGGAGGAAGGGAATAGGTGCCTTTGCTTATGTTTCTGGGGGGCCCAGGAGACTGATGGACCCCACCTCAGCCAGTGGATCACCCAGCCACCCCTCTGTCATTCCCATCCCCTACAGAGGCCAAGGCTCAGGTCTCCTCAGCTGCCCTGCTTTCTCAAGAGGCCCTGCGTACAGTCCAGGTCGTGGCCACACTTGGAGGACCAGACAGCCTCCTGGGACAGGCCCAGGAGGCCCGGCGGTGGACAGAGCAGCTGCTGTGGGCAACGGGCCGGTCCAGAGGGCCAGCGGTGTTGCAACTGAAATTGAAGGGGCTCGTCGACAGGGTCCAGAGGCTGAGTCCTCGGCTTCTGCAACTGCTAGACAAAGCTGGAGTGGTGGGTGGAGATGTGGGTCACTGGGGGATGTTTTGCCAAGGCGAGGACTCTCTCCTGGGGGTAAACTGAACGTAGGGCCATTCAAGATCCAGGACACAAATCCCTCACTGGGACCCCAATCTTGTTGGCAGGGATGCAGGGGTCAGGGACCTGGGCTGGCCTATGTTCCTGTGCCCTCTGGTGTTCCCTCTTGCCCTGGGACCCTGCCTACCTCCCAGTGGGCGCTCATTGCCTCCCGTAACTCCTCCCGTAGCCTGGACATAGCAGTCATCACCTTGGAGCAGTGCCAGCATCTGGTACAGAGCTGTGGGGTCTGTGGAGGGGAGTCTGGGGGAGTCACGGGGTACCATGGCTTGGCCATGGGCTCGCAAGAGACACATTCCATATATGGCCCACCTCTACCAGCTACGGCAGACCCAGGCTACTGCAAGCTCCACAGGAATCCAGGCCTGGGAGATGTGGCATCGAGCAAGGGGGTCCTGGGGCATGGCCACCGTGGCTCGTGTGCAAGCAACTGTGCAGACCATCCAGCGTTTCCTCTTGGGTACATGTCTGCTTGTTATATGTCTGTTCACTGCTGAGGGCAGGGGCAGGTGGGTCTCCAGGACCCTGCTAGGATACCCCTAGAATGAGGAAGACTTGTCAGGGCTGACCAGGGGTCCAGTGGGAGCATTAGTGTGCTAGCAAATGTTGAACAGGTTAGACCTGGGGGTCAGGAGGACTTGATTTGTAATTGTTCCATGGTATGAGTAATTCCCATCATGACTGATATCAGTCTACCTATTATTTTTTAACAACTGGAGGAGGAAATGGCAACCCACTCCAGTATTCTTGCCTGGGGAATCCCGTGGACAGAGGAGCCTGGTGGGCTACAGTCCATGGGGTCACAAAGAGTTGGACACACACACTGAGTGACTGAACACACACACACACATTATTAAACAAGTGCTTAATATAATTCCTGAAACTGTAACAATTGACTCGTGGAAGCCTCTAGCATGAGCTTCCCAGATGGCTCAGTGGTAAAGAATTCACCTGCCAGTACAGGAAACATGGGTTCAATCCCTGGGTCAGGAAGATCCCTTGGAGGAGGAAATGGCAACCCATTCCAGTATTCTTGCCTGGAGAATCCCATGGACAGAGGAGCCTGGCGGATTCCAGTTCATGGGGTCACAAAGAATCGGACATGACTGACCATGCACACAGCCTCTAGCATGCAGGGTAGTCATATCAGAGGCAGGGTCAGTGAGAGGTTAGGGTCAAGGCTTGTTGAATCAGGGATCAGAGTTCACGTCCAGGATCCCTACCTCCATCCCCACAGCTGAAGGTGCGGATGCTGTGAGCATAGAGCTGGTGGCATGGCGTGGGCTGGTGGTGCCCGTCCCCCAAGACGGGGCAGCGGGCCTTGCCTTCCTGCTGGATCAGATCCAGGGTGCCCTCCCTGCACCAGAGGCCGTGGGTCAGGAGCTGCCCAAAGCTGAAGGTGTCCTCCATCGGGCACAGCAGACCAGGTGAAGGGCCAGGAGGCTGGTGGTAGAGGTCAGAGGGTGGGGAGCAAGGGAGTACTGGACTGACTGCCTGCATCCTTCAGGGCGGGTACAGCCAGGGCTCTTCATCAAGCGCTGGATTTGGAGGGAGTGCTGGCTGAGGCGGGAACTCATGCAAGGGCTGCAGAGCAAGGACTGCAGGTGGCGAAACAGAGACTTCGGGGTCTGGAGGCCAGTGCACAGGAGGTGATCCACAAGCCCCCCCCATACCCTTAGCTCCTTCGCACCTCTTGTTCAGAGGCTGCTATCTCTATTCTTCCCCTGAGATCCTTGACCTTTTCTGATAACACGGTGCTAAATACCCTGACTGTGTGAACACCCTGCCCTGCCGTGACCTCTCTGTGATCCCCTGATCTCCGCCTCAGGTGGCCAGCCACCTGGCCCAGGTTGCACTGGCAGGGGATGTGACCCCAGTGGTGGGACATCTGTCCAGTGGATCTGCGGCTCTCAGGACCCGTTTGGCCCTGACTCAGCGGCAGGCCTGGGAGGCAGAAGAGCGAGCCACGCATGCCCTGGGTGTGGCCAGGAGCCTGGGCCAGGTGAGATGGGAAAAGGAGACTTCAGGGTCTCAGGGATCCCTGTGGAATAGCGTGAATTGGAGTTTAGTTGGGACTGGGCTACACTGGCCTGAGGCAGGGTCTCAGTTCTAAAGCCCCTGTTCCCCCCGGGAACTTCAGGGGGCAGTGTGTTTGGGACGGTAGCGTCCAGGTGGGTGGGCTTTCAGAGCCAGCCCTGCCCTAGGAGCTGCAGGTGGCCCAGCTGGGTGTGATGGAGTTGCAGGAGGGCACGGAGAGCCTTGTGGCCACGGTGCAGGATGCCGGAGAGCGGGCACAGCGGGCGCGAGCTGAGGCCCGAGAGCTGCTGACGCTGGTACAGGACAGCTGGAGAAGACTGGAGGGTATGTGGCTGGGCCGTGGTGGGTGGGTACGGGGAGTGGTCAGGGTCAGAGTCAGAGGGATGGTGTGGGAGGGTCAGGGCTGGATCCAGATTGGGTCCGTATTCATACGGGGATCAGGCTGGGGTCAAAATCCAGAACAGAGGGGTCAGATGTTGGTTAGGGTTAGAGCTTATTTAGGGCTGGGGTCAGAGTCAGGGTCTTGATGGAGATGAGGACCAGGGTCAGAGATTAGGGCCAGAGGTCAGAGCCTGGCTCAGATGACCTTAATCCCCAGGGTTGGAATGCCGCCTGGCTCAGAACGAGGAGGCACTGGGCAAGAAAGTGGCCACCCTGTGGGCCCTGGAGCAGCGGGCAGCAGAGCTACTGGGTCACATGCAGCTGTGGGCCAGGGCATATGCCACCTGCTGACTTCGGTCTGTGGATGCCAGTGAGAGGGACTCGGACTACCTGGGTGACTCTGAGTGACCCCACAGTGACCCAGGAATCCCCTGACCTTGAGAGACCAGAGACACCAGAGTGCCTGCTGATCCTGAGTGATCCATGTGACACCATGTTGTTTAGTGGTCCTCTGACCTTGACAAATAGAAGAGGTCACGTACGACTCCCTGAGGCCATCTAGTGCCCCCCGGGATCCTGATAGAGCCTTATCTCTGAGTGATCGATAATTCTGAGTGCCCTCTAGTATCCCTGGGCCCCTTGGATTGACCACACGACCCCACTGGTGTCTGGTGACCCCACTCCAGATAACCGGTGAACCTTGATGTTTCCGCTAGAGAACCCCAGCTTTTTGCCCTGGGCCTGCCGCTCAAGGGTACTCTCCACCTGACCCCAGACAGTGGGCGTGGATGTGGCAAGCTCAAAGTCACCCAGACAGGGCCCTACAGACCCCAGAGTCTGGTCCCTGCTGAGGTCCCAGGGGCCTGGGTGGGGCACGCGCTCGGCAGCGCGCATTCCAAGCCCGGATCTGGGCGCTCCCGGAGGGCCGAAAAGTCCGGAGTGGATAAATAGCCAGAAGATCTGGATTCACTAGCTACCGCTCTGGTCTGTTGTCAGTGCCCAGCTCCCTTTTTCATACCAGGAAACTTGAGTTCTTCTCATGCCTACTTGTTGTAGTGACTGGGGGAGGCGGAGACTCTGAATAGGGGATGGCCTTTCTCCATCTCTCCCAAACCCCCATGTTATCCTGTCCCTCCGGTCAGGCTGTCCTAAAGCTTCTCACAGGCCCTGAATAGGGGAGCTTGGCACTCTGAGTGCGCCTTTCCGCCGCCTCACTAATGCTGGAGCCCTGGGAATGGAAAGCCTAATTGATGGAGACTCCCACAGCACCAACGGCACTGGGGACAAAGGCTTGTCCCATGGGCCCCTTGAGGTCTCCAAGATCACACTCTTCTCCTTGGCTTATGCCACAACCCCTGCTTGATGTGTCCCTGAACTATAGTGGCCTATGACCCCAAACCCCAGTGTTTCCCTGGCTTTGTGCAGACCTGGGCCCTGGGGCACAATAAAGGTTTACAGGTGAGCTGGTCTGTGTCTGGTTTCTCGAGTGAGAGTCGCTCCCAGAGAGGTAGGGGTTTTCTGTACGATGCTGTGCTCCCGCCCGAGATCCGCTCCATGATTTACCTCCTGCCATACTTCCCAACTTTGCTCAAAGTCGCTGGACTCCGAGCTAGTGGAGGGACCGCTGGACCAACAGAGGACCGAGTGGGGAATCAGCCAAGGACCCACACAGGCAGAGTCAACACGGGACCCAAGGGAGGGGATAGGAGGGCACGGGCCCCAGACCACTCATCCCCCCTCATCCTCTTCCTCTCCTCTTCAGGATGGAGTGGGTCTCAGCAGGGGGACGAGGGAGGGACCTGCCGGGACAGCCTGGGCCCTGGCAGCTTCAGCTGGGCCTGCTGCTGAGCGGTGAGAGGGCCTGGTGAAGGCCTGGCGGGGATGGGATGTGATGGTGGGTCTTGGGGTAGCTGGGTCAGGGGCTGCGGAGGGTGGGGTAGGGTAGCAGAACCAGCTGACCCCCTGTTCCCAGTGCTGGTCACCGGCCTGGCCCAGGCCCCAGCCCCGGATGTGCCAAGCTGTTCTCGGGGAAGCTGCTACCCTGCCACAGGCGACCTGCTGGTGGGCCGCGCTGACAGACTGACGGCCTCGTCCACCTGTGGTTTGCACGGCCCCCAGCCCTACTGCATCGTCAGTCACCTGCAGGTGGGACTGGGGTGGTGGGGGGCCGAGTCAGGATGGACTAGCAGTGGCTGAGACATTGACCCTGACCCTGACCCGACCCAGGATGAGAAGAAATGCTTCCTGTGTGACTCCCGGCGCCCCTTCTCTGCCAGAGACAACCCAAACAGCCATCGCATCCAGAATGTAGTTACCAGCTTCGCACCACAGCGCCGGGCAGCCTGGTGGCAGTCAGAGAATGGTGAGGCTGCGGGTAGGGTGTGGGGGGAACTACCCAGGGCTGCCCACCAAGTAGCCTCAAGGCCCTGACCTCTGACTCCTGCCTCAGGTGTCCCCGCGGTCACCATCCAGCTGGACTTGGAGGCTGAGTTCCATTTCACGCACCTCATTATGACCTTCAAGGTGCCCGCATGTCTGGGAGCCTGCTTGAAGCACCTTGCTTGGCTCCCCAGTGCCCGTGAACAGACTCCCAGATCTTCAGCCCAGCCTCTCTGTCCTCATACGCTGTGCCCTGGCTAGATGGGAGGCCCTTTCACCTCCCACAGCTTCCGATGCCTCCCACCTCCAGGCCTGTGTACACGCTGCCCCAATCCCAGGCTGGGTCAGGCGCTGTCTCCCTGGGGCCCTTGACTTCCCCACTCGGGGTGGCTTTCCTTCCCGATTCTTTCTTGGCTCCCTCTGGTCACCCCTACCTCTCCATGAGCTGCTTGACAGCAGGCCCCAGCTGGACGGGGTTCTTGACAGGCCTGGGCTGGACTTGGGTCTTGGTGCCCACTGATGAGCCGCGCTCCCCACCCAGACATTTCGCCCCGCTGCCATGCTGGTGGAGCGCTCAGCTGACTTTGGACGCACCTGGCACGTGTACCGCTATTTCTCCTATGACTGTGCGGCAGACTTCCCTGGAGTCCCGCTAGCCCCCCCACGGCACTGGGACGATGTCGTCTGTGAGTCCCGCTACTCAGAGATTGAGCCATCCACTGAGGGCGAGGTGAGGGCTGGGCTCTGGGCTTGGGGCAGAGAGTGGGCCTGGTGGGCGCGCCCTTGGACACAGGGCCAGTGTCTGCAATGCCTCTATGCCCTCCCAGGTCATCTATCGGGTGCTGGACCCTGCCATCCCCATTCCAGACCCCTACAGCCCACGGATCCAGAGTGAGTGCTCCCTTCTCTGAGCCTGGCGCAGTCCCAGCGTCCGGCTGCTGACTATTTGGGGCCTCGGGAGCTATTTTGGGTGTTTCCTAGGGCAGGTGCCAAGTCTAGTTTAGCTCATACAGTTAGAAACAGGAGGTCTCCCAAGGTGACCTTGGCAGCTTCAGCCCCCCGGTTGGGCGTGGGCCAGCAAGAGCTGACTGGGCCTGTGGGTTCCCAATCTTCTTCCCTCTGCTTAGACCTGCTGAAGATCACCAACTTACGGGTAAACCTGACGCGGCTACACACGCTGGGGGACAACCTGCTTGACCCCAGGCGGGAGATCCGCGAGAAGTACTATTACGCCCTCTACGAGCTGGTTGTGCGTGGCAACTGCTTCTGCTACGGACATGCCTCACAGTGTGCGCCCGCCCCGGGGGCACCAGCCCACGCTGAGGGCATGGTGAGGACCTTCGGCTGGCTGGAGCGGGGCTGTGGGCAGGGGCGGGCCCGGCTGGGTCGTGCTGACCACTCGTCTGCCCACCCGACTAGGTTCATGGGGCCTGCGTCTGCAAACACAACACTCGCGGCCTTAACTGTGAGCAGTGTCAGGATTTCTATCATGACCTGCCCTGGCACCCAGCTGAGGACCGCCACAGTCATGCCTGCAAGAGTGAGTGAGACCCCAGCCCCCACTGCCCCAAAACTCAGTGGCCTGGCTGTGCCCTGGGTACAACCTAGAGCTGGTTGGTTAAGTCCCTAACACCTAGATTGCGTCTGAAGGGTATCTGGAAGGAATTCCCTGGTGGCCTGGTGGTTAGGACTTAGCACTTTCATTGCCAGGGCCTGCATTCAATCCCTGGTCAAGGAAATAAGATCCTGCAAGCCGTGAGACGTGGCCAAAAAAAAAAAAGATTTGTGAAGGGGGCTTCCTTGGTGGCTCAGATGGTTAAAGAAACTGTCTGCGATGCAGGAGACCTGGGTTTGACCCTGGGTCAGGAAGATCCCTTAGAGAAGGAAATAGCAACCCACTGCTGTTTTCTTACCTGGAGAATTCCATGGGCAAGGGAGCCTCGTGGGCTACAGTCCATGGGGTTGCAAAGAGTCGGAAATGACTGAATAGCTAAGACTTTCACTTTTCATCCTGGTCTTGATGCCCCTGGGGACTCCTTCAACCCTTCTCAACAGTCCGCTCTGATGAGGGGCCCTGTAGAAAGCCGAACCCTCACCCACAAATTCTGGCTGGAGGCAGGGACCTAAGGTGGCACTGGGGGCCCCTAAGTCCCTTCCTCTCGGGGCACGGTCCCTCCAGTGACCTTTGCCCTCTCCTCCCTTCCCTCTCCCAAGAGTGCGAGTGCCACGGGCACGCCCACAGCTGTCACTTCGACATGGCCATATACCTGGCATCCGGCAACGTGAGCGGAGGCGTCTGTGACGGGTGTCAGCACAACACAGCCGGGCGCCAGTGTGAGCTCTGTCGGCCCTTCTTCTACCGGGACCCGACCAAGGACCTGCGCGACCCTGCTGTGTGCCGCTGTAAGGCGGGAACTGAACCCCGGAGCGGGAAGGCTGTCCCTGGGTTGGGAGCAGACGATGTGCCAGACTATGGCCAAGTTGCGGAGATTTGGGGTGGAGGGTGGGGGGGGTGTGGAGCCAGACTGGGAATCTAGGGTGGGGCTTGAGACTTGACTGGTGCTGGGCTCATTGGCCTAGGGTAACCCTGCACTTCTTTGTGCCCCCAGCCTGTGACTGTGACCCCACGGGTTCCCAAGACGGGGGCCGCTGTGATCCCCACGATGACCCTGCGCTGGGGCTGGTCTCGGGCCAGTGTCGCTGCAAAGAACACGTGGTGGGCTCTCGCTGCCAGCAGTGCCGCGACGGCTTCTTTGGGCTCAGCGCCAGCAACCCCCTGGGCTGCCAGCGTATGTGCTTCCCATCGTGACTCCAGTCCTGACCTTGACCCTGGACCTCTTACCCTTGACCCAGCCGGACACGAGCACTGCCCCAGCTCCCCACAGTGCTGATGGGTCTTCTTCCCTGCAGGATGTCAGTGTGACCCACGGGGCACGGTGCCGGGGGGCACCCCTTGTGACCGCAACAGTGGAGCCTGTTTCTGCAAGCGTCTGGTGACCGGCCAGGGCTGCAACCGCTGCCTGGTACGACTGCAGGGGGGCCGGAGTTCTGCGCTTGTCCTCAGAGCACAGGGTTGGGGGTGGTGTCCATGCCCCCCTGGGTGGGTGCTGAGGGCTTAGGGCCTGAACCTGGCTGAGAGGCCAAGGGTGGGAGCCAGTGGTCTGGGGAGTGTACTTCCCCAAGGCGTGTAGAGGCTGAGAGTCATCATTAGACTGTCTGCTGGGCAGAGAGGGGAGTCTGTTTCGGGTCCTCAGCAACCTCTTGTCCCGCAGCCTGGCCACTGGGGGCTGAGCCACGACCTGCTCGGCTGCCGTCCATGTGACTGCGACATCGGTGGTGCCTTGGATCCGCAGTGAGTGCTGTAAAAGGGGCCCTGGGTGGGTGGGGAAAGGATCCCGGGCAGGGCGGCGGATCCCTCTGGAGTAACCACATGTTCCCCAGGTGCAGCGAGGCCACGGGTCAGTGCCGCTGCCGCCAGCACATGGTGGGGCGACGCTGTGAACAGGTGCAGCCTGGTTACTTCCGGCCCTTCCTCGACCACCTAACTTGGGAGGCTGAGGAAGCCCGGGGGCAGGTAAGGGGGGGCACTGTTGGGGGGCTAAAGGGCATGGCTGGCACTGTGGATGGAGAGGCTGGGTTATGGGTGGCGCCTGGTGGAGGGAGGGTGTCTGCCTTGAGCAGAGCCTCCACTGGAGAGCTGGGGCCTGGGGACAAGCTATGGCAGAAGAGCCCCCTTCCCTTGGCTGCATTGCCTCCCAGGTGCTCGATGTGGTGGAGCGTCTGCCGACCCCTGGGGGCACTCCGTCTTGGACCGGCCCGGGCTTTGTTAGGCTGCGGGAAGGCCAGGTGCTGGAGTTCGTGGTGACCTCTATACCGAGAGCCATGGACTATGATGTGCTGCTGCGCCTGGAACCCCAGGTCAGACCCTGCGACACCTGACCCAGAGCTGACCCTCTGCACGCGGGAGCATCTCCTCCATCATCCCATGCCCCCCCAGGTGCCAGAGCAGTGGGCGGAGATGGAGCTGACCGTGCAGCGTCCAGGGCCTGTGTCTGCCCGCAGCCCGTGTGGGCACGTGCTGCCCCAAGATGACCACATCCCAGGGACCCTGCGGCCAGGCACCAGGTGAGGACACTAGTGGGAACACCTACCACTGTGGGGGGGCGGGTTGTGGGTCAGCCCTCAGCTCCCTGCAGGGCACGTGGAAGACCCACTGCTTATTCATCTGTTCCTTCAAGCACCTGCTCCTCCTGGGTGCTGTTTGCCGATGCTGCTGGGCGTGGTGTGGGTCAGAGGAAGGAAGTAGAGAGAACCAGGCCTGCTCCTTCAGGGGTCCAAGTTCCAGAAGCCAAGTCAGGAATTAAGGGGAGCCCATTCAGTGTCAGGATACGGGCTTGGAGGGCTGTCAGAGTGCTCTGAGCAGGGATGTAACTGGCCTGATTTAAGGTTTTTATTATATTGGGGAGTTTGTATTTGTTTCAGGGATCCTTTTTTAAAATCACTTTCTTTTAAACTTTTTATCATGTAAAAATAAAAATACATAGAAGTAGAGAGAATAGCATAGTGAGCCTGGCTGTACCCACTATAGACATTTTGGCAACTTTACATTTAAGAAAGACTCCTCTAGTTTCCCAATGGAGGATAGACCCAAAGGACCCAGGAGGAAGCTGGGAGCTCTGCTGGAAGTTACTGAGTTAGCCAAGTGACAGCAGGCTGGACACAGGTGTAGCAATTGAGGTGGCAAGGAGCAGAAGTTTCCATAGGGTTCTGGTGGCAGAGCTGATGGCTTAGACATGTAGGAAAGGGAGAAAATATGGATGGAAGGGTGACTCCAGGGTTTGGGGTTGGGGCGTCTGGATGGCGTGGGCTCTTTTCTGAGATGGAGGCCTAGCGGGGAGCACTTCTGAGATGCTGAGACATGAGGGGACAAGGCCAGGGGGTAGTTGGACTTGTGTGTCTGGAATTACGGGAGGGCTCATGTTGGAGATGTAAGACTTGTCTGTAAACAGGTGGTTCTCAATTAAATGACCAGAAAAAGGAAGGAGGAGCAGAACCAAGCTTTGGGGTACTCTAGTGTTAGAACCCAGTAGAGAGGGAACAGCTGGGGGATGGGGAGAAGTCAGGAGTCTGGACAAGGTCCCAGAAACTGAGAAGAGTGTCTGAGAAAGGAAGGCGTACTGTTCTCACTGCATGCTGCTGGACGCCTCAGCAGATAAGAATAGAGAAGTAGCCGCTGGGTTTGGCTACAGGGAGGTCACCGGTGACCTTGGGACAAGCCGACTGCACGGGGTGTTGGGGCACAACTCCCTGGGAGTGGGCGGCTTAAACAGTGGACACAGTGACCACGGTTACATTTTAGGGCTGTGTTGGGCTGGAGAACAAAGACAGAGTAGTAACTGAGGGAGACTTGAATCTTGAGTAAAGATTTTTTCAGGGAGGATCAAAGAAGAACTCTAGGGTGGGTTTGGAAGCTGCTGGGAATGATCTGGGGCAGGGGGAGGTGATGCAGTCTTGGTTAAAAGGAGCCATGGTTGAAGGTTGGAGGTGGAGGTTGGAGGAAGCGAAAAAAGGACATGGAGGGAAAACTGGAAAGTATTAAGGACTGATGCTGAAGCTAAAAGTCCAATACTTTGGCCACCTGATGCAAAGAGCCAACTCATTGGAAAAAACCCTGACACTGGGAAAGATTGAAGGTGGGAGGAGAAAGGGATGACCAAGGACGAGATGGTTGGACCGCATCACTGACTCGATGGATATGAGTTTGAGCAAGCTCTGGGACTTGGTGATGGACAGGGAAGCCTGGCATGCTGCAGTCCTTGGGGCTGCAAAGAGTAGGGCACAACTGAGTGACTGAACTGAACTGAATATTTGTGCCAGGGAAATGCTGTGGGGTTGCAAGGCTATATGGAGTATTTTCAGCACAGGCGATGATCCCATTGAAGGCATATTAATGGGAATCTTCTGTACAGATTCTCCACCTGGCTGTTAGCTGTCTGTGGCCCAGCGCAGTCTGTTTCTTGGCCAGTGGTTTGGTTGTTGGGTGTGGCGTGGGGAGGCCTAAGATGATGCATATGGGAACCCTGGGTAACCCGCATACCCGTCCTCCCCTACCCAGGCACATGGTGTTTCCCAGACCTGTCTGCCTGGAGCCTGGCATCTCCTACAAGCTACATCTCAAGCTGGTGCGAACGGGAGGAAGTGCCCAGCCTGAGGCCCCCTATTCTGGACCCAGCCTACTCATTGACTCGGTGAACACCTCCCTCTCTCCATACCTACCAAGATGGTGGGGCCCGTGGGTTGTGTCCTGAAGTGGTGGCCAGATAGATGGGGCCAGGGATGGAAGAGGCAGGTCTGGGGCGGCACCAAGCTTAGTGATCCCACGTGGTCCAGGCTCTGAACCTCACTCTTTGTTGCTCATCTCTCAAGCTGGTGTTGCTGCCCCGTGTCCTGGTGCTGGAGATGTTTAGTGGGGGTGACGCGGCCTCTCTGGAGCGCCGGGCCACCTTTGAACGCTACCGCTGCCATGAGGAGGGTCTGATGCCCAGCAAGCCCCTTCCCTCCGAGGCCTGTGCCCCCCTCCTCATCAGCCTGTCCACGCTGCTCTACAACGGAGCCCTGCGTGAGTGTGTGTGGTGTGGCTGGGGGGGGGCGGAGGTGTGGGGGCTCAGCCTGACCTGCCCTGTCCCCTCTCCCCGCAGCCTGTCAGTGTGACCCGCAGGGCTCCCTGAGCTCCGAGTGCAACCCCGATGGCGGTCAGTGCCGGTGCAAGCCCGCAGTGGTGGGGCGCCGCTGTGACCTCTGTGCCCCTGGCTACTATGGCTTTGGCCCCACGGGTTGTCAAGGTATTCACCGGCCTCATCCCTCCGATTGTCCGCCCCCCGCCCCACTACCGTCCTTCCTCCTTTTTCTGGCGCTACTTCTTCCTTCTCATTCTGGCTTCGGACCCCACATGCTCCGCCCTGATCACTTGACCTACTCTTCCATCCCCTGACTTTCCACTCTGACCTCACCCAGCTTCCCCTCAAAGCCCCTTCCTGGCTCAGTCTCCGCCTTGCCCCCAGCCTGCCAGTGCAGCCCCGAGGGGGCGCTCAGCGGCCTGTGTGACGCCACCAGTGGGCAGTGCCCCTGCCGAGCTGGTGCATTTGGGCTTCGCTGCGACCGCTGCCAACGGGGCCAGTGGGGGTTCCCGAGCTGCCGGCCCTGTGTCTGCCACGGGCACGCAGATGAGTGCGACCCCCACACTGGCGCTTGCCTGGGCTGCCGGGACCACACCGCGGGTGAGCACTGTGAACGGTGAGTCTGGAGCAGCCGTGGACGAGCGGGTGGGTAGGCACGCCGCTCAGGGAGGATGCAGCGTTTCCCTCTCCTGTCTGCAGGTGCATTGCTGGCTTCCATGGGGACCCCCGGCTGCCCTACGGGGGCCAGTGCCGGCCCTGCCCCTGCCCCGAAGGCCCTGGGAGCCGGCGGCACTTTGCTACTTCCTGCCACAGGGATGGGTACTCGCAGCAGGTCATGTGCCACTGCCGGGCAGGCTACACAGGTGAGTGGGGAGGTGCAGGCGTGGGACCAGGGTGGAGCAGCTGGGCTGAGCACTCACGCCTTCCCCCCAACCGTGGGCAGGGCTGCGATGCGAAGCTTGTGCCCCCGGGCACTTTGGGGACCCATCAAGGCCAGGCGGCGGGTGCCAACCATGTGAGTGCAGTGGGAACATTGACCCCACGGACCCGGATGCCTGTGACCCCCGCTCGGGGCAATGCCTGCGCTGCTTACACCACACGGAGGGGCCGCGCTGTGCCCACTGCAAGCCTGGCTTCCATGGGCAGGCTGCCCGGCAGAGCTGTCACCGTGAGTGTGGGGATGGGGGGGACTGCTGGGCAGGGCTCCCCTTGACTGGTGCGTGCCCCTTGACTGGTGTCCCCATCTCGGCTGGTACAGGCTGTACCTGCAACCTGCTGGGCACAGATCCCCGGCAGTGCCCGTCCACTGACCGCTGCCACTGTGACCCAAGCAGTGGGCAGTGCCCATGCCTCCCCAACGTCCAGGGCCTGAGCTGTGACCGCTGTGCCCCCAACTTCTGGAACCTCACCAGTGGCCGTGGCTGCCAGCCCTGTGCCTGCCACCCAAGCCGAGCCAGAGGCCCCACCTGCAATGAGGTAGGGCACTTCCTGTGGATCCCTGGGTGAGCGGGGCCAGCTGCCTGCCTCCTGCCTCTAGAGCTCTGCCCCTGATTGACCTCTGCCTGTTCTCACTCTAGTTCACAGGCCAGTGCCACTGCCGTGCTGGTTTCGGCGGGCGGACCTGTTCTGAGTGCCAGGAGCTCCACTGGGGAGACCCTGGGTTGCAGTGCCGTGGTGAGGGGGCTAGAGGGGCCAGAGTAGATGGGGGGGTGCTTCCCATGATGCTCCACTGGCACCCTAACTCTGTGGTCTGTCCTCTGCCCGCAGCCTGTGACTGTGACCCTCGTGGGATAGATACACCTCAGTGTCACCGTTCCACGGGCCACTGCAGCTGCCGCCCTGGCGTGTCTGGCGTGCGCTGCGACCAGTGTGCCCGTGGCTTCTCGGGAGTCTTTCCCGCCTGCCATCCCTGCCACGCGTGCTTTGGGGACTGGGACCGCGTGGTGCAGGATCTGGCGGCCCGCACACGGCGCCTGGAGCAGTGGACCCAGGAACTGCAGCAGACGGGTGTGCTGGGTGCCTTTGAGAGCAGCTTCCGGCACCTGCAGGAGAAGCTGGGCACTGTGCAGGGCATCGTGGGCGCCCGAAACGCCTCCGCCGCCTCCACCGCGCAGCTCGTGGAGGCCACAGAGGAGCTGCGGTGCGGACGAGCCCGAGGAGGCGTGGTGGGGTGGGGCAGGGGCCCAACGTGCCAGGGCTGAAGTCTGTATCACTTCACACAGGCGCGAAATTGGGGAGGCCACGGAGCGCCTGACCCGGCTGGAGGCTGAGCTTACAGATGTGCAGGATGACAATTTCAATGCGAACAACGCACTGAGCAGTCTAGAGCGAGATGGGCTTGCACTTAATCTCACGCTGCGGCAGCTTGACCAGCATCTGGACCTGCTCAAGCATTCAAACTTCCTGGGTGAGTTGGTGACCCCCGAGGCAGGTGGCTCAGGGTGGATCTTCAGCTGACTGCCCACCTCTGCCCAACTCAGGTGCCTATGACAGCATCCGCCAGGCCCACAGCCTGTCTGCAGAGGCAGAACGCCGTGCCAACACGTCGGCCCTGACGGTGCCCAGCCCTGTGAGCAGCTCAGCAGACACCCGGCACCGGACAGAGGCCCTGATGAGTGCCCGGAGGGACGACTTCAACCGCAGGCACGTGGCCAACCAGCGGGCCCTGGGCGAGCTCTCTGCCCGTACCCACGCCCTGAGTCTGACAGGCATCAACGAACTGGTAAGGCTCGGTGTGGGGTGGGACATGTGGGTGTGGCTGTTCCTTTCCCCAGCCCTGACTTGTTCTGTGCCTGGCAGGTGTGTGGGTCCCCAGGAGACGCGCCCTGTGCTACGAGCCCGTGCGGGGGTGCCGGCTGCCGGGACGAGGAGGGGCAGCTCCGCTGTGGGGGCCTCAGCTGCAGTGGGGCAGCAGCCATGGCGGACCTGGCGCTGGGTCGGGCCCGCCACACACAGGCAGAGCTGCAGCGGGCATTGGCAGAAGGCGGTGGCATCCTCAGCCAGGTAGCTGAAACCCGTCGACAGGCAGGCGAGGCCCAGCAGCGGGCCCAGGCAGCCCTGGACAAGGCTAATGCGTCCAGGGGCCAGGTGGAGCAGGCCAACCAGGAACTGCGGCAACTTATCCAGAATGTGAAGGACTTCCTCAGCCGTGAGCCTCCCTGTGGCCCAGGCCCCGTGGTGTTTCCCCTGTGTCTGTGTTCATACTTGAGTCAGAGCCCACACAGTACCTGTGTTTAGGACTACCAATGGGCAGGGACTCAGGATGTGTGGACCCCGAGCCCTGCCTTTATGTCATCCCAAAGTCCACGACCCCAAATCTGTGTCCCATGTAGAGTCCTGTCCTTGTGGTTACATCCGTCTGCCTGCTAGCAAATCCATACCCCATGTGTGGTCTCTGAGTCCATACCCCCAGGTTGTGTCCCTGTGCCCATGCTCTGACCTTAAGCCCTTGCCTGTGTCCCCACAGAGGAGGGGGCTGACCCTGATAGCATTGAGATGGTGGCCACCCGGGTGCTAGAACTCTCCATCCCAGCATCGCCTGAGCAGATCCAGCAGCTGGCGGGTGAGATCGCAGAGCGGGTCCGGAGCCTGGCAGATGTGGACACGATCCTGGCGCGCACTGTGGGAGATGTGCGCCGGGCAGAGCAGCTCCTGAACGACGCGCGGCGGGCACGGTCTGATCCCCAACCTCGGACCCCGCCCCCCACCCCCCGCCGCCCCCTCCTTGACACCTGATTCGGATATTGGCAGGCTCTGACTCCCTCTCTTCCCCAGGAGCCGGGCTGAGGGTGAGAAACAGAAGGCAGAGACAGTCCAGGCGGCACTGGAGGAGGCCCAGCGGGCACAGGGTGCTGCTCAGGGTGCCATCCAGGGGGCAGTGGTTGACACGCAGGACACAGAGCAGACCCTACACCAGGTGTGGCCTCCCTGGACACCAGTGGGGCCAGGTTAGGAGCACACTGCATAAACCCCTTTAATCCTGGGCCCACCCACGGCAGGTGCAGGAGAGGATGGCAGGTGCCGAGCAGTCACTGAGCTCCGCAGGTGAGCGGGCTCAGCAACTGGATGGTCTCCTGGAGGCTCTGAAACTGAAGCGAGCCGGGAATAGCCTGGCAGCCTCGAGTGCCGAAGAAACGGCTGGCAGTGCCCAGGATCGTGCCCGGGAAGCTGAACAGGTGGGTTGAGGCAGAGCCAGCTGGAAGGGCTGGGGTTAGAGGCTGGGCCTCCACTGGGCCACCACCCAGCCCCTGGCCTCTACATCCACAGCTGCTGCAGGGCCCCCTGGGGGACCAGTACCAGACAGTGAGGGCCCTGGCTGAGCGCAAGGCCCAGGGTGTGCTGGCTGCGCAGGCGCGGGCAGAGCAACTGCGGGACGAGGCTCGGGGCTTGTTGCAGGCCGCTCAAGACAAGCTGCAGCGGTTGCAAGGTGAGAATGGGGGTGGGTGGGCCCCAGAAAGGTGGGGCTCTGGAAGAAGGACCCTTCATCTGACACCCATCTCTGCCAGAGCTGGAAGGCACTTATGAGGAGAACGAGCGGGCGCTGGAGGGCAAAGCGGCTCAGCTGGACGGGCTGGAGGCCAGGATGCGCAGTGTGCTTCAGGCCATCAACTTGCAGGTCCAGATCTACAACACCTGCCAGTGACCCCTGCCCGAGGCGTCCCCCGGTCCCTAGCCTCACCCCGCACACATGATCGCCTGTGCATGAACAGTCCTCAGCCTGACAAGGCCCCCGCAATAAACCAGTGTGAATCCCCGGGTGTGGTCTGGACTCTGATTTGGGGAGGGCGGGGTCTCTGGGAAGAGTCTGTAGAGGCGGCCACCCGCCGGGCCCCAGAGAGGCCCAGGCACCGGAGCCCCGCCCCCTCCGCTAGGCCCGCCTCCAGAGCTGCCCGGCGCCGCATGCCCGCTCCCGCCGGATGTGCGTCACCGGCCCTGCGTGCAGCCACCCGCGGCCGTAACTGGAAGTCGAAACAAAACAAGCAGCTTAGGTGGTGGCGGCGGCGGCGCCGGGACGGGGGAGGGGCGCGCCGGAACCGGAACCGACCTGACGCCGGAACCGGAACCGAGAGCGGGTTGCCAAGGCCCGAAGAGGGCTGGCGGCGGCGGCGGCGGCCTCGCTCGGTGAGTGGGGCTGGCCGCTGCTCGCCTGTCGCGCCGGAGCGGGGAGGCCGCAACGCGGGCCCGGGGCGGCCTGTTCAAGGTCACGGGCCGGCCAGTCTCCACCCCTCGAGTCCGGCGGCCTGCCGGGCCCGCTGCTGCAGGCGGGGCCGTTACACTCAGCCTGTGGCCGGCCGGCGGTCTCCGAGAGGGTTGGCGGCGAGTGAGGGCGGCTTCCTGGAGGAGGTGGTGGTGGGCCTGGGGTTCGGAGGCTGGAACTGGGTCGCAGCCCGGCTGGGGCACTGGTCTGTGGTCAGTAACCCGGCGCGGCCGGATTAGGCCACCTTGGGTCTCTAGGCAGCCCCTTTCCCTCCTCAACGTCCCAAGAGGATACGGGAGGGACGCGACCTTCAGCTGGGGCCTGGGAGCAAAGAGGCGGAGGATGTTCATCCCTCGACTCTGGATCTGTCGTCATTGGAGATCCAGCCCACCAGTCCCACATCTGACCCGTAGAAGAATCTCTTCCCGCCCCCGACATTCCCCCGCCCCCCCACTCACACTGGGGAACACAGACTGGTCACAATCTGTCCTGCCACTGTCTCAGGCCGTGCTGTGGGCTGCCAGGGATCCTGGATACACGCCTCCTTCATCCCCACCCTCATCCCCACCCTTATCTTAGTTTTGAGAACTTTATTTTGGGTGGAGAAATAGCCCAGAATCCCCTTGCGGGTCTGTGGGAAACTGGGTAGAAAGTCTCTAGCTCAGAGCTGATGAGGGGGCGGACCTGGGAAGGAATGGAATAATGTCTGTTTCAGTTTCCATCTCAGGGTGCCTTGAGGTGGGGATATTGCTGAAAGGGAAGTGTGACATCTGAATACCCTTTTCATCTTAGCTTTTGCAAGCCCCTCTCTGCATAGGACAGCAGCTGGAGAGAGGAATCTCTTCAGACGTAGGGAAAAAAGAAAACAAAAACCAACCAGTGCATTGAACCAGGTTCAGGGAATGGTGGAAGCTGTCATGTGGCAGGTGGGGCACCTTAACCTGAAGACCGTGCCTGGGCAGTGGTAGCACCTGGGCTGGGCCTGTTTTCAGCTAAAATGCCTGGTCCTCCTGCTGTTTAATTGTCTGTCTCCTCCTTTCCTGGCTTCCTCCTCCACCTCCTACTTCTCGGGTGGTGACTAAGCAGCCAGTGAGAGTGAAGGAAAAGTGAGCACCCTGCTCAGAGTGCCAGCCCTGTGGGCTGGAGCCATGGCTCATCTCCAGATTGATGAAGGAGCCTGGTCCCGGGCCATAGCTGCCCTGACCTGGCTCCTCCTCAGTGGGGCTTCTCTCTGTGGGTCTGTACGGCAGCATCTAGGAGGCTCAGCTAGAAGTGGTTGCTCCTACGTGCGTTATTTATTCCCCCTTAGGAACCGTCTGAGAGTAGCCAGGGCTGCCTCAGGTATTGGAGAGACACTGCTCTGTAGGGTTAGACGTGTCCTAGGTTGCCGAGCCCTGGGTGTAACCAGGGAGCAAACTCCGGCCCTTGGTAGTGATTACTGGTCCCCTTCTTGTTAGGCTGTCTGTTCCTTGCTGGAGAATTTGTCCACAAAGAGTTGCCAAGATAGCTGGGCCAGGAAGAAAGCGCCGTAGCCCTGACCCAGACGCCGTTGCTGACCCCGGGGCGCTCTGGCTGTCGACCAAGCGGCTCAAGATGTCTGGTGGGGCCAGCGCCACAGGCCCAAGGAGAGGGCCCCCAGGACTGGAGGAGGCCACCAGTAAGAAAAAGCAGAAGGATCGAGCAAACCAGGAGAGCAAGGATGGCGATCCTAGGAGAGGTGGGAGTGGCATTCCTGGGACCCTTGTGGCCTTTTCCTCCTCCCTTCCTATTGAGTGTACACGTGGGGGGTTGGGAAACGACTTTTTTCTTCTTCCTCCCATTCTCGTCTGATGCTGAGAGATGGACCGGTGGCAGGCTGGGTACAGCATCAGCTTTGAAGTTTGTAGTACTTGACTGAAGTCTTCAACATGGTGTTTGGTGGGGTGTTCGAGTCTCAGAGGCTGCCTGTCCATCTTCGTTTCCCTATTCTTTCCTTTGTTGTCAGGGTCAGCATTCACTCCTCGGGAGGAGCAGACCAAAGAGGGTGAGTAATGAATAGGCCTTTTGGATGCTAGAGTGCTTTGGTTGGTGGGAGAGGGGTGGTGGGCACCATGGGGGTATAGCTCTTATCTAAAGCAATTCCATTAGGGCTGGGTGTCTGGTACCTGCTGATCCTCAACAGAAGCTCACGGAGACACTCACAATCTTTTCGTCACTCCCTGTAAAGACTTAGGGCTCGATTGGAGGCAAAGTGCTGATGAGGTGATTGTCAAGCTCCGTGTGGGAACAGGTCCCGTGCGGCTGGAGGAAGTTGACGCTGCTTTCACAGACACAGACTGTGTGCTGCGGCTCCCAGGTACGTCCCTCTGCTCCGAGGCCAGCAGTGTATGTGAGCCTCTTGATATCCCCTGCCCCAGCTGACTCCTGTCACTCTGTTTCCAGATGGTCGGCAGTGGGGTGGTGTTTTCTACGCTGAGATAGAGAGTTCTTGCACCAAAGTGCAGGCTCGCAAAGGTGGCGTCCTGCAGCTGTCACTGCCCAAGAAGGTGCCTCTGCTTACATGGCCCTCTCTGCTGGTAAGTTCCAGAGCGGTGGGAGGGGAGAAGCAGGGATCCCCAGTGTAGTTGACAGAGCCTGACTGCTGTATCTCTGGCAGAAGAAACCTCTAGGGACCCAGGAGTTGGTGCCAGGGCTGCGGTGCCAGGAGAATGGGCAGGAGCCATCTCCCATTGCCCTGGAGCCAGGCCCTGAGCCACGGCGGGCTAAGCAGGAGGCCCGCAACCAGAAGCGGGCCCAGGGCCGTGGTGAGGTAGGCGCTGGGGCTGGTCCTGGGGCCCAGGCAGGGCCCAGCGCCAAGAGGGCCGTGCATCTCCGCAGAGGGCCAGAGGGGGAAGGGGCCAGAGATGGCCCTGGGCCTCGGGGTGATGCCCCCCCATTCCTGGCTGAGCCGGCCACCCAGGTGAGAGTGGGGTGCCTGCTTGGGGGTTGGGAGGTGAGGGGGAAGGGTGTAGACTCCAGTGGAGAGGGAGCTGCCGGCCAGACCCAAGGCTGATCCTGCCCACGATCTTGCCACGAATAGGCTGAGGCTGAGGAACAGCTCCGTGTACCACCACTGACCCCCCAGACCTGCCTCCTGGGCTCAGAGGAGAATCTAGCACTTTTGACAGGAAAGAAGGCAGGAGTCCCCAGGAGCGACCCAGTGTCCCCTACCATGGCCCGGAGCAGAGACCCTGAGAAGGACGATCGTTCCAAGGAGGAGATGGCAGTGGCCGCAGATGCTGCAGCCTTGGTGGATGGTAAAGGTGGGGCTGGGGTTGGGCAGGCCGAGCTCGAGCTGCAAGGTGGGTGGGTGTGGGTGGGGAGGAAGTAGAAGAGGAACAGGCTGGAACCTGTCCTGGGTGGCACTGAGCTGTGGTCTCAATGTAGAGCCCGAGTCCATGGTGAACCTGGCATTTGTCAAGAATGACTCGTATGAGAAGGGGCCGGACTCAGTGGTGGTGCACGTGTACGTGAAGGAAATCCGCAGGGACAGCTCTCGAGTGCTCTTCCGCGAGCAGGACTTCACGCTTATCTTCCAGACCAGGTGGGTGGACGGGCAGAACCGGGGCAGACAGTGTGCTTCAGGCAGGGCAGTGTGTCTCACGTTCTTTCTCCTGCCCTGCCCCGCCCCTGCAGGGATGGAAACTTCCTGAGACTGCACCCGGGCTGTGGGCCCCATACCATCTTCCGTTGGCAGGTGAAGCTCAGGTGGGTGGTGCCCTGTCCCACCGCCCTGCACGCCTTGTCCCTGGGCCATCTGGCCCCACAGCCCTTCCACTGGAGTTCCTGAGTGCAGCCTTCCCCTGCAGGAACCTGATCGAGCCCGAGCAGTGCAACTTTTGCTTCACGGCCTCTCGCATTGACATCTGCCTCCGCAAGCGGCAGAGCCAGCGCTGGGGGGGCCTGGAGGCCCCAGCTACACGAGGTCTGCCCACGAGCTCCCTTCATTGCCCGGTCCTTGGGACCCGGACCCCCATCCTCTGCCACATGCTGCTAACCACCAGCCCCCCCATTCCCCCTTTTTAAGGTGCAGTGGGTGGTGCAAAGGTCGCCGTGCCGACAGGTCCATCCCCCCTGGATTCAGCCCCACCGGGAGGTACACCCCATCCCTTGACGGGCCAGGAGGAAGCCCGGGCTGTGGAGAAGGAGAAACCCAAGGCTCGATCTGAGGACACAGGCCTTGATGGGGTGGCTGCCCGCACCCCCATGGAGCATGTAGCCCCAAAGTCAGAGCCACACCTGGCGTCGGTGAGAATCTCGGGGTGCAGAGGGCCAGGGCTGAAGGCTGGAGAGCTTAGGGCTGCTCTCTCATGCTTCTCTTGCTCCCACAGCCCAAGCCCACATGTATGGTGCCTCCAATGCCCCACAGCCCGGTGAGTGGAGACAGTGTGGAGGAAGAGGAGGAGGAAGAGAAGAAGGTGTGTCTGCCCGGCTTCACTGGCCTCGTCAACCTAGGCAACACCTGCTTCATGAACAGCGTCATTCAGTCTCTGTCCAACACGCGGGAGCTGCGGGACTTCTTCCATGGTGAGAGCTGCTCCTGGAGCCCAGGGACGGGGGACACTTGCCCCCGCTCACACCTCTGCTGGGCTGCTGTCCCTAGACCGCTCCTTCGAGGCCGAGATCAACTACAACAACCCCCTGGGGACTGGTGGACGTCTAGCCATTGGCTTTGCTGTGCTGCTCCGGGCGCTGTGGAAGGGCACCCACCATGCCTTCCAGCCCTCCAAGTTGAAGGTGATGTGTGGCTACTCTTCCCCTTGGCTGGAGAGGGCGGGGAGGGCCAGCCAGCCAGGAGCACAGTGGGTGCTGGGGCTCCAGGCTCACACCTTGCCCCTGTGTCCAGGCCATCGTGGCGAGCAAGGCCAGCCAGTTCACAGGCTATGCCCAGCATGATGCCCAGGAGTTCATGGCTTTCCTGCTAGATGGGCTGCACGAGGACTTGAACCGCATTCAGAATAAGCCCTACACGGAGACCGTGGACTCAGATGGGCGGCCTGATGAGGTCAGAGTTGGGGCAGAGGCGCGCCTGTGTCCCGCCCGTCCCAGCCCCTTGGTCTCCTCGGCCCTCACCACTCTGCTCCGCAGGTGGTGGCTGAGGAAGCCTGGCAGCGGCACAAGATGAGGAATGACTCTTTCATCGTGGACCTGTTTCAGGGCCAGTACAAATCGAAGCTGGTGTGCCCCGTGTGTGCAAAGGTGTGATGGGCTCCCTAGGGAGAAAAGCACCCCCTAGTTTGTCCTGGTTAGCCTAATCGGAATGGGCTCAGGCACAGGTACCTTTAGGTGCTGCAGGGCACAATTTGGGCAAAGAAGCTCAGGGGAGGCCTGAGGCCCTGTGTAGGCTGCAGAGGTCAGGCTGTGAGGGCTTCCTGATGGAGGGGAAAGCGCTCTTTGGGTGACCTGAGATGGAGTGGGGTATGGGAAAAATTGGAAAGGCACATGGGGTGCGAGTGAGGGGCCCGGCCGAGCAGGGCCTCCAGTGTCAGAAACAGGGATTCTTCTCTCCTGCCAGTCCTCCTGGTCCATCCAGCATTCTTAGCCTGAGGCTGGGTGGTGAGGCCTGAGAGCCGTCCGCAGGCCTGGGTCGGGCGCTCTGGGCACGAGCAGCCTGCTCCCCACTCCCTCCAGTGGCACCTGTGCCTTTGCAGGTCTCCATCACTTTTGACCCGTTCCTGTACCTGCCGGTGCCCTTGCCCCAGAAGCAAAAGGTTCTCCCTGTCTTCTATTTCGCCCGGGAGCCCCACAGCAAGCCCATCAAGGTGAGAACTTGGCCCGTACTTCCAGGCTACGGCTGAGACCCTGGCCTCCCTCCCCCATGGACTCGCTCCTCTTGTCACCACAGTTTCTGGTGAGCGTCAGCAAGGAGAACTCCAGTGCAAGCGAAGTGTTGGACTCCCTGTCTCAGAGTGTCCACGTGAAACCTGAGAACCTGCGTCTGGCTGAGGTGTGTCTGTCCTTCCCTGCCCCTTATGCATAGGGACGTGTGTCTGTTCACAGCATGCAGATACGTGTGTGCAGTTGTTAGCATCTGTATGTGTCCGCGCAGACGTGCATGTGACTGCACAGACAGGCGAGGTGCTGCGGGATGAGGCGTGGTTGAAACCAGGCACTTGGGCGATGCACCCGAGGTGCCCTCAGTTCCCCGCCATCATCTGAATCTACTCCCCTGCTTGGTGTTGGCCCCCAGCTGCTCTTCTTCAGATGAAGAGCTCGGGCCACAGGAGTAGCCATCCACCAGCTCTGGTTCTTCTCCGTTGTGCTTCTCCCTCCTGTTTTCCCCGATCTGTGTGCTGCTGCCTGGCAGTCTCCTGTTCCTTAGCGGGGTGGAGGTAGGGGCACGCCTCTTGGAAGGTGGCCCCTCCAGAGGAACCACGTTGCAGTCTCCATGGGGCCCACTGGGTGAGAGCAAGGTTGAGGCCCTTGGTGTGGAGAGCTGGTACAGTTCATACCTGTCCCAATCCTGATCTTTCATTCTCTCTGCGTACCAGGCTCCTTACTCCATTGGGCACTGAGGCTGCTGCCAGTGGAGGCACATATTTCTTACCCCTGACCTGTTCTCACAGACCCAAGATCAAGGCCAGATCTTGTGGTTTGGAGCAGGGCTAGGGGAAGCACTCGTCCTCCCATCGGATCTGTGTGTTCTCTGTCCCCAGGTGATTAAGAATCGCTTCCACCGTGTGTTTCTGCCCTCCCACTCACTGGACACCGTGTCCCCGTCCGACACACTCCTCTGCTTCGAGTTGCTGTCCCCAGAGTTAGCCAAGGAGCGGGTGGTGGTGCTAGAGGTACAGCAGGTGAGTAGGGGCCACCCTGCTGCCCCAGAGTCCTGGTGGGGGCGGGGACGGCCTTCCTGCGCCTCCTGCCCTTGCTGAGCCAGGCCACCCACCCTAGCGCCCCCAGGTGCCCAGCATCCCCATCTCCAAGTGTGCAGCCTGCCAGCGGAAGCAGCAGTCAGAGGACGAGAAGCTGAAGCGCTGTACCCGATGTTACCGCGTGGGCTACTGCAACCAGTGAGGACTCCCGCGTTGCCCCGTCCCTGCTCCTGCTTCCACCTACCACCCTCCCTCTTGTCCACATAAAGCCTGGGTGTCTTAAGTCCTCTATCTGCCCCCATCTGCCACCACTCTCCCAGACCCCTGGGAAGCTGGGCTGGCCCTGGTGCAGAGGTGGGGCTGAAGCCCCCTCCTTCCCTCCACTTTCCTTCCAGGCTCTGTCAGAAAACCCACTGGCCTGATCACAAGGGCCTCTGCCGCCCCGAGAACATCGGCTACCCTTTCCTGGTCAGTGTCCCCGCCTCACGCCTCACTTACGCCCGTCTCGCTCAGCTGCTAGAGGGCTATGCCCGGTAAGTGCCCAGGGGCTGGGTTCAGGTGGGGTGGAAGGCAGAGGCGCCGGCCGTACTGGTCTGGATTCTTACTGGCTTTTGCGGCCCGTCGCCAGGTACTCTGTGAGTGTGTTCCAGCCGCCCTTCCAGCCCGGCCGCATGGCCTTGGAGTCCCAGGGCCCTGGCTGCACCACGCTACTCTCCACTAGCTCCCTGGAGGCTGGGGACAGTGACAGGGATCCCATTCAGCCACCAGAGCTCCAGTTGGTGACCCCTGTGGCTGAGGGGGACACTGGGGCCTCCCGGGCATGGGCATCCCCTGATCGGGGCCCTGTGCCCAGCACCAGCGGCATTTCTTCTGAGATGGTGGCCAGTGGGCCCATTGAAGTTGGCGCCTTGACTGTTGGTGAGAGGGTGTCCCGGCCTGAAGGTAAAAGTCTGCTGAAAGGCTCTGGGGTAGGGAAGGTGGAGGAGAGCTGGGTCAGGCCATCGTAGACAGGAGAGCTCCGATTATCGTGTCCTTTCTCAGCTGCCGTGCCCGGGTACCAACACCCAAGTGAAGCCCTGAGCGCCCACACTCCCCAGTTCTTCATCTACAGAATTGACGCATCCAACCGAGAGCAGCGGCTAGAGGACAAAGGTGTCTGAGGCCGTCAGGCGCGGGAGCCCTGGCGTGGGTTGGGCCGGTGGCTCTCCACAGTGGCGTGACTCCCCTCCCTGCCCGTTTCCAGGAGACGTCCCACTGGAGCTGGGGGATGACTGCAGCCTGGCCCTGGTCTGGCGCAACAACGAGCGCCTGCAGGAGTTCGTGTTGGTGGCCTCCAAGGAACTGGAGTGCGCTGAGGACCCTGGGTCTGCGGGCGAAGCTGCCCGCGCCGGCCACTTCACGCTGGACCAGTGCCTCAACCTCTTCACACGGCCGGAGGTGTTGGCACCTGAGGAGGCTTGGTGAGGGCAGGGTGCCTGGCAGGTAGGGGCGGGGCGCCGGGCGCTCCGCCGCCCTGACGGTGCCGCATCCCCTCTCAGGTACTGCCCCCAGTGCAAACAGCACCGCGAGGCCTCCAAGCAGCTGCTGCTGTGGCGCCTGCCCAACGTGCTCATCGTGCAGCTCAAGCGCTTCTCCTTCCGCAGCTTCATCTGGCGTGACAAGATCAACGACCTGGTGGAGTTCCCCGTCCGGTGAGCGGCGGGCCCTGCTGCCCGCAGTCAGGGCTGGTGGTGGTAGCGGCGGGGTGGGGCACCTGCTGACCGCTCTCGGGCCGGCCCCACAGGAACTTGGACCTGGGCAAGTTCTGTATCGGTCAGAAAGAGGAGCAGCTGCCCAGCTACGACCTGTACGCCGTCATCAACCACTACGGGGGCATGATCGGCGGCCACTACACCGCCTGTGCGCGCCTGCCCAATGACCGCAGCAGCCAGCGCAGCGACGTGGGTGAGGGCACACGCACCGACAGGATGGACGGGAGGGGCGGTGGCGCGGGCCCTGTTCACACTCTTCCCACCTCGCCGTAGGCTGGCGCCTGTTCGACGACAGCACGGTGACAACGGTAGATGAGAGTCAGGTGGTGACGCGTTACGCCTATGTCCTCTTCTACCGCCGGCGGAACTCTCCCGTGGAGAGGCCCCCCCGGGCAGGGCACTCTGAGCACCACCCTGAGCTGGGCCCTGCAGCTGAGTCCGCTGCCAGCCAGGTGAGGCACGGGCAGGCTCCGCAGGCGAGGGGGGCCCAGCTCTCAGATGTGCGGGGTGTGGAGCACAGCTTCCTCTCCTCCAGCCCCTGAAGCCTTGGGCTTTTTAAGCCACAGATGGGGTTCCCTTACATTGCAGCCTTAGCCAGAGCCATTACAGGCTGTAGGGACACTTACAGAGGTACATACACGCCAACACGTGGCCACTGGCATGTGCATCAAATACAGGCCAGGAGCTGCTGCAAACTTCACCGGGCTGTGAACGGACTGTTCCTGACACGCCTAGCTTTCCCTCTGCCGCTCTCCACACGCTGACCCACAGACCCTCCCTTAAGACTGTTCCCCGAGTTCTGAGGTGCACTCAGGCCAGGGCTGCGCCAGCAGGCCATAGCCTTGTGTGGCCGTCCCCCTCTCTGCGGTGGGCATCTGTTCCCGCTGGGCCTTCAGAATCTTCTGTCTCTCTTGCTGATGTGGGTCCCAGGCCTGGTTGGTGGGCACAGCCCAACTCTTCTCTGGACTAGTCTCCTCCTGGCGCTCCTTTCCCTTGAGCCCTTTAGGCTCAGACTCTGAGACCATGATCAGATCTGCACGTGGGTGGGAGGGAGCCAGGACATGACTCTGGGGTTGGCAGTTATGTCCTCCGTGAACCAGTCACCTCTGTGGGGAGCCTGGGCTAAAAAACTGACCGGCTAACCCCCAACCCTAACTGCACCCCAGCGGGGAAGCTGCATGTCCACTGGGGAGTGTCCTGAGGCCACAGTGCTGTCTGGGTTCTCCTGTCGTGGCGCTCTCAGTCTCAACAACCTGGCGAGTGACCCACTTGGCTCCTGCTTGCCCTCTCTGCCGCCTGACCTGGGATGTAGGGGGTTAGCGCCAGTTACCTTGGGTGGGACTGTTGTGGCCAGGGGTCTTAGGGACACTGGGTCTCCCTTCCCCCTCCCCCCTGCCCTGGGTGCTGATGGCCGTTTCCGCACACCGTAGGCTTCCCGGATTTGGCAGGAGCTGGAGGCCGAGGAGGAGCCGGTACCCGAGGGGCCTGCGCCTCTGGGTCCCTGGGGGCCCCAAGACTGGGTGGGCCCCCCGCCACGTGGCCCTACCACACCAGACGAGGGCTGTCTCCGATACTTTGTTCTGGGCACCGTGGCAGCTTTGGTGGCCCTTGTGCTCAACGTGTTCTATCCTCTGGTATCCCAGAGCCCCTGGAGATGAGCTCACCGGCAGGCAGCTGCTGTGAGCTGGTCCACCTGCCCTCCCTGCCAGGCCACGCCTGCCTCTGTGGTGGGGACCGACTCGGGGCTCAGTGGGTGCCCCTGAGGGGACAGGGTGGGGACTGTGGCTCTTGCAGGGGCAGAGCATCCAGGGTGGGTATCCTGTCCAGCTGTCTGTCCGTTTGTCCTGCTGCTCCTACCCTTGACCTGGGGCTTAGCCCTACCCAAGCAGCTTCTTGTATTTAAAGTGTTAATAAAGCGAGACTGTTCAGGCCCGATCTCGTCTCTCTGTCTCAACGCCGCTGCTGTCTGCGCCTGCCTTGGGGCCCTCCCCTGGGTGCCAGGGCTCCAAGCCAGCACCCCTGGGATGCCAGGCGGCATACTGGGCAGCCCCCAACCCCTGTCCTCATATTCTGTTGCAGGGACTAGGCCCTGGCCAGGCCCCCGAGGTGGCCCCCACGCGGACAGCCCCTGAACGCTTCGCCCCCCCTGTGGACCGCCCAGCCCCCACCTACAGCAACATGGAGGAGGTCGATTAGCAGGTCCCTGGCTGGTGGGGGGACTGGGTTTGTGGGATCCCCCACAGAGGGCCAGCGCTTTGCCGCTTCTCCTTCTCTAACCTAGAGAACACTGGCTTTGTCAGTGGGGAGTTGGGGGGGAGGATTTGAGGGTGGAAGCCTCACAGGTTGGGACCTCTTGTCACCTTGACCCCCCCACCCCAACCAGTGGGCCTTGGCTTCTCCAGCCACCCCCAGTGCTGCGTGATTTGATTCTCAGTTGTACCTTCGGTTCTTTCTGACTCGCATTATAAACGTTATAATTTTATTCTAAAAAACTGTAATTTTTTTTTGCATTTTGGAAGTGATTGCTGCTGTTTAAATATATTTTAAAAATAAATGACAAATAAGCAGACTTAGTCACTGGTGTGTGTGTGTGTGTGTGTGTGTGTGTGTGTGTGTGTGTGTGTGTGTGTGTGTGTGTGTGTGTGTGTGTGTACGTGCGCAAGTGAGTGTGTGTGAGTGTGTGTGTGCGCAAGTGAGTGTGTGTCAAAGATCCTGTAAAGTGCTCTGGTCTGAGGAGATGATGAGGTTCCAGTTCAGGCCCTTTGGGTCATAAAGCCAAGCCCCAGTGCCAGCAGATGTTTGGGGCCTGACTTCTGCCCTTTCATTCCACTGATTCTGAGTCCTGCCTGGAGGCAGCTATGGTTGGCAACATCAGTACCTCAGACCCAAGCGGTGGACTGTACCCCATGAAACTCCAGAAGCTGACAGCATGAGGTAAAAGGTGTAGGCACTGGGGCTGACAACCAGATAGCAGGTCAGGAAGGATTTGTTGGGGAACAGGAAGGACATGTGGGCGGAGGAGAAGTCCCTCCTTTTCTCAGGTCTTTCTTTGCTGTAGTTTGCAAAACATCTGGATCCCTTGGGAGAATAGAGCAGGAAAAAAACTGGCTTGTGGGGAAGGAGACCCTGCTCCACAAGGACAGGCAGAGAGGACCAGAGTGACTCTTAGCTGGTTTCCTGTGGGAGGGAGGGTGCAGGCCCCTGCCAGGCCATTTCCTCCCTTGATTCCCTGAGACTTTGGCTTCTGGCAGGTATCCCAGGCTGTTTGCCCACAGTGGGTCAGCAGGCTTGTCCCAGCACACTTGCCTTTGTGCACACATGCTGCAAGGCAATGGCAAATCTCATGAGACTTCGTCTCCAACAGTGCAGGGTTAGGAGTGGGTATCTCCAGCTGGAGGGGGATGGGGAGGCAGGTGTTCAAGCAAGCCAGAAAGAGTGTAAGGCCGGGAAGGGTGGGGCAGGGCCCTGCATCCGCGGTGGTCCATCCCTGCCCCCAAGCCTGAGGGGTCAGTCTTATGATAAGCTCAGCATGTGGGCCCTGCTAGTACCCTTCAGCCTTGGCTGGAGTTAGCGGTGGTAGTGAGCAGGAGCTCCTGGAGAAAGCTAACTCTGTGACCAGAGTTGGTTATTTTCTATTGGAATAATAGCACAAGGACCATGTGGGGTTACTGGTCATGGAGAGGGGCCTGGAGAGCTGGGTGTGAGGCCCTGCAGTAATGGTGGAATTGCCAAGCTGGGTGTTGGTGCCACTGCTGGAGGGAGGGTCTGCTAGGTGTGGGCTTCAACAGGATTGTCCTGGGCCTTCACTGGGTGCAGCCCCAAGTGTCTGGACCCTGGTGGTCTGCATGTGCTGGATGCACTGCTCAAGGGGCTCTTTCCACCTCTGACCGTAGCCCTGCTGCTGAGCCTGCCCCATGACCCTTCCCCGGGCCAAGCCTCCACACAAGGCTTCTGTGAGCCTCAGCACTATGGCCACTGCTGCTTCTGCATTATCAGTCTATGCCACAGGGACCTGTCTGTAGGCCTGGCTGCTGGATTGTGCCTCTTCCCATGCACTGCTGGGCCTTGCTGGCTGTTACCTGGCTTTTCTCCTTGTTTCCTCCTCTGTCCCACCTTATCTCAACTTTGATAAAACATCCTGTCCAACACCTAAAAATGAATTTCAAGGTCTGATCTTGTGGTTTTCCTGACATGCATGCTTTGGTAAGGGTGCTAAGTATGACAGGTTTTTTTTTCTTTCGCTACACTGTGTGGTTTGTGGGATCTTAGTTCCCTGACCAGGGACGAAAACCCAGGCCTTCACCAGTGAGCTGCAGAGTCCTAACCACTGGATCACCAGGGAATTCCCAGAGAAGATTTTAAACCAAATCATCACAGAACTTTTTCAGGTCCCTCCTGGCCAGGTGTGTGCCCAGCTGGGTGCTCAAGAAGTGAAGTGCTAGACTATTGGGGTCCATCGATGGGCCATTTCAGACATTCTCTGTGGAGTCTTGGACAGGATTTCCCGGGCTTCATTTTGTTCAACTGTTTCCATGACAACTCCAAAGCTGTGACTCACGTCAGAAAGATGATAGGGACTCATATTCCCAAGAACAGAACTGGGATGGTCCCGAGGGTTCCAGGGCTGAAAGGGAAAAGTCGAAGAGCAAAGGGCCATGTCTATGTTTGCTTCCTGATTCGCGGCAAAGCACCTCCTAAAAGTCCGGTCGCCGCTACCCCTTCTTACCACTTCTGGGGACCCGCAGCACGAAGACGGAAGTGAAGCGCCCGGAAAGGCCTCCCTCTGCCCTTTAAATGGAGCTAATAACCCTAGAGAGCCCCGCCCCCTCCCGCCAAGGAAGGACACTATTGGGTCTCCCTGACAGCATCGCTCTCCTATTGGTCCGTGGGCTACTGCCAACGTGCAGATTGGCCCCCAAGTTTTCTTTCGGTTTCCGGCGTCCCAGCAATGGCGGCTCTGGACTCCTTGTCGCTCTTCACTGGCCTCGGCCTGAGCGAGCAGAAGGCCCGCGAAACGCTGAAGAACACGGTTCTGAGCGCGCAGCTACGCGAGGCGGCGACCCAGGTGCGAACCTGAGTTCCTGGCCCCGGCTGCCGACTGTGCCCCAGCGCAGCGCCGGGCCGGGTCCTAAACCCAACCAGCCCACCTTGTCTTGCTCAGGCTTTTGTTACTGGGCGTGGGGCTTATCACTGACCTCTCTGACCCCCAGGCGCAGCAGACTCTGGGCTCCTCCATTGACAAGGCTACCGGGACCCTGCTTTATGGCTTGGCCTCCCGACTCCGGGATCCCCGGCGCCTCTCTTTCCTCGTGAGCTACATAGCCAGTAGGAAGATCCACACTGAGACCCAGCTGAGCGGTGAGACCCCTCCCTGACCTGCGCTTCCACCTCAAACTTCTCTCAGCCCAGACTCCTTTCTGTCCCTTTTGACAAGTCCCTCGGTGTCTCTCTAGATTACTAGTTCTGCCTTCCCCTCTAAACCCAGGCCGTGGCACTGACAGATGGAGAGGGCCACCTCCGGTGAGACTGACTTAGAGAAACCTAGGTCTGATGAGGAATTTCCCTCAGAACACATGCTTCTTTCCTGAGGCCTCAGAGCTTCTCTGGAGGGGCACGACTTAATTTCCCAGGAGCCAAATTTATTGGGGTTTCCTGGATGGATTAGGGTCCTGTCTTCCTATTTCTTGGAGCTGAGATGCCACAGATTCGTTCGCTCTTCTTTTTCAGCTGCCCTTGAGTATGTGCGGAGTCATCCCTTGGATCCCATCAACACTGCGGACTTCGAGCAGGAATGCGGTGTGGGCGTTGTGGTGACCCCAGAACAGATTGAAGAGGCTGTGAGTCTTTCCCCAGCCATCAGTTGTCTCCTTAGGACTGACCCTGAACAGGAGTGGCTCAGCTTTTCCAATCAGGAAGACCCCAGGGTGAGGGTTTGGGTTCCCGGAGCATTTCTGAACCACACCGTTTGGCTTTCTGTAGGTGGAGGCTGCCATAAATCGCCACCGAGCCAAGCTCCTGGTAGAGCGTTACCATTTCAACATGGGGCTGCTGATGGGTGAGCAGGGCCTGGGGCAAGGGACTATGTTCTTCTCACTGGACATGCCTTTTCTTCTGGGGATGAGTGAGAGGGAGGTGGGAGGAGGAATAGGAGCACCTTAGAAATGGTCTCACTCTGGTTTCTGAGGTCAGCCAGGTCCTTTTCTTGGGAAAGAGGATGGGAAATGTCCTGCTTTGCCTTTCTGCATCTCCTTTTGTCCATGTTTCTAGGAGAGGCTCGGGCTGCACTCAAGTGGGCAGATGGCAAAATGATCAAGCACGAAGTAGACATGCAGGTGGGTGCCTCTTTCAGCTGAAGCAGGCACAGGCCCTGCCAGAACGTCAAGTCCACTGAGGAGTACACGGGGGTGGGAGGGGACGAGAGCCTATTCCTGTTCTGATGGTGGATAGTAGTGCCTAGGGTAGAGGGGGAAGCACCTGGCGGACAATCAAAGACCCGGGCCCCTGGGTTATGCTTAATTTGGGGTGAGTTGTTTTACTCTGAACCTCAGTTTATTCATCTTGTAAATAGGGGTGATGTGGCCTTCATCTCAGGATGCTGGCAGAGAATCACAGGAGGGTGATGGCTGAGGTAGATGGCTTACCTCGATGCTGGGCCCACAGTTCTTCTGTGTAAATGGCTGTTTCTGTTGCCTGAGCCTAATATGGATCCTCAGGAGGGAAAGAGTATTTGAGGCCACAGAAACACGTGAAGAGCAGAGGTGGGATGGGCTAGGTAGGTTTTTCAGGGCGGTACTGGTGGATAGGCCCAGGAGCCCTTTGGTGGGTGTGTGGGTGGGGTCAGTCATGGGGTCCTGTCCCAGCTCTGACTCTGGTCTCTGCTTAGGTCCTCCATCTCCTGGGTCCCAAGACGGAGACTGACCTGGAGAAGAAGCCCAAGGTGGGACTGAGCATGGTCTGGGGGCCCTGGGGATGAGGTAGGGTAGGGTGAAACTTCAGGCTGGGGAAGGGAGTATCTGAACCCAGTCATCCTAAGACCTTGACCATCTTTTGAACTTCTCTCAGGTGGCAAAGGCTCGGCCAGAAGAAACAGACCAAAGGACAGCAAAGGATGTGGTGGAGAACGGTGAGAGGCTTGAGGCTCCTGTCGCATTCAACTCCCTGATTTCTGGGTTTTCCACCTGGTGGATCCTTACAGCCCAGTCTCAGGCCGTCGTTTACTCAGCAGTCTGTCTTCTGCTGCAAGACTGGAATTTCTGGTGTTTCCTTCCTTTCCTTTACTCAGAAACTAGCCAGAGGAGGCCTGAGGAGTCTGGCCGTGTATCTCTTATTTTTGGGGTTGGAGGAAGAGGGGACTGCTTGGTTCTGTTCTGGTTACAGCATATGGGTACTATTGCAGGCACCTCCTTGAGCTGGATGTGATAGCTGTATCCAGAGAATGAGTTTTCCTTGGTTCTTCTCTGTAGGTGAGGCTGTTGTTCAAACCCTGTCTCTGATGGAGCAGCTCCGAGGCGAGGCACTTAAGTTCCACAAACCTGGTGAGCAGGCAGATTGAAACTCTGGGGAGGGCTGGATCTTGTTTTTCAATTTTATTGATGTGTAGTTGATTTTTAATGTGTAATTTCTGCTGTACAATAAATTGATTTAGTTATATATTCTTTTTCACATTCTTTTCCTTTATGGTTTATCATTGGATGTTGACTATAATTCCTTGTGCTGTCCCATAGGACCTTATTGTTTGGTCATCCTACATATTACCGTTTACATTGCTGATCCCAGGCTCCCATTACTTCTCTCTCTTTCGCCTCCTCCCCTTTGGGAACCACGAGTCTGTTCTCTATGTCTGTGAGTCTGTTTTGTAGATGTGTGTGTTTGTGTCGTTATTTAGATTCCACATGTAAGTGGTATCATATGGTATTTGTTTTTCTGACTTTCTTCACTCAGTGTGACAGTCTCTTCAAGTCCATCCATGTTGCTGCAAATGATGTTATTTCGTTCTTTCTGATAGCTGAGTAGTATTTCATTCTATCTCTGTACCACATCCTCCTGATCCATTCATCTGGCGATGGACATCTAGGTTGTTTCCATGTCTTGGCTATTGAATGTAGCCAAGGTAAGGCTATTAAATGTAACCAAGACAAGGCTATTGAATGCTTTGAGTGTAGTGGTGCGTGTATCTTTTCAAATGATAGTTTTGTCTGGATACATGCCCACAGTTTTGTCTGGATACATGCCCACAAGCGAGATTGTTGATTCATATGCAACTCTTGTTAGTTTTTTGAGGAACCGCCATTCTATTTTCCATATGGCTTCACCAGTTGACAGTCTTAATATTGTAAGAGAGGCTCTTTTTCTTGTGGAGGGCTGGGTCTTAGTAGCAGTTCTTATAGCCAAGTCCCTGGGGTCAGAAGCCCTGGGCTGTAGCCTGGTGTCATCAGGCTTGTTCTGGCCCTGGCAGGTGAGAACTACAAGACCCCGGGCTATGTGACCACTCCTCATACCATGGATCTACTGAAGCAGCACCTGGAGATCACTGGAGGACAGGTGTGTGGCAGTATTGGCAGGCAAACTATGCAATCATCACTTGACTGCGGCTTGGGCTGCCTACATGCTACTCCACCTTACCTATCATGATGGTCTCCCCAGGAAGGTTCATCCTTTAGTGTAGTCTGAGCTCTGACCTGCATCCTCTGCTCCCATTCCCCTAATCTCAGGTTCGTACCCGGTTCCCGCCAGAACCCAATGGAATCCTGCACATTGGACATGCCAAAGCAATCAATTTCAATTTTGGCTATGCCAAGGTGAGTGTGTCTGGGGACCCGGCAAGCAGGGTGACTGCTTGCTGCTCACATGAGCATGTACCAGAGGGGTGTCTGTCCCTACTTTTCTTGCTGCTCCCATAAAGTGTCGCAGAGCAGACAGAGGCCTTGAAAGGGATACCTTGAAATGTGTGACAGATATCTCAGAATCCACCCAATTGGGCTCATTTAGAAAAAGATCTTGGTGAGGCAGTAAGTTCAAATCTGGGAAAATTCCCAGTGCCACTTCTCGGACTTAGGATGAGGCTGTGTTGTAGCTCACATTAATATGAGATGCCTTGTTTAGGGCATTTAGATACAGGAAGATGAGTGAAAGATATTTTCAATTCTGACATGGGTGAGCTCTGAGAAGGTCCCAGTTTGATGAGCTGGATTGTAGGAGCTGATGATAATGGGAGCTCACAGATGCTGCAATTCTCCTAGGCCAACAATGGGATCTGTTTCCTGCGCTTTGATGACACCAACCCTGAGAAAGAGGAAGCAAAGTTCTTCACTGCCATCTACGACATGGTGGCCTGGCTGGGTACGGGCTGGGGAGGGCCTGGGCCGAATTGATTATCCATGGGCCTCTCCCTGGGCCACAGCCTGCCCTTGGGTGTTCCTGACTGGTTGCTAATAACTGTGCCATTGTCCCCCAGGTTACACCCCTTACAAGGTGACATATGCTTCCGATTATTTTGACCAGCTGTACGCCTGGGCCGTGGAGCTTATCCGCAGGTGAGGCCACAGTATGGAGCCAGACAGGCTGACCAGGGTGCAGCCATGCTGGGTATTCACACCCCTTCCTCGTAGGGGTCAGGCCTACGTGTGCCACCAGCGAGGAGAGGAGCTCAAAGGCCACAACCCATTGCCCTCACCCTGGAGAGACCGTCCCACAGAGGAGTCGCTGCTGCTCTTCGAGGTGGGGATCTGGAGGTGCAGGTGGGTCTGTGTGGGCCAGAATGCTGGGAATGAGATGCCATCAGGCTGAGTTGCAGCCCGAACTCTTGTTCCTGCTCAGGCAATGCGCAAGGGCAAGTTTGCCGAGGGTGAGGCCACACTGCGGATGAAGCTGGTGATGGAGGATGGCAAGATGGACCCTGTGGCCTACCGTGTCAAGTACACGCCACACCACCGCACAGGGGACACCTGGTGAGCGTGAGCTCGGGGTGGACTTGCAGAGCTGTGGAGTGGCGGGGTGGGCCATGGGTCGGGCAGAGCGGGGCTGGATGGTGGGGCCCACTGCCTGTGCCCTGCAGGTGCATCTACCCCACCTATGACTACACGCACTGCCTCTGTGACTCCATCGAGCACATCACCCACTCACTCTGCACCAAGGAATTCCAGGCCCGGTGAGGGAGCTGGGCCCGTGGGGAGGGTAGGGCCAGTGGGGTTCCAGCAGCCCTTCCTGCAGTCTCTCCCGGGGTGGAGGTGGCTAGCCCTGACTCTGCCCTCCCTCCTCAGACGCTCCTCCTACTTCTGGCTGTGCAATGCGCTGGACGTCTACTGTCCCGTGCAGTGGGAGTACGGCCGCCTCAATCTGCACTATGCTGTCGTCTCCAAAAGGAAGATTCTCCAGCTGGTGGCAGCTGGCGCTGTGCGGTACGTGTGGCTTTTTGGCTTATTGAAGGTTGGCGGTACTAGTAGCATGTGCTGCCAACGGTCTTTTCATCCCCTCCTTGCCCACAGGGATTGGGACGATCCCCGGCTCTTCACGCTCACAGCCTTACGACGCCGGGGCTTTCCGCCCGAGGCCATCAACAACTTCTGTGCTCGGGTATAGCCCAGTGGTCTGGGTGGGCAGCTAGGGGCTGAGCACAGCAGTGGGTGGTCATGGCTGCAACTGAAGCTGACCTCTCCTGCTAGGTGGGAGTGACAGTGGCACAGACCACAATGGAACCACATCTGCTAGAAGCCTGCGTGCGTGATGTGCTGAATGACACAGCCCCTCGGGCCATGGCTGTGCTGGAGCCATTACAGGTGGTTATCACCAATTTTCCCGCCGCCAAGGTAAGTCTCCTTCAAGGTGTGTGTGTGTGTGGGGGGGGGGGGGGGTGCACCTGGATTTGGATGTGGGAATTCCAGTGCCTAGTGTGACTCAGACACTTCTGCTCCAGGCCTTGGACATTCAGGTGCCCAACTTCCCAGCTGATGAGACCAAGGGCTTCCATCAGGTTCCCTTTGGATCCACTGTCTTCATTGAAAGGATGGACTTCAAAGAGGTGAATTGGGGGTGGGGTGAAGGGTCCAGTTTGCTTCTGAGCTCAGTCCTGAGGGCCCATCATCCCTCTTCAAACCAACCTCTGCCAGACATAGGGGTGGAAGAAGCCTCTTGTACCTGCCTGACCCTTGTAGCCTCTTGTTGTTTCTCCACCTTCCTACCTCTAGGAGCCAGAGCCAGGCTATAAGCGCCTGGCATGGGGCCAGCCCGTGGGCCTGAGGCATACAGGCTACGTCATTGAGCTGCAGCATGTTGTCAAGGTGAGAGCCAGCTGCAGGCTTCCTGCTGCAGTGCTTGCTGGGGTGAGGATCTGGTGCAGCCTGCTGTCCTGGTAATGGGGTCCAAGTCTGATCGCAGGCCCCGTGACTTCCCAGGGCCCCAGTGGCTGTGTGGAAAGCCTCAAGGTGACCTGCAGGCGTGCAGATGCTGGTGAAAAGCCCAAGGCATTTATTCACTGGGTATCACAGCCTCTGACATGTGAGATCCGCCTCTACGAGCGACTGTGAGTGAACAGAGCTGGGGTTGGAGCAGGTTATGAGATGGGCATTGCTTGCTGTGGCTGCCCAGCACAGTCTGACCTTCACTTTGACTACAGATTTCAGCACAAGAACCCCGAGGATCCTGCTGAGGTGCCTGGTGGATTCTTAAGTGACCTGAACCCGGTAGGCTCATGGGATATGGGGTGAGGGTGGTGGGTCTTTCTGGCTCGATAGCCACCTGAGTTCTCTGCCCACAGGCCTCGCTACAAGTGGTGGAGGCTGCGTTAGTGGACTGTTCTGTGGCCCTGGCAAAGCCCTTCGACAAGTTCCAATTTGAGCGCCTTGGTTACTTTTCCGTGGATCCAGACAGCAACCAGGGACAGGTGCTTGAATTTACCTTTCCACCACAATGCTGGTGGTAGCCGCCATTCTCCATGCCAAGCACTATGCTGACATTTCCTTACTTAATCCTCCCCACCTGTGGTGGGATCCATGTTCCACTGAGGAGGAAATAGGCTCAGAGGTTAAGGCCGCGCACAACATTTTCTATGAACCCTTCCTTACTTATTCCTCAAGGTAGGAGGCTGGCATAGGGATTGTTACAATTCTTATAAAATGGAGACCCAGAGCCAGCCAGTCCTTTAACCAAGTCAAAAAGTTATTGAGAACTAGAGTTCTTTGGCCCTCAGCTCCTCTGGGATGAAGTGAGGGTTGGAGTGGGGTGTCTGGTGAGACCCACCCGGGCCTCCTGGCCTGGTTCGGGTTTGGTGGTCATTCTTGCCCTTCTGTCCTCCAGCTTGTCTTCAACCGAACCGTCACACTGAAGGAGGACCCAGGAAAAGTGTGAACTGCAAGTCCTGTGGACCTACCTCATCCCTTTGGAGGCAAGGGGTACCCAGACTCCATGTCAATAAAGAACAGCTAAATCCCCTGGAGTCTGTATTCTCTCTCTGCTCTCCTAGCACCCGAGGGCCTTAGAGTCCTGCCATGGGGTGGAGGGCAGGTATGCTGCACACAGAGCAATACTGACAGCTTTGAAATCACCGGGGCACTTGCTGGTGCTCCAGGGCAGAGGCCTGGGCTTGACTGGACACCTTCTGCATCTAGTCTGAGGGAATGGAGGGTCCTGGATGCTGCTGCACCGTCAGAAGCCCCGTGTCAGAGGAACATAGAAGGTTTGTGTCTGCCTGCATGCCTAGGCAGATGGAGAGGTCTGGCTCCTAGTCCAATCATCCAAAACTATTGAGCACTTGTTATGTGCCAGGCACAGTGGAATGAGGAAGACCTGTGTGGTGGCCTTCTAAATTCACCATCTAGTTGGGGAGGCAGAGGGTGACCAGGCATTGTGCTGAAGACATGGCCCTGGGGCCTGTGTGAGGCTGATCCGGGGTTCTTGATCCAGCCCTGCCTCAGAAGACTATTCTCAGGACGTGCCTCCTGAGGGGAACCCCAAAGGACTAGGGGTTTGCCAGGAAGGAGGAACAAGTGCAAAGGTCCATAGGCCTTTTTAAGAAAGAGTATATGGCAGTTTGTTCCCCTCTGGGGCAGTGTGGGCTACTGGTGAGGCCCGCGTGTGCCTGCAGCTTTAACACCCTCCACATTTTCCCTGTATACAAACACCAGGCTACCCGAGGCCCGCTTTAAGGTGGACTGGGCTGCGGAAGGTTCAATTAGGATGACAGCAGATGGCGGGTGAAGCGTGGATCCCAGATGCAAGGGACTCCTGGAGGAGAGTGACCTGGGGCTTCCCAGGTGGGTTGCAGCTGGAGGCGCCGGGCCTAGGTCAGAGGTTGTGGGGGCCACCTTAAGTAAGAGGCCGCTCTCCGCACCGCGTGAGGCTGCGCTAAGGAGGCCCAGGCAGGCGGCAGAAGGGTCCTGAGACTGAGCTTCAAGCCCCGGCCTGCCCTGGCTCCAAGGCTAGGCCGATCTCCGGCCCTGGCTCCGCCCCACATGGAGGGGCGTCTGAGGGCGGGGCGCTCCGCCCTACACCCCAGGCTCTTGCCGCTACTGCAGCCCTAGGCTCGGCCTCTCTCCTCGGCAGAAGCGTTCCCTTTAAGTCTGGCCAGGAGGCAGCCTTAATTCTCGCGGGATTCGACGCACCAATTATCGCGAGAGAGGCTTTCGGCACTCATTGGCTGTGAGGGTTGAATGTAAGATGGCGCCCAGGGAGCTGTGAGGGGAAAATCCTGTCGGTCTTGGAGCGGCGACGGCAGAACCGGGGCCCCGAGCGGTGCGGCGGGGCCAGCGGGTAGAACGGCGGCGGTGGCGGCGGCGGCGACGTCGCCGGGTGAGGACTCCAGTGGGGGCAGGGATGCAGCGGGGTTGCGGGCCTGAGACAGTGGGCCCACCCCACACAACGGCGGGCGGGGGCGGGCGGGCCGCTGCCGCTGGGCCCAGGAGACCTCGGGGCGGCTCCGGAGCCGAGAAAGTCCCTGGGCTCGCGCGCCCCCGCCCCCTGTATGGGGGAGGGGCGGCTCGGGGATTCGGGTGGGCGCGGCGCGCGAATGCGCGCTGGTGGGCGCGCGCGGCCGGGCCTGTTTATACGCTCGAGCGCGCGCGCGCTGTGCGGCCCTCCCGGTGCGCGTGGCCGCTGACGTGCGCGTTCCCGGCCCGGATATCTCGGCTCCTGGAGCTGCAGCCCGTGGGCCACAGCGGCTTCCTGGGGCGCGCGCCCCGAAGTCGAGGGTCGCGGGCAGGCGCGCGCCGTGCTGTTGGGTGGCGGCACCGGAGCGACGGCGCGCAAGACACCCCTGCTGCGGGGAGGGACGGCGGGCTGCCGGGCGGGCGGCTTGCAGTTTAAAGAAGGTTGTGGGTTGGAACCTTCCAGCTCAGGTGACGTCCCCGGACCGCTGGGGCCTAGGCCTGAGGAGAAACCAACCTGCTTTGCGGGCTAGCTTGCGGCCCCGCTCCTCAGCGAAGTGGGCGAGATTGCTGGTACTCTTCAGAATGCGGTGTCCCGAGGCCCATGTACGGGGTGGGTGCTTGGGAGGGTGCTGCCCTGATTCTGAAACCGATCGCTGTTTGTCTGTGAGGGCAGCGAAACCCCTCGACTTTTCTCACCTTGTTTTGGCGCTTTGTGTTGGAAAGGGAAGGCAAATCCTAGAAGGCCCGTCAGTGATTACTGTTTTCTTGTCATTATAAAGTAATTCCTCATTAAAGCGCAATTCTTACACGTCACCTCTGTGCGCTCCGGAAGGGGATCCGCTTCTGTGGAGGCTGTGAAACTACCCGAGCTCTAAAATGCCGCTTTAAGTCCTGAAATGCAGCCTTTTCCTCTGTGTGGTTGGGAGGGGCTTACTTGCAGTCTGTTAGGTTAAAGGGCCCGCTATTGCTCAGCCAAAAAGTTGCCCAGAACAGAATTGAACAACCCGAGTCCGTGCTTTGCCTTCTTTCGTAATTCCAAAGATCCTCAGCAGAAATTAGTGAAATCTGCCTGGAAAAGTCGCTTTTGATTTCACTTTAGGATTACAGTCCTTTTCAGCGTGGTTTTTTTTTTTTTTTTTTTAAATCCCAGCACTGTGTTTCGGTTCCAGGGAAAATTTAGGTTTGTCCAGAGAAATAGACACTTCTTTTTTCTAAGTCAGACTAGTGACTTAGTATCTGCTAGTTTATGTTTTACAGTCTTGCTTCATTACATTTAAGGGAAAAGAAGCTAAGACGAACTAAAATTAGCAATCAAATTTGAAAATGATGGGGGGTAGTTTTTCCTAATATACGATACTATCTTAAGAACAAGTTAAAATATAAAAAGAGGCTGAGGATGGAAGGACTTCTTTGTTCTGTCTTCTTCAGAATGTTACAAGTCTTAAGAACTCAGGACAAGCAGCAGAAATGTATGCACCATGGTGACTGGTGAGTTAAAATTATTCATATGCTAGAAATATGTGTGCAGTTTTTTTCCTGGTAATATCGAGACATTACAAATCCTGCCAATCATTCTGGGTGCTGTCTGCCAGAAAGGACTAGGTACTAGAAAATTGAGTATGTGGAAGAACTGCATCTTTGAATCCAGCTAGTTTGCTGCTTGAACAGTTTTTTCCTCTTAAAATATGTCAGTGCAACTTTCACTCTTTAGCATGACAAGGCATCACCTTTTCTAAGGATCGGAATGGTTCAAAGACAAGCAGCCAAGTGTATCTAGGATACACTTAAAATATTAATATACCATTTAAGCCTACTTTTTCTGAAATTTTTAACCATTACGTTTGAGGTCTGCCTTTTAAATTGGTGTCTGTAGATAATAGTTTTCCATAAGCTCATTAGCTAAAATTTCCCCCATTACAAGATGTCCTGCTTCCACTCCTCTGTGATGAATAATTCGTGTATCTCTCCATGAACCTCTGCCTTTCCACAGCCCCTTTCCACATACGTTGCTGTTTTAAAGGAAAGATCAAATAGTGATTGAAGTTTCATGTAAATTTGAATTGCCCCAAAAGGTAATCAAAGTTACCAAAGTTAGGGGCTTCCGGTGTGGCTGTCCTTCATCATGACAACTTCAGAATCAGTGATTTCTTCCTTCAGGCTTGCATGCCTTCTTTAAGTTGAATCAAATACTAGTTTGTCTTTGATGTGCCATGCATCTTGCTTGTATATTTTTTAAATGGCCAGCCTCTCTCTGTAATGGTCTTTTATTTCTTTGCTTCAGAATGAAATGTTAGGTGAACTCCTGTTCTTTTCGATTTCTTTGTAGGTAGTTGCCCTGCATTTTGTTCCAGATGTTTTAAGTCCAGGCTTCACTTAAATGCCTAGCTAGTTTTTCCCTGTCACATTGCATTGTGATTTCCAATTGTAGGTACTTGAAGAAATGATAGATGAACCCCTTGCTTTGCTGAAAAGGGGAAAAGAATGGTCCTTTGGTGTCACACTTTAGGTTAGTGCACAACTGTATGTAGAGCTGCTAGGTTGCATCAGAAAGCTCTTTTTTTGCGTGTGTATGTGAAATATCTTTCTATACATATTAATTCAGTTGGTCTGTGTACAATTTAGTGAAAAAATTTTAAGTGAACCACTGTGTAACTAGCTCCTCTTCAAGAAATAGAATAATGCAGGCGCTTCTGAACCCTTCATGAGTCCCTTTTTGGTTACAGCTTCTCACTCCCTAGAGACAGTTACTATTCTGACTTCTGTGATAATTGTGTTCTTTGTTTTTCTTTTTATCACCTTTGTATCCCTCAACAACATAGTTTTATTTAAGTTTGAATTTTATATGAATGGAATCATGCTGTTTTGTATCTTTTAGCATTGTGCTTGTGCTTTTTTATCTTTTAGCATTGTGTGCAGCTGTAGTTCGTTCATTCCCTTTTCTGTGTAGTAGTCTGCTGTTTGAAAAAACCATAATTTATTCATTCTATTATTGATAGACGTGTAGATTCCCTCCAGTTTGGGGCTGTTAACAATGCTGTTGTGAACATTCTTCTTTATGTACCTTTGTGTGGGTGTGTATCATGTACATGTAGGGATAGGGTTGCTGGGTCATATTTTCAGCCTCACTTAGATAATGCAAACAGTTGTGCCAGTTTACGTCTCATCAGTCGTTGGTAGGAATGTGAATTTAAGTTCCTGGTTGAAAGTGTGTTGTCCAAAACTAGGTCCATAGTGAAAATACCCCTAAATGAGGAGTTTCTCTATCTAGTGAAGGCATAGGCAGATGAATGTCCTAATGGGCTAATTTCTATCACAAACCTTATGGTGGATTGATATCCTTAAGAATAGAACAGTGTCTCCCAATTTCCTTCTTTGAAATGATTCTTCAGTTGTTAATTAGGACAAATGTGACTGTGACTCTTGACTCCTTAAAATGGAAATTGATTTTTTTTTTTCCTTTGGAATGTGTTCTTCAAACCAGAACTAAGCTTATCAGGATCCATTGCTAGTAGATGTGAGCCTTGAGAGAGGGCCCAGAAGCATGACCATTGGGTAAATAGGAGAGGCAGGGCTCTGAGGCAGCTCTGAGCGTCTTCTCTTAGTTCATCACATATTCAAGACCCACTTTGCAGAGCTGCATAGGGAGCCAGGAAGAGCTATCAGATTTGAGGGCACTCAAGAAGTGGTGATTCCCTTGAGCACGTAGGTCTCCCTGTGGTACCTAAATAGAAAAGAAAAAAAAAAAATCAGCAAACAGAAATGTAGAATTGTTGCTTTGGAGTGACTTTTTCCTCTTGTGAACTAGAGGTAAAGTAATTGGAATAATGATACCTGTTGTATACTGAGGACCTGCTCTTAGTTCTTGTAGAAGGAAGTACAGGGGAAATAACCCATAAAAATATGTACGGTTAATAGGGAAAATTTCCTGGGTCTGTTGGTGGGGGGTTGGTTCATCTGTTTATTGTTTTGCAAAGCTGCTATACTTAAAGTATTCATTCAGAAGCAAATGCTTAGCTACAGACTGTACCCTAAAGAGCTGCAGAGTGTTTCCCCCTTCATTTCTGACTTCCAAAAATTGAGAGTACTCAACTATCCCTCCAGCTTCATGTTTTTCAGAAGTATTTTAGTTAATCAGTTTATTTATTGCTCCTCACTAAGTCTTTGCCTTGAAGCTAATTAAGAATCTTGTTTCTTTGGGAGTTATAAATTGTAGTTTCATTAAGTTTATCCATTTTTCTTTCCGTTACCACGGCTCAGCCTTTTGTATGTATCTTGTGAGCAACATCTTGAAGCTAAGTCTTCATTATTATGCAGACTTCTGTAGCTTGATGGTTTTGTCTTTCAGAGTTCCAGATTTTGAGGGGAGAAAAAAAATCAAACTATGATCAACCAAAATTGTTTGTGTGTCTCTTACTATGGTACAACCACTGTACAAAAGGGATTAATTTTTAACTGTTTTTTTGATTTAATACAAGTTGTGGAAAATGCAGGACTGTATTAAACAGGAAGAAATTTAAGTCCTCCGTTATTCCACACCACCCAGGCATAACTGCTGTTATGCCAGTTTTTCTTCTTAGGTATGTAATAAAGCCATACCAGGATATATAAATGCAATTGTATTAGCCTTCTTTTTCACACATAACGTACTTTCTCTGTCATCAAATTTTTTTAGTTTGAAACCACACATTTTGGTTGTGGGAAAGTAGATCTTGTAGGTGTTAACATGCTTTAAAAAATTTTTTTTAAAGTTACTATGTTACAGAAAGATCTGCTGAATCAACAAAAAGCTTGGAAACAAACAGACCTTTTTTATATGAATTTGGTGTATAATCAGAGTGGCATTTTAAATCATTGGGCAAAGAAATTTCAGTAATTCAGTAAATGATACAGGGACAAGTTATTGGGTCTTTGGAAAAAATAAACTTAGAGTTTTACCTCAGATGATGCAAAAGAAATTCTAAATGAATCAAAGCATTTGATAAAAGATATAAATTAAAAAATTGTAGGTGAATAAATTTATGGTAAAGGTCGACTTTTTCTGAGCATAAAAACAAAGAAGTATCACCTCTATTGAGAATTTCCTTAATTTATCTCAGTGTTGTTCTTAATCGCTGTCTGGTCTCAAATATTTAAATGTATTTCTGAAGCCTTTTTCTCCACCCCCTTCTAAGCAGTACTTTTGTATCAGGTCAAATGCTGACTTAGTGTACTTTCATTATTGGGATGTGTCCGTCTGGTAGATAATGCCAAATGAGCAGGTTAAAAGGACAAGAAATGAAGCCTTGTGTATAAATGAGCAGATTGAAATGTTGTTTCAAATTGGCCTTTTCCATTATATAATTTTTAAGTTCTGCATCGAATCTATTATTTGTTAATATTCTTTAGCTTCCTCTGATTAGTGGTTCTCACATAATTCTGTGGACTTGTATAGCCAGTGAAGAACTTGCTGGGAGCTTAGTGAAAGGAAAAAGCAATGGGAATTGGAAGTAATGGCTTCTGCTTAGAGCCAATGATAGACTCTAAGCTTGAAGCACTGCAGAGGTTTTTGTACTTGAGAGTCTCAGCTACTTAAAATACATGGCTGGCTATAACCCAAAAGGTGATTTTGTCATAGGCTATTACAAATATTTTCATAAGAACAGAGAGGAATATAATGGACTTGTGTATGAACCTTTATCAACATTTTCTAAGTTTTATAGAATTTTTCCTAATTAAAACTGTTGGTTTTTCTTTTTTTTTGGTGGAAACTTAAAGAATGAACTTTGAGGCTTTATAGCAGATACTTTTCCAGGGTTTTATCCCGTTCTTTCTGAGAGATGAGTGTTTTATTTGCCGTCCTGCTCAGGGAATACGTTTATATTTGGACTATTCTTATAGTGAAACTGATCGTGACAAAAACTAAAATATGGCTGGCAGGGGTTAGTGAGAGGAAGATGTTTAAATGCCCTAAACTTACCCTTCCTAGAGGATGGATCAGTGTTTAAAATTCATAGATCAGGCAGCAGAGGTCGTAGCATACTTAGCTGGTTTTACTTTTCATTTTATACCTTCCTATACTATTGGAGCAGTTTTTCTAAAAACAATAGGTGTGTTAACTTTAACCCTCTCACCTAAAGTGTCTGCCTGCAATGCGGGAGACCGGGGTTCGATCCCTGGGTCGGGGGAGATCCCCTGGAGAAGGAAATGGCAACCCAATCCGGTACTTTTGCCTGGAAAATCCCATGGACGGAGAAGCCTGGCGTGCTGCAGTCCATGGGGTCGCAGAGAGTCGGTTGGGACTGAACGACTTCACTTTCACTTTCAAAAAAACAAAGACAAAAAAATAAGAAACAAAACCAGGTGGAATTCTACACTGAAAACTGAAGAAAGCTTGATTCTGGGAAGAAGAGTTGGTGTAATTCTGCTTGTGCTTAATGTCAGACTTCAGATGAGGTTTAAGCCTCCTTGATTACTGAAACTTTAAAGAGTGAAGGGAAACAAGGTCACTCAGAAGATTTTGTGGACTACCTTTACCAAGGAGTATTTGTGTGAAGGTTTTTGGATTCTGTAAAGTTAACTTGCTCTGTTTCTTTGTGCTTGTTCGTACTTACCTTCTCCCAGATTTGAAGCAAGAAAAGGTGTTTTTTTTTTTTTTTGTTTGTTTGTTTTTGCATGATTCTCTATACTTCTTAAAAAATTGCTTTGATACAATAGCTACCATTCTAGCACAGACAATCTTCACATTTCAAGCCATCTCTTAAATATTTTACATGAATTGTTGAAGAAAATGAATTTGGAGAAGTGTAAATTTCAGTTGCCCCCTGCTGGTCTACTGTAATGGAGGTGAAAAGCTGAAATGTGTACCAGCACAGTAAAGAACCGGTAAACGGTGGTTCACACAGTTCTCTCCTTTATCCCTGTTTGAGCAGAAGGTTGTGTGTGATTGAGTATTAGGGTCACATACTGTGACCTTTGTAATGTTCTTAGATCTCTGTTATGAGATGCTTTCTTAGGAAGGAAGTTTCAGTTATGATGCTCTTATCAGAGGGAAGCTTTGACACAGTCTGTGCCATTGTGGTTAGTGACTGTGGGTCACCTCTGCTGGAGTGACCTGCTCTGAATGTGAAGTGCTTGGCCTTGAGTGCGTGCATGCCGTTGCTTTAGTTGTGTCTGACACTCTGCCACCCAATGGACTGTAGCCTTCCCGGCTCCTCTGTCCATGGGATACTGCAGGCAAAAGTACTGGAATGGGTTGCCATGCCCTCCTCCAAGGAATCTTCCCAACCCAGGGGTCAAACCCATATTTCTTAAGTCTCCTGCATTGGCAGGCGGTTCTTTACCACTGCACCACCTGAGAAATCCTGATGCTGCCCCTGTTTTATGTGCCATGGGTATTATTGATATCTTAATCTTGAAGTCTCATAGCAGACCCCCTAATTTTCTGTTCTGGGAAAGATAACTGAGAGTCTCTGCATCAGAGAGAAGGGAGACCTGGGCAGGAGAGGTGATTAGAAGAGATGAGAAAGGGACAAATAGTTAAATTTCAAAAGACAAGAGGCCATCAGCAGGAGCTTCACCTTTCACTCCCCTGACCTGTACTTGGCATTTTCTGTACTCTGTTGTGCTTGGGGTTTCCTGACTCCTGTTGTATGGAGGCTTCCCTGAGTGTAGTGGTCTAGGCATTTTAGACAGGATAAGGTATACATAGTATTCTTTATTTACGGAGAAATATATTTGCAATGTATTATGGGCCTCATAATAAAAGATTTGTTGCTGGGTCTGTTCTGTTTGAAAGTACCTGAATATAATTTGTATACTATACTATACTTAAACCACATCCCAGAGAAGTATTACCAGTGTCAGTAAATTAATAGCAGGACGGATCATATTTTTCCTTTGGTCTCTTGCCCTGGATATATAGTGTTTTTTTTTTTCCCTTCAAGGTATAGATTAACTATTTACTAGGGAAAAACATAACATTTTATTGTTGCAAGTTATACATGTGACAGGAACAAAGAGTCATAATTCTTCTTGTTCCACGTTGAATTCCAGATGCAACAGATAAGTACCTACATGTGTCAGCCATTCAGAGAGGACCAGGATACAGTCTTGTCTACTAGAGTTTAGAGCCAGGTGGAAGATAATAGAGGATTACCCACTCACTTTGTATCTGTTAACAGAAGATAGCATCTGGGCAGTGAAAGACTGATAATTCTAAGTCTGATGGCTCAGGGGAACAAATCACTTTTTAGACATTTGAGATTGACCGAGAGACTTTATTTGGGCAAAGAGGCTCACTTGGTTTATGTTACTTTCATATCCTTTGATTGCTTTCGTTCTGGGGGTGGTGGTGGTGTGAAGGCAGCAGTATAGGACGCTCAGCACTCGTGGATAGATTGCGTGGTTGTCCCCAGGTGCTTGAGGGCTGTTGTCCACCCCTGTACCCTAAGGTAGACACCCTGATGAAAAACTTGCAGAATTGATTTCCGAGTTTTAGAAGTGACCTAGTTACTTAAGGTACTATTCAACTTCCTTCTCCTGCTTATTTAAGTAGTATTAGTTAATATTTATATGGCACTGTCTATATGTCAGGTACTTTGGTAAGTGCATTACACATATTTAATCCTCATGTCTGTGGTGTAAATATTATTATTTTTTTGGGTAAATATTATTTTAATCCCTCTTTTATAGACAAAACCAAAGTTAACTGACTTGTCCAGGATAACACAGCAAAGGAGAGTTTGAGCTGGGTTTTAAACCCAAGAAGTTTGGCTCCAAAATCCATGCTATTAACCAGTAAGCTATGCAACAAAAGAGTATGAGCAGTTTATAGCAAAATGAGGTTTTGTGGTGTTTGGAGGAGTGGGGGAGATGAAAAACACATCCGTTGTGTCTAGGGTCATGCCACAGCTAGGTGGCATACGTGTCCCTTCAGTGTAAAACATAGTTGGCAGTGGAACTAGCTCCTACCTTCCTTGGAGTCTTCTGATGGTTACAGAGTAGTGTTGGATGTGGCTTTCACTGTCTAGTGCTTGGTTCTGCAGAGAAGATGGGATTGGCCTGGCCAAGTGCTGGGTGGAGAGTGTGTTTTCAGCCCATTTCATCTAGTACTGTGACAAATGCTTTTGTTTTTTGTTTTCAGTATGATAGTTTGATTTAAGAAATGTTAATGGAAACAAATTTCAGATGCCAGTAATTTAAAAAAAAAAAGGTTATATAATAAAATTGTACTTGGGATTCCACTTGTATGCAGCTGCCCTGAATATTCCACTCTAGTGCGAGAGCGGTTGCTCTGTGCATTTTAGTATGTTAAAACCATGGCATAGTTTTGACTTAGGTTCATTTGTTTTATTCCTAGGAACCCTAAGGACTCTGCAATATGAATAATTCTCTGGAGAACACCATCTCCTTTGAAGAGTACATCCGAGTGAAGGCGCGGTCTGTCCCGCAACACAGAATGAAGGAATTTCTGGACTCGCTAGCCTCTAAGGGGCCAGAAGCCCTTCAGGAGTTCCAGCAGACGGCCACCACTACCATGGTGTACCAGCAGGGTGGGAACTGCATTTACACAGATAGCACCGAAGTGGCCGGGTCTTTGCTTGAACTTGCCTGTCCAGTCACCACGAGTGTTCAGCCTCAAACCCAGCCAGAACAGCAGATCCAGGTTCAACAGCCGCAGCAGGTTCAGGTAAAGGGGAAATCACTGTTGAGGTACATCCTGTTGAATAGAATTTGCCATTAGGGTTTTGGTTAGTAGAGCATCACATCTATATACAAATGTCAGAGGTTATTTTCACTAAGGAGAATATTCTGTTTTTTGAAACATATTATTTTACACAAGGGCTTTCATCGTTAACACTGAAAATATTTGTCACTTTTGTAAACTGAACTTGCCATTTGCTTTGGAGAATTGAGCAGTATGGAAACGAAGAGGTCTTCTGGGACTGGATTTGGATGTGTCCCAACGGTATGTGACCAAAGCTTCCCTTCTTGTCTGTGTCACCCTGAGCAGATCAAGAATATAGGAAGTCCCCCCTGGAAGCAGAGAATGTAAAATAAATCTGGGTACCAGGGAAAAAAAAAAAAAAAAAAGAATATAGGAAGGCTCATCTTAGCTCATTACTAAAAGTAGGATATTTGAAACTATTTTTTAATGGAAAGGCTCTTATATTTTAGTGACCTTCATTTAGTTGTATAGTTCCGTGACTCAGGTCACCTGTAGGTTTCTAGGCCTGCATTTGATATAAGCCTCAAGAAATAATGCTAATTGATAATAAGCTTACTGAAGAAGGAGAAACTTAATACATTTGCGGAGAAGATACAAGTTGTCTACTTTAGGGAGTCCTTATGTGAACTGACTGAGTAACTAACACTTGCACATGTGAAACTGAAAGTCTCCTCCAGTTACAAATGCTGCTTTCTTCCTACTGTCTATTGTGGTTGTGTATCACTTTGCCCTCGATGATTTTCACCAAGAGGATAGGAAAGGAAGTGGAACATGATGGAGAGGCCGAGTGTGAAGAGGTGTGTTTGGTAAGACAGAAGACTTTGCTCCTTAGCAATGTAAGAGGGTGTATTGGAAGAACCTGAGCTTTGGAGTTGCATTCCTGGGTTTAAATTTGACCTCATCTCTTATTTGTTGATATGATCTTAATCTTCTTAGTTCTAGTTTTTTCATGTGTTGGTAGGGATAATACAGTTCAGTGAGACTGCATGAGATAGCAGGAAAACATCTGGCACGTGGAGGGATGAAGTTGTTAGTTCTGATCTTTATGAGAAAGGAAGGGTACGGGAAAAGTAAAAAGAGAAGGCTGACTTTTCAGTTTAAGAAATTATTCTGTTGTTTACAGCTTGGATCTTTTTCATAAGATTACAATAGTTTGGAATTTGACTTTAAAGTGCTTTTTGAGACTTTATATTCAAGATGGCTAATTGAGATCACCTATTAGCATCATCATTGTAACCCAAACCTCTTGTAAATGGATGAAGAAATACAATAATAAATCCATGAGATAGGTTCGAATATCATGGACTCAGATATCCCCATTCTTAGTGACTAAAAAGATACTTAAAAAATTTTTTTCTATCCGTGCTGGTAAAAAACAAATGCCATCAAAAACCCCACTAAAACTTAACCTTTAGATATTGTGAGTCACTATATTGTACACCTGTATCTTATAAAATTATATAGTAGCTATACTTCATTAAAAATAATAGGGAATGATTTTTTAAAAAAATCCACTAAATCTGAGAAATTGCCACAAGAGAGGAAGCAAACAGCATCAGGTGATAGAGGAATTCATGTAGGAGAGAAACTTTTACGAAAGATAGAGCAGTTCTTAGGGTACCCTAATCTGAGAAGCTGGAACTTCGCCAAGGACTTCAAAGCACATTTATGTGTCTGTATACATAATGAGTAGATACGAGGTATAGGATGAAAGTGGCTCTGCTGATCAGTGAGGAAAAGATATATTCCATTAGTAGAGTAAGGCATCTACTCCTCTTTTGGAAATAAAGTTGGATAGCTTTCATAATACAAATTAGGTCCAGGTGGGTTAAAGAGTCAGATAAAAAGAAAGCAATGAATTATGAAAAGGCAGTATAGAAAGTTTTTGTGATTTTTAGGTTGTGAAAAGCTTTCCTAAGGAAGAAAGTAAACTCTAAAATAGCTTTTCTCAATCTTTTTTTACCCTGAAAGAATCTTTGAACTAATTCTCAGGTCTCAGGGAACTCCTGCATAAAAATTAACTGTATATACAGCTCATGGAATGTTAGCTTGATCAGCAGTTGATATAATAATTGAGTAATAATTGTCAATGCTCTTTTGGTAAGAATCGTATTTTTTTTCTGTGTATCTACATTTTGGCCAACTTGTTAGGCTACGTTTTATGTGTGGTTCCCTTTCTCACACATGTCATCAATTTTAACTCAAGTTATTTGTGTAGGTAGAGTATACCTCATTTTTTCCTTTACAATTTTTTTTTTCTACTTGAAGTGTTTTTTGTTTTTGTTTTTTGCTTATTCAAGTAGTCCTAAAAATCTTATTATAAATTGCTACTGTACAAGTTGCTGAGGTATGGTTTGTGGTATATGATATGTGCAATAGCAGTTTTTCCCCCCATATTTAAAATTAAAAATGACCTTTTAGGGAATTCCCTAGAGGTCCAGTGGTTAGGGACTCTGAACTTTCACTGCCGAGGGCCTGAGTTCAATCCCTGGTCAGGAAATTAAGATCCCACAAGCTATACAGTGGGAGCCAAAAAAACCCCTGAGTGTCTTAAATACAATAAAAACTTGTTTTTGGTTTTTTAAAAAAACTAAACCAGATGATTTGCATAAATATATGACTAAAGATACAACTTTATGTAAGACTGAAAAAACATTTTCTTTCTGAGTGACAGCAGGCTCAAATATGGGCCTAGCAATTACAAAATTATTTTATATACATGTTGGTTTTTTGATCTCTTTTATAGGCTTATATATTCTTTCTTTAAAGTATATTTTTGAAACTAAAATTAGCACATGAGACATAGGAAGGTTAACTCATCTTCCCATAGCTAGCAATTGCACTCAAGCTGTTTTAACTCGAGTCTGTGCTCCTAACTAGTGCTTCTACTACATAAGAAGCATGCAAAATCGGAAAAAAATAGTCTATTAGAAATATGAACAAAGAATATAAATAGGTAGTTCATGGAGGAAGAAATACAGATTGTACTAGTAAGCATGTGAAAAGACACTTCATGCTTCTGGTGACTATGGAAGTGTAAGTTTTTAAAATGAAATATGTTTTATTTATTAGATAGGAAAACATTTATAAAGAGTTTACCCAGGGCAGCAAGGGTATGAGAGGATAAATTAGTGGGATTTTCTTGAAAGTTAATTTGGCAATGCTTGTCAGATGTTTTAAATATGCATACCTTTGGCCTTACATTTGTGTTCACAGATAAATGTGTGTGTAAGGATATTCAGTGCTGCATTACTTATAGTAGTGACACTGGGAACAAGTCACTTTCAGTAAGGGAAATGGGAAATAATGATACATGTGTAGTATATTGTCCTGTGTAGCCAGAAGAATGAGGTGGATCTATGTATGTTGACAAAGTGGGATGTTTAACAGATTGTAGAGTGTTAAAAGCAGTTTAGTATCACTGGCTTTTAACATATGTAGAATGTGGTGGTCCTTAAATAGTAGTAATGAAGCCTTAAAGAGGAATTGAAGGGATAGGAGACTAAGAAGGAGTTCTTGAATTATTTTGATTAAACATGAACTTCTTTGTAATTTTTTTAAAAAAGGTGTTTCATGGGTATATTTTGCTTTGAACTTGTGTAGGACAATGGTTTTTTTTAACCTTTTCTTCTCTTTCCTAGACACCTCCAGGTATTTGTGTTTATGTGTAAAGCCCTTTGCTAGATGCCTAGGGACAACATTGAACAAGACGAAGCTTCCTGACCTTGTGGAACATATATTATAGCTGGGAGGGGTAAGATGATACATAAGATTTTAAAAGATCTTGTTACATAGTGATAAATAAAAAAGAGAAAAACAGAGCAGATGCAGGTGGCCAGGGTAAGCCTTAATATGCTGGTGACATTTGAATTAAGACTAAAGAGAGTTGGTGAATGAGCCATATGGTTATCTGAGGAAAGAGCATTCCAAATCAGAAAGCACTAAGGTGGGAGCCTGCTTGTTTGAAAAGACGGCAAGATGGCTGTGTAACTAGAGTGCAGTGAGTGAAAGGATGAGACTATAGAGGTGACGTGTTCACTGAAATGCGGAGCTGAACTTCTCAGTTCAAGTGTTAAAAGACTCTTTGCCCCATAATATTGTGTCTCAACCTAACCCTTTAATAAGAATGTAAAATTATGCCTATATTAACATAATTTGAAATTTCAAAACAATTTATTGCCTTGAGGACAGAGGCAGTTTTCTAGATTACCTTAAAAAAAAGTGATAAAATTAGATTGCTTTTTTAAAACCATCTGTCACCATCCCAGAGTTTGTTCTGCCCCCATAAATTTCTCATCTTTCCAGTCTAGAAGCAGCCACATAATATTTGACAAAGTAATTATATCCCTAGAATAGTTCTAGTGAATTAATGGGAGACAAAGGAATGTGTCAAAGGTTAATTAGAGTAGCTGTCAGAAAAAAACTCACTGTGTACATTTAGTCTCTGCTTCTACCACACTCAACATTTTTGGCCCTCAAATGTGTGTGTATTTTCTTCCACAATGACCAGTTCTCCACACCAGCCCGTTTGCGTATAATTCAGTTCAGTTCTGACACTCTTTGCTTGGATTTGGTGTCAGATCCCCACAAGTTCAAGGGTTAGTTTCACACAAGTGCCCCCGCCCACTTCAGAGTTGCCAGTCCCGGATTATCTCAGCTGTACTTCTGACTAACTGGCTATAAATTGTGGTTCTTACTATCCCTCCTTGGGTTTGATGATTTGCTGGAACAGCTCACAGAAGTCAGGGAAACACATTTACCAGTTTATTATATAATTAAGGAAATGATAAAGGATATGGATGAACAGCCAGATAAAGATACACACAGGGCGAGGTTCTGAAGGGTTGTGAACACAGGTGCTTCTTTCGTCATGGAGTTGGGGTGTACCACCCTCTCGGCACATGGACGTATTCACCAACCCAGGAGCTCCCTAAACGTCTTACTTTGGGGATTTTTATGGAGGCTACATCATGTAGGTATGATCAATTAGTAACTCAATTTCTAGCCCCTCTTCCCTTTCCAGAGATTGGGAGGTGGGGCTGAAAATATCAAGTTTCTAGTCATAGCTTGGTCTTTGAGGTGATGAGCCCTCATCCAGGAACCCACTAAGAGTCACCTCTTTAGAACATAATATACAAGTGCTCGGGCCTGGTGCACTGGGAAGACCCAGAGGAATCGGGTGGAGAGGGAGGTGGGAGGGGGGATCGGGATGGGGAATACATGTAACTCCATGGCTGATTCATGTCAATGTATGACAAAACCCACTACAATATTGTAAAATAATTAACCTCCAACTAATAATTAAAAAAAAAAGAAATCAATAAATGAATCTTATTTTACATAATAACATCCAAAAAAGAAAAAGAACATAGTATGGTCCTAGCATTTATATTATCACTTGGGAAGTTTACAAAGGTCTTAGGAGCTCTGACGAGGAATCAGAAAAGACCAAGTTGTTATTTCTCATTATATCAAGTAGCATATGTTTATTTAAGACAGAGAGGTACTATCTTAAGGCAAAAGGTAGAGCTCTCATGTAAATACCTTAACAGTTTCTATAATACTAGGGAAGGTTTAAGTTTCCTGTTCTGGATAGGTCTGCCTGAGCTAGGTGAAAATGGTTCATTTGGAACTTTACGTTCAAATGCCCTCTTGAGTTGGGTACTTCCTGAAGCGTCCACATGGAATTAAATCCGTGTGCCAGAGGGAAGACCCTCTGGTGAATTCTAGGAGTCTGACTCTACTTAGCACCCACAGAATTGGTTGTTTCTTCCTTGCACTTCTCCAGGGCAGGAACTGAGGCTTCAGATATGGCTGGTTCAGTCTGGTCCTACTCAATGAAGGATGCTTTGAGGAAGGGGATTTCTCAGCACTTGACTCTCTTGTTAAAAGTAAAGATCTCAAGGTTCATAGATCAAAGTGCAGCTCTTCCTCATTTGTCATCCCAACTTCTGTCCCTCTTCCTCTTTTACTGTTGCACATTCCCTCTGTGCTAGTATAGTCAGTCCCTAACCCCTCACCACCGTGTAGAGTTGCTGAGAGTGAGGAAGAAGGTAATTACGAGCCAGGCTTGGCTCTTAGACAAACATGAGTTTGATCCTCCTCTGATACTTTAGATATGTGGTCACAGGCAGGTGATTTGAGTCTCTTTGAGTCTATTTCTTTATCTACATCATGGAAATAAAATAATTTATGTTGTAGTTATTTTAAGGATTACATAAAATGCTACGTCTTAAGTACACTGCCTGGCACATAGTAAGCCTACAATAAATAAATCATAGCTACTGTTGTATTTTTCTTCCTCCTCTCCTCCTCATTAGTTCCATTCCTACCTAGGGCCCTAGTTGCTTTTCAGACATTTGAAAAGTATCCAGACAAATATTTATAACAAGTATTCCTGCTGTGTTGGCCATTTGCCACTTTTTTTTTAAGACATAAAATATTACAGGTGCAGTTCAAATCTAGTACTGCTCTGCACATCCTCCTCTCCTAAGGTGAATACTGTTTTAAAGTTTCCAACTTGTTATATTTTCTGTATCCATCTGAGTTTTGACTTTTAGTTACAAGTATCAGGCAGTAGTCCCCCACCTCCCTCCTGCTAGTTTACTCAGAAGAATTGGCTAAAGGGTAGTAGTTAGCTCAAGGAATTTATAGGAGGGCCAGAGAATGGGTTTTGGAGGCTGCACGGCCAGGAAAGGACTCAGGTCACATTGCTGGCTGGCTTTGCCAAAGACGTGCAGCCACACCCTTGGGCACAGGTCCTTGTCCTCCCATGGTCTCTCACTGGGATTTATGCCATCCTGTTCCATTTCTGCCACAGTCTTCCGCTCTCACCAGAAAATGGAGGTTGTGGTTCCTGCTGCCTCATGTTGCTCCTTTCTGAGTCCAAATTTCATGCAGTGTCTAAATTGGGAAGTCTTGGTCACAGGCCTGCACTCTAGCTGCAGAAGTTGGAAGAGTGATTCCAGCTTCTGCCTGGGGGAGGCAGAAGTCAGAATGTGTATTCTGCAGCCAAAAATAGGACTAAAATCAGCTCCTCTCTCACTGGCACTTCATGAGCTGATTGAGATCCTGATCATCACTTCAGCTTGGTGGACCGTTTATTGCTGCCTTTTCTGGCCTTCCATGTCCAGTCTTTTCTTTTTTAATTTTATTGAAGTATAGTTGATTTATGATGTTATGTTGATTTTTGTTATATAGCAGAGTGACGCAGTTACACACACACACACACATATATATATATATATTTTTTTCTTTTCCATTATGGTTTATCACAGGACATTGAGTATAATTCCCTGTGCTATCCCGTAGGACCTTGTTTATCCATCCTATATATAATAGTTTACATCTTGCTAATTCCAAACTCCCTCTTTCACCCCTCCTCCCCCTTGGCAACCAGAAGTCTGTTCTTTATATCTGTGAGTCTGTTTCTGTTTTGAAGATAAGTTCATTTGTGTCATATTTTTAGATTCCACATAGAAGTGATATATATATTTGTCTTCTCTAACTTACTTCACTTAGTATGGTAATCTCCAGGTCCATCCATGTTACTGCAAATGGCATTATTTCATTCTTTGTAATGACTAATACTGGTGTGTGTGTGTGTATTTATATATATCGCACCTTTGTCCATTTATCTGTCAGTGGACATGTTCAGCCTTTTACCCATGTTTAAATCTCTTCCCTTACCATATCTACATTCATTTGTATAATAAGAGTTTGGTAAATGTTTGTTACTTGGATAAAGATTTTTACCACTTTCAGAAGAACATTGTTTTGAACAGTGAAGTTCTGCCAAGGATTTGCAGACTAGATGTTAAGAGGCGCAGGTGTATTCGGATCCCAGGTGCTGTGATTCCTCACTTGGTGGGATCTTCTGGCACACTGAGCACTGTCCTCTCCTGAGTCCCCCTCAGTGAGACTCGGAGGATGGAACTGAATGTAAGTCACATTTGTTATCCTAAAGCTTCGTGTGTGTGTGTGTGTGTGTGTGTGTGTGTGTGTGTGTGTGTGTGTGTGTGTGTGTGTGTGTGTGTGTGTGTGTGTGTGTGTGTGTGTGTGTGTGTGTGTCTGTGTGTGTGTGTGTGTGTGTGTGTGTGTGTGTGTGTGTTGCTCAGTTGTATCTGACTCTTTTGCAACCCCATGGGCTGTTGTATGACTCTTTTGCAACCCCATGGACTGTAGCCTGCCAGGCTCGTCTGTCCATGGAATTCTCTAGGCAAGAATACTGAAGTGGGTTGCCATTTCCTTCTCCAAAATTTTTAGTTGCCTCTTTCATACAAGAAGGGAAAGATGTATATCAACTATATATCAAGAAAAAATTTTTAAATGGAAAAAGAGGGAAGAAGGAGGTGAAATTGACCTTTTAAAATCACATTTAAAAAAATAAAATCACATTTTATTTAAACTAATATGTTATTTCAGCATTACTCAAGTTGCATATTGTTGATGAATTATTTTACCATTTTTTGGCACAACTCTTTGAAATCGCTTTGTGTTTTGAACTTGTGAGCACTATGTAATATGGACCAGCCACATTTTAAGTGATTGCTAAAAATGTGTAACAAATGCAGCTTTAGGGAAATATGAGAGAAGAATTGTTTATTCTTTTTCTTGTGGAAATAACGTAATTTTTAAAATTGTTTATGAGATGGAATTCTGAAATTGACCCAGCCCACTCAGATGATTTATTCTTATATACGTAAAATGCTGGCTTTATACTCAAAGTAGCCAAAAACAGAACAGAACAAAAAATATTCAAAAATGGTGTTAGATAATGTACTGTTTTTAGCGTCAGTGATTGGAAGAAAAGATTCCTAAGTGAGGTAATACATGTATTACTTCATGGTTTCTCACTGCTTTTTAGTTGGAGTACTTAGTCCTTATGTTGTGTTGAGCTCTGTATTACTTAGGTTCTGAATGACACTGAGGAAAAGGAAATAGATGATTCATCTGCAAACAGGTTAAGAACCTAAACAAGTGAGGTCCAATAAACCTTTTACACTATTGGTTATCAAACTTCAGGGTACGTTAGAATCACCTGGAGGGTTTCTTAGAACAGAAATGGCTATCCTTCTCCCACTTCTAATTCAGCTGGTCTGGGGTCACTGCTGAGAATTTATATCCCCCCACCCCCCAGTTTTATTGAGATATAGTTGACATACAGCAATGTATAAGTTTAAGGTGTACAGCTCAATTACTTCATTTACATATATCGTGAAATGGTAACCACAATAAGTTTAGTTAACATCCATCATCTCATATACAGAATAAGAAAGAAACATTTTTTCCTTTGCAGTGAGAACTTAGGATTTACTCTCTTAACTTTCACATTCACTATCCAGCAGTGTTAACTATAGTTATGTAGTACGTTATATCCCTAGTACAGAACTTCTCTGGTGCTGGACTCTGTACTTCCAATTCAGGGTGTCTGGGTTCCATCCCTGGTCAGGGAACTAATCCCACATGCCGCAACTAAGACTTGATATAGCCAAATAGATAAATAAATCCTTAGTACTTAGTTATCTAGGAAGTTTGTACCTTTTGACCACCTTCATTCAGTTCCTTTTGTCTTTGCCCCTACCTCAGTAGCCATAAATCTGATCTGTTTTTCTGAGTTTGATTGGGGTTTTGTTTTTTTAGGTTTTTATATATAAATGAGATCATGTGATATTTGTCTTTCTCTGTCTGATTTATTTCACTTAGCATAATGCCCTCACCATTCATCCATGTTGTCACAGATGACAGCATTTCCCCCATTTTTATGGCTGAATAATACTCATTGTATTGATGGACACTTAAGATTGTTTTCATGTCTTGGCCATTGTAAATAATGCTGCTGTGAATTTGGGAATGCAGATAGCTCTCCAGCGGTTTTTTCATTTCCAGAAAATGTGCATCTCTAACATATTACAGGTTGGTGCTGATGCTGCTAATCTGAGGACCACATTCAAACATACCTGAAAAGCTTAATATACTCAATCAAAAAAAGAATCTAGGAAAGAAGTCATGAGATGTTGATGTCTGGCAGAAACCAACAAAATTCTATAAAGCAATTATCCTTCAATTAAAAAGTAAATTAATTTTTTAAAGTCATGAGAATAAAAGAAACAGAACCAGCTTAGAATTGAAATCTAAATCTTAAGTCTGTACAGAAAATCTAGAATGCAGTCTGTCTAGGCTGAAATAGGAAGTCAGAATGCTCAAGAAAGTAATTAGTGTTGTACATACTATGTCATCAAAAGCCCAAATGGATGATAAAGTGTATCGCTTCTGATGGGGGGTGGGGGGAAGGGGAAGGAGAGCAATTGAAAAAGAAAGTCTGGGAAAGGTGGTGGGGGTTGCTGAATGAGAAGCACAGATTCCAGTGTGAAGGGAACTGAAATATAGTGTGATTTATGAGGGATTGATAGAAGGTAAGAAACAGTGCTTTTTAAAATAATAAAACCAAATTCACCTCCAGAAATGTCCTCCCCCATCAATACATCACTTTCCTAGTACATGCATATCTTTGGGATTGTCTTTTTTCTTTTTGTGTTTCTTTAGAATCACTTCAAATCTAGGCTTAAGTTTCAAACTGCTTTTTTTTTCTCTTTAATTTTTTGTTAAGGTATCAGTCTGTCAGTTTGTTTTCTGAGACAGTTTACCTACCTTGAAAATTAAACAGTTAATAAAGACAGTATCAACCTCTGAATGTCTGAGATTTTTGTCTTTTTTTTTTTTTTAAGAGGAATCTTGTCAGAGCTTCTTAGTGAAGGAATACTCAAAGTTCAGCTATTCCTTCAGTTCAGTTTTAATTTCATCTCCTCATAAGTTCAAGTAAAGTTTAAATAACTTTTTTTACTTCACTGAGTTTACAGATTTTCACTGTGACTTTGTTCAATTCAGTTCAGTCGCTCAGTTGTGCCCGACTCTGCGACCCCACAGACTGCAGCACTCCAGGCTTCCCTGTCCATCGCCAACTCCCGGAGTTTACTCAAACTCATGTCCATTGAGTCGGTGATGCCATCCAGCCATCTCATCCTGTCGTCCCCTTCTCCTCCCACCTTCAATCTTTCCCAGCATCAGGGTCTTTTCAAATGAGCATCAGGTGGCCAAAGTATTGGAGTTTCAGCTTCAGCATCAGTCCTTTCAATGAATATTCAGGACTGATTTCCTTTAGGTTGGATCTCCTTGCAGTCTAAGGGACTCTCGAATCTTCTCCAACACCACAGTTCAAAAGCATCAATTCTTCGGCACTCAGCTTTCTTTATAGTTCTACTCTCACATCCATACATGACCACTGGAAAAACCATAGCTTTGACTAGACGGACCTTTGTTGGCAAAATAATGTCTCTGCTTTTTAACATGCTGTCTAGGTTGGTCATAACTTTACTTCCAAGGAGCAAGCGTCTTTTAATTTCATAGCTCCAGTCACCGTCTGCAGTGATTTTGCAGTGATTCTGTAGTAATTACCTAATCAGATAAAAAGTTATGTTTTTATATAAATAAAGATATGAAAGGTATTACAAGTAATATTTAATTTTTTTATTGACATGATTCTTAATGGGTAAAGGTTATAAACATATAATTGATACCCTATACAATATGTTGATAATGATAAGGAAATGTCAGAAAGTGCTTTAACTTTTACTCTTTTAATTTTAAATTCTAACTACTTAGGATATAAAGTAGCATCAGATTGTTTTTACCTGTCCTGATTTGAGTAAATGGCTCATTTGGGTAAATGCCTTCAGTTCCGATTCCTTAGTATTTTGCTAACTTGTTTCTGTTGGAAGATTGAATATTGATAAATGCTTTCTAAGAAAAGTCATTGTAAAAAGATAGAGTAAAATCATTAAGAATATGAACTACAATTCAATGATAATAACCAGATTTTTGAACTTTTGTTTCTAAGCCAGTAATAATGTAGTTAAAAAACATACTGTGTATTTACCTCTACAACAGTAATTCTTAAAGGGTAGTTCAGGGACTGGTAGTTCCCAGCACTCTGAAATTTTAATCGCTCTTATAGTGTTAAGAGTGATTCCTTAAAGTTAAAGCTGTTATTATTATAACATGAAGATGTTTATTTGCCTTTTTCACTCTCATTCTCTCATGAGTGTACAGTGGGGTTTTGCAGAGACCATGTGTGACGTGTGCACAACAGATTGCAAAAGCAAGTACAGAGAATCCAGCTGTTTTCAATTAAGTCAGCCATTAAAGAGATTTGCAAAGATGTAAAATTTTATGCAACTCTTACTATAAATGTTTTGGCAAATAAAGTTATTCTTCATAAGAATTTATTATTTATGTTGACATTTATGTTGGTTTATATGGTAATTTTTAATTAATATTTTTCTAAGTTTCCTAGTTTTAATTTCTAATGTAGTAAATATTGCCATCTATACAAAAGCTCTTTGGAGTCCTCATTTTTTAAAAGGGTCCTGAGAACAGGAAAAAAAAAAGCAGCTCTTCTTTAGTAATTGGCTTCATACTTTCCTTTATATCCTTGGTGTAAAGCACTGATTCTCAAACTTGAGCATGCATCAGATTGCTGATCCCATTCCCTAGAGTTTCTGTTTCAATTGTTCCACCTAAAAGTTTGTATTTCTGACAAGTTGCATGGGTAATGATGATGTTGGCCTGGAAACTACATTTTGAAACTCACTGGTGTAAAGAAATACTGCTTATGAGGAAGAAAACCAACTTTTTGAACACCTACTATATGTCAGTAAACATTCCATGCTCATGACCGCTCTGTAAGGAGGTGAGTTAGGTAGGCGCTTTTTATTGTGCCTCAGGAAACAAGCTTCAAGGACTCGTAGCCAGGAGAGTACAGCAGCATTTCAAGTCAGCTCTCAAGGTCTATGCTCTTTATATAACCTCCTCCTTGCCTATGATTTTTTTTTTTTAATTAGTCATGGCTTTCTTGATACATAATTCTCATATTGATTCACTCATTTCCATGTAAAGTGTACAACTTCATAGTTTTTAGTCTATTCACAGAGTTGTACAACCATTATCACATCAGGTTTAGAACAGTCCCATCACTCCAGAAAGAAAGCTTGTAGCTTTAGCCATTACTTCATATTTCCCCCAATCCCTATCTCTTGGACAAGCATTAATCTACTTTATTTCTGTAGATTTGCCTGTTTTCGACATTCATATAAATGGAATTATACAATATGTAGTCTTTATGATTAACTTAATTTGGTATAATGTTTTCAGGGTTCATCTGTGTTGTAGCTTTTTATCAAAATTTTATTTTTTTCTTACTAGACAATAGTCTATTGTATGGAAGTACTACATTTTATTTATCTATCAGTTGATGGGTATTTGGGTTGATTCCACTTTTCACTTACTATAAATAATGCTGTTATTAACATTTGTGTCCAAGTTTTTTGTGAGTATAGTTTTTATTTCTCTTGAGTATGTACCTAGGAATGCAACTGCTGGGTCATATGGTTGGTTTTTCATATCTCCGTCATATGCTATGTTTAACTTTTTTATGATCTGCCAGACTTTTTTTCCAAAGCAGCTATATCAATTTTACATTCCCACCAGCAGTGCATGAAAATTCCAATTTTTTTTTTTTGTATATGTGCCTACAGTATCTTTTATCCTTTAAGAAATTGTGTGTTTTTTTTTTTTTTGACCATGCCACACAGCATCTGGGATCCTAGTTCCTAGACCAGAAATGGAACCCATGCTTGCTTCATTGAAAGTCTTGACCACTGAACTGCCAGGGAAACCCCTGTTATCTGTTTTTTATTATAGTCGTCCTGGTGGGTTTAAATGGTATCTTCTTTTGCTTTGCATTTCCCTGACAGTTAATGATGTTGAGCAACTTTTCATGTGCTTGCCAGCCATTTGCTTATCTTCTTGGGAGAATTGTCTGTTCAGATCTTCTCCCATTTTCTGTGTATGATGTGAGAAAGAGGTCCAACTTCATTCTTTTTATGTGGACAGCCAGTGTCCAGCACCATCTTTGGTTATCTTTTGTGATGTATACAATCACTGATCTACCTTCTTATTTTCTACCTTCCTAATTCCTACATGCATTCAGAATAATTTAGATGGAAAATTATGGAAAAATGATGGGGAAATGATGGAAAAATACCGTCTGTTTTAAAATTGCATACTGTATGTAGCATCCGTTCATGCTGTTCTGTATGCTGAAGTACAGCAGTAAGATACGAGTTTCATTATCATCAGAAATGTGTGATCTGCGATAGTCACCTTAGTTAGATTAAGTTATCAGGAATTGAGTGGCTTCTCCTGTAAAATAAAGGTATCGTAAATAAGCACTCTAAAGAATCATTCATCTGTGCCTGCCTTTTAGCAGCAAAATTGGAGATGTCTCCTAAAGGGATTTCAAGCATTTTGTCTACTGTGTTTTGTCTGTGGTGGGAGTAGTTTTGATCTTGAGTTGGAAATTGAATGCCTGTGGAGTGTATTTGTCTTTCTGACCCTTTAGAACAATGTCCCCAAAAAAAAAAAAAGAACAATGTCCCCACACTTTCAATCACTAACCACATGGATAAACTATTTTTTTGAATATATACCTAAGTATATATTTCTACATTGTATACTTGTACTACTATATGAGTATGCAAAAACAAAAGGGGTAACTTTTAAAAAGAAGGTAAGAAATGAGCAAAAGTTTTGATATTTCTCATGTGATAGTCTTGCGTGTGCTCAGGTGGCTGTTGCTCTGAACGCAACATGTTCGGAGATTACGGCTTCCTCAGAAGGCTGGGGTATGGCAGCCCCTCCTCCTCACAGTACACAGGGCTCCTGCCTGAGATCTCTGCCCTTCGGGACTGGGTTCTCCGTGTTGTCTCGTTCACTCACTGCCGCATCTTGTTGCTACAGGTACAGGTACAGGTACAGCAGTCTCCGCAGCAGGTCTCGGCTCAGCAGCTCTCCCCGCAACTCACCGTTCACCAGCCTGCTGAGCAGCCCATCCACGTCCAGGTGCAGATCCAAGGCCAAGCAGCACAGCCGGCGGCCCCCTCCATCCAGACCCCATCTCTGCAGAGCCCCAGCCCTTCGCAGCTGCAGGCGGCCCAGATCCAGGTGCAGCACATGCAGGCGGCCCAGCAGATCCAGGCTCCAGAGATCCCGGAGGAGCACATCCCGCACCAGCAGATCCAGGCTCAGCTGGTGGCTGGCCAGTCTCTTGCTGGGGGTCAGCAGATCCAAATCCAGACTGTGGGTGCCCTTTCCCCACCGCCGTCTCAGCAGGGCTCACCTCGGGAAGGGGAGCGGCGGGTTGGCACAGCCAGTGTCCTCCAGCCAGTGAAGAAGCGCAAAGTGGACATGCCCATCACTGTGTCCTATGCCATCTCAGGGCAGCCGGTGGCCACCGTACTGGCCATTCCACAGGGCCAGCAGCAGAGTTACGTGTCTTTGAGGCCCGACTTACTGACGGTAGACAGTGCCCACCTGTACAGTGCCACTGGGACCATTACTAGCCCTACAGGAGAAACTTGGACCATACCTGTTTACTCTGCCCAGCCCCGGGGGGACCCTCAGCAGCAGAGCATTACCCACATTGCCATTCCCCAGGAAGCCTACAACGCAGTTCACGTCAGTGGCTCACCCACAGCCCTGGCAGCTGTGAAGCTGGAGGATGACAAGGAGAAGATGGTGGGCACCACGTCTGTAGTGAAAAACTCCCATGAAGAGGTAGTGCAGACCCTTGCAAACTCTCTCTTTCCAGCACAGTTCATGAATGGCAACATCCACATTCCAGTGGCTGTGCAGGCCGTGGCAGGCACATATCAGAATACAGCTCAGACTGTCCATATATGGGACCCCCAGCAGCAGCCACAGCAACAGACTCCCCAGGAACAGACGCCGCCGCCGCCTCAGCAGCAGCAGCAGCAGCAGCTCCAGGTCACTTGTTCAGTAAGTGAGACTTACCTGTAGGGCAGCCTGCCTCCCTGGGGCCCAGTGCCACACCAAACGTGCCTGGCAACCTCTGGCTTGTTTACTAGAGTGATGTTGGTCTTGCAATAGTAATACAGTATTTAGTATTTTAATTAGGATTGGGGAGAGGGAACAGGGGCTAGGCTATAGAGTAGGCAGGCATTCTAGCCTGGTGTCTGGAGGTGAATGACCAGAAACTGCTTTGGGGGGTAAATGTTCGGAGTGCTTTTTCGTGATCTCTTTTTAGGAAAAGTAAAGTTCTAGGTTGAGACTAATGGGTCACCCCAAGTGTTATTTTTGTCCCAGAAGCTGCTTTCTGCATTGCAAATGAACAGATCTAATGGAACCTCTGTAGTTGAGCACACAGGCTGTAAACTCATTACAGTGGAGAAGCTATTAAATTGTTTCTTCTTTAGTTATCATCTTAAAGATGGACTACACTGGACACAGTTTGGTGAATTAGGGGATCTAAAAGACTTCCTGGTGGGCCTGTTAAAAGTGATCATCTTTTGGAATTCCCTGTTAGTCCAGTGGTTAGGACTCTGTTCGTCCACTGCAGATGGCATGGGTTCGATCCCTCGTCAGAGAACTGAAATCCTTTAGCCTTGTAGCATGGCCGAAAAAAAGAAAAAAGTGATCATCTTTGGGACTCTTAAATAAGTGACCTTTACAAGTGGGACTTTTCAGTGATATTTTTATGTTCTTTAAAAATAGTAAGATAAGTCATCCTTAATGAGTTTTCTGTCATGGCAGCTGTGTTGAGCTAAGTTTTTTAACTTTTGAAATGATTTTAGATTTATAGAAACGTTGCTAAGAGAACTGTCAAAATTTTAATTTTAAAATTGCTTGGCTCTTTTTGCTAATTGTTAGTCTTCTTGAGGCTGTCATAGATCCACCTTTTAAGACTATTAGTAAAGTTTCTCGTCCCTTGTCTAGCAGACATTTAGACTGGATGTAGAGCCTCTGGTCTCATGAGACTGCTGAAGGTAATGTGCCTCAGCATATGTGCTCTGGGAATGCATGTGAGGGAGCTGGCACAAACAAAGCACTGTTAGACCAGGGACCACACTCAGAAACTCAAGCCGTAAATGATTGGATAAGCCAAAGCCAACTGAGTGGTTTCATAGAGGCAGCAGTGTATTAACCTTAGGTGACTTTATTAAGGGTCTGTTAAAATCCAAGTGTCAGGCCTAAGAGTAGGACAGTCATTGCTTCAGGTGGCTGATAATCTGGTGGAAGTACGCATGCATGATTTCTGTTTCTTTATAAACTGTTTATAGAGCAACATAACCAAGTGAATGTGTACTACTCACACAAAAGTCAGGCTGGGAATTCAGAAATCATTCGGGGTTAAAACAGAAGCATCTTTGTGGAAAAACTGGCATTTGATCTCTTGTTTATAGGTTAGATTGACAGAATGGAGCAGCATGAATATAGAGCTAGGAGTGGACACAAGGGATATGTTTAGGTTAACATGAGAGGAGGAAAAACTGGGAGAGGAGTTAGTGGAGGGGGCAAAGGGACTGTCTTCCCAAAGTGAAGAGTTGGTATGGTCTGTGGTGGGAAAAATTTCCAGAATCCTGCCTGAGTGATGGTACTCAGAAGAATCAGATAGTGGTGTGTGGAATAGGTGTAGGAGAGACCACCCAGAGACTTGTCATGGTGCACTGTGCTGAACTTCTGCTCACAGGGATGGAGCACATCAGGCCTCTCCTCTGCTCTCCTGGGCCTGATGATCCAGTCTGCGGTGCAGGGCTCTTTTGTTGTTCAACAGGCTCTGCTAGTAATTTGCACATCTGGGCCCTTCAACTGGAAAATCTTTTTCTAGATTCCATTTTAGTAAACCTGTGTTCTTCGTGTTCTTCAGAGGCTGTATCTCCTTTAGCAAAGGAGACACACATGTCCCTTTATAGGGACATATGTCAAGGATTGTTGCCAGAAAAAGAAATATTGGGAAGAATGCCCATCATGCAGGAAAGATTAGCTTGCCCATTTACACCACAGATATCCCTCTGCTTCCCTTATTGGGCTCTGTTCTAGGTTCTGGGGAACAGAGAGAATAAGACAGCCACTGCCTTTGGAGCCCTCATAGCCCATAGCAAGATAATTATGCTGTGATGTGAGTTGACCCTAGGGACAGCAGATGTGTTCCTTTACCTGGCATACCCTTTTTGAAAGTTTTTTTATAATTTGTCTTTAAAACCGGATTTGTGGCAAAACCTCCCTCCCTTGACCTCACACCCACCTCCGTCTGTTACCCTGTTTCTCCACTTTGCTTTATTCCCGGAGTTTTCACAAGCATCATCTGCATAGGCTGTCTCTACTTGCTAACCAGTTTTCTCTTCCAGCTCATTACCAGGTCTGCTCTTGCCAAATTGACCTACCACCCCATGGCCAGATCCAGCAGGCATGTCTGTTTTTATCTCGTTCGCAGCAACACACAGCAGAGCAGACCAAGCCTGCCTTTTTGAAACTCTCCTCTGGACTTCCATGTTATTTCCTCCTACCCTACTGGTTATTTGTCCTTCTCAGGAGACTTTGCTGAAGCCTCCATCTCCTCTGTCTGAACCATACACGTTGATGTTTCTCAGAGCTCAGTACTAATGCTCTTTTCTCCCCCAGGGGATTTCTGTCCATTGCCATGATTTTCAGAATCCTGTAGATGACTGCTGCAGAAGGTGATAATCACTGGCACCTTCTGCCAGGCACTGTCCATAGTGTTACATGTAATAACTCATTTAATTCTCACACCAACCTTAAGAGGTGTGTACTACTATCTCCATTTTTCAAATGAAGAAACCGAGGTACAGAGATTAAAGTCACCTTTAGCAAGTGGCAGAGTTGACATTCAGTCTTGGATAGGTGGATTCTGGAGCCCATGTCTTAACCTGTGTGCAGTCCATGTACTGCAGTGGCACACAGCTCTTTATCCCTAAACTGTACCTTTCCCCTTAGAACCCTTACCATACGTTCAGCAGCCCACTTATTATTTACCTGGGTTGTTAAGGATGTCTCAGCTCTTCATTAGCATCTCCTCTACCACTATTAAAAACTATTCATCTCAGAAAATGATACCATCATCTACCTAGTTATGTAAGCCAGAGACCCAGAGTCCTTGAGTCTTCATTCCCTTCCTCCTCACAGTCAGTTCATCAACAAGCCACATTGGTTCTGACACCAAACTTCTTAGAACCTCTTAAATCACTTCACTGCTGCCATCCTGGTCTTGGCCACCAGCACCTACTTCCACTATTCCATTTTCTATAGATCAAGAATAATATTCTTGAAATGTAGGATTATGTCACTTCCCAACTCTTTAAGGGCTCCATTGTAAATAGGAAAAACTCTACACCAGGGGTGCACTTGCATCAGTAGTTTTCAACCTGGATGAAACTTTGTTTCCCCTACCCACTGATAGACATTTGAACGTGTGTGGAAGAATTTTGGTTGTCAGGGTGGTTGGGAGTGTTACATTTAGTGAGTGGAGGGGCACTGAAGGGAATCTGGCTGATAAGACAGTAGAGAAGCACTGCTTCCACCTACTAATCCTGTCAGACTCCTGGATTTCTTCCTTGGGTGGATGGTTTTGCCATTGAACCACAGGGAGGAGAGTCTGAGGAGAATACTTCCGGATGGGCAGTGATGAATGCCCTCCCTAGGTAGCAGTCTGAGGTGGCTTTGAGATGTTCAGTCGGAGATACACAGTTCCCATTGAGTATATTAAGGCATGGTCTAGCTTAGGGGCACGTAGTTAGCAATCATTTCCACAAACATGGAGATCCTAACGGGGAAAGTGTTGGAGACTCACCAAGAATGGTGGTTGAACTGAGAAGTGTGTCGGGAGGGGAGCTCCAGGATCGACAGACATTTAAGAGTTTGGCACTGATATTTGTTTATCTCCTTGTTTAATAATGTATCTTGTATCAAAGCTAGTAGGATAGTTTTTATTTTTATTGATTGATAAGCAAATGTATGTGTCATATATTAATTGTTTAGCCTTCCAGTTGAATGATTTGGCATTTTTCAGCCCTTTAGGTAGGCCCTGGCATACAAAATTGTTCAACGGAATTTGTTTTACAATGTAGACAGGTTTGTGAGACACAAGAACCTGTGCTTTGTATCTGCGTTGCTGTCTGTCCTGCCTGATGGGGACTGTGATTGAGGGTTATGGACATTCTCTGCCCTTTTGTCTGCACAGTTCGGCTTTCAGACCATTGAGAATGGGACTGCTCTTGCTTTGGAGGCGGGAAGCTCCTGTCTTCAGAAAATGTCCTTATGAGCCAAAGCAGTATTATTGAGAAGGAACATGATGATTCTAAACCATGACTGGGCATTAGAATAACCCAGAGAGCTTTTAAAACCGATGGCAGGCCACCACCTTAGACCAAGTAAATCAGGATCCCTAGGGACAAGGCCCAGGCATGGATATTTTTTAAAAGCAGCCCAGATGATTTTAAGGTGCAACTAAGTTTAACAGTTTGGACACTTGGTACTGAAAGTGTAGTCTGAAGACCAGCTCCCTTCCTTGGGGGCTTCTTAGAAATGCAGAATCTCAGGTCCTACCTGAGATCTTTCTAATCAGAATCCACGTTTTAATAAAATCCCCATGGTGTTGATGAGCAGTGCTGTGGGCTGCTGGCTTTGTGCCAGTAGCTCTGGGCCATGACTAAACATTAGAATTCTCTTTTTACATGGGAAGATTTTAAAAAGACTGAAACCTCTTTAAAAAGAGGTTCTGGGGTGGAGCTCAGGTATTGGTGTTTTAAAATAAGAGATTCAAAAGTACAGTCAAGATTAAGAAGCTTTGCACTAGCCTTTGCTGTCTCTGAAATAAACAACAGGACTCCAAAGTTTAGGATAGCAAGCAGGAGAGCAGCTTTTTAGTTAAAAGAGTTATAGCATTTTTCTGGCAGTTTTGTCAAAGGACTTGTTGACATGTTTTGATGATTTCTCTCTCATAGGCTCAAACTGTCCAGGTTGCTGAAGTTGAACCACAGTCACAGCCACAGCCTTCCCCAGAACTTCTGCTTCCAAATTCTCTGAAGCCAGAAGAAGGGCTTGAAGTGTGGAAAAACTGGGCGCAGACCAAGAATGCCGAGCTTGAGAAGGATGCTCAGAACAGACTGGCACCCATTGGGAGTAAGTGTTCGGGAGGGCAAGGGGGTTGGACTCTGTGAAATGCAGTGGCACTGAAGCAGCAGGAGGACGGATGGCAGGAAAGTGTATCCCTTGGCTCTGGGTGCTTGAGCGTGCCATCTGAAATAGTGTGCTGAATCCCAGACAAGAGGCAGGCTGGACCTGCTATAAACAAGCAGGATTTGTGGGGTGTGCCCAAGATCAGGCATTTTTGTACATATGGATTTCTGGGGCAGAGACTTCTGGGAGGAGATAGAAAGTAGTGAGTGTTCTTAGGGCCCCTCTTACTTAGCATTATCCTCATATACTTCCTCATATTACGGAGAGTGGGTTTTGTGTTTTTGCTTTCATTCCTTGGCCCTAATAATTGGGGGATATGTGAGATGGGAAGGAAACCCTTTTAGTAGTAGGGCAAACAGGATTATTGTATTTGTAGGCTAGTTTTGATCACAGATGGAAGTGATTGTTTTCACCCCAGCGCCTTGATGGGTGGTGTCTGCTCTGTAACCTCCTTCCAAGGATATGAGAAACCAGTAAAGAAATGGCTGTTGCCAGGACCCTCACTGACCTTTGGGACTTGTATTGTAGGGCGTCAGTTGCTACGATTCCAGGAAGATCTCATCTCTTCTGCTGTGGCTGAATTGAATTATGGGCTCTGTCTGATGACTCGGGAAGCTCGAAATGGAGAAGGTGAACCCTATGACCCAGATGTGCTGTACTATATTTTCCTGTGTATTCAAAAGGTAGGAAACAGAGCTTCATAGGAACCTGTTTGCCTTGTGTTCCCATTGGGTATTTGCTGCATAGTCAAATTAGTAATATGACAAAAGTGGTAACAAGGAAGGTACTCTCTTCCAACTATATAGTGAGGTTTTCAACGTACATTTTTTAAAAATTGGAAATGTTTTTAAATGCACACTTTTTTTAAATTGGAAAAGATCTACGTGTTCACTGTAGAAAATAAGATAATAAAATAATCCCTCTGGAGAAATGTTTGTTAAAATATATGCTATATTACATTAGAGACTTTTTAAAAAAAATCATGAAACATTTATGTAACACTTTTTGTTAAAGTAAACATCTAGTTTGCAGAAAAGCAATTTTTCCAGAACAAAGTCTGGTGCTGACATATAGTTCATTTTCTCATTGTTTCCTGCATTAATGCAAAATACTTATTTGAAAGACTCTAGCTAGAATATACAACTGTAGTTAGGTTTTCAGGATATCTAAGATGAAGATGAACAGGGGAGTTCATTTTAGGACCAGCAGTTTCAGAGACCAGAGGGGATTTCCGAGTGTTTGAATGCTATTGTAGAGAAGCCAACGGTGTGATGGAAGAACACTTGCTGATTGGGACTCACCCAGTTGCTTAGGCCTGAGAAAAACCCATCTCCCATTTTGTTACTCTTTCTTAGCAGTCACTTGGAGCACTGGCTGAATTACTGTATATGCTTTGTCTCATTCCATGCTCTCTCACTCATGCAAGGCAGGCATAGTCATCTCCATTTACAAACAAGGAAACTGAGCCCCCAAAGTTAGAAGACTCACATGAGTTACGTAACTTACACCATAGGTAGTAAGAGACTGGCCCCGGAGCCTGCATTGTGTGTTTTTGCTACTGTAAGACAGTGCCTTGCTTGCGTGAAGTAGCATTCACAAAATGTGCTCCATTGACCAACTTTCAAGAGTGTTGTGAGAGTTGGTTCCCATAGTGAAGTATGCTGTAGAAGCGCTGCACACTGGACGGTTTTGACTCAGTGAATGGGTAGGGAGGGGTGAGGGTACTGCTCGAAAATTGTTTGCTTCCCTCAATATCTTGTCAAGAGTCTACCAACAGCTTTTATTGATTATTTTCCTTTTAGTATCTTTTTGAGAACGGACGGGTCGATGACATTTTCTCCGATCTTTATTATGTTCGATTCACGGAGTGGCTGCATGAAGTTCTGAAGGACGTTCAGCCCCGAGTCACTCCACTTGGTAAGAATCTTCCTAGTCCTTGGATGTCTTTTGAACCTGGATTTAAAAAAGATGAGCTGCTTGTGTGGCTTGCTGTGATAATAGCATGTGGGTGAGGAGGCTGTAAATCGCAGGCCCCAGCGTTGGTCTCTGTGCTGCTTGGCCCAGTGTGGAGGGGCATGGCTCACCAGGGAACCTGGCTGGTGCGGTGTGGCAAGGACACGGGCACATGCAGACTGTGGCGTGGTTACTCGTTTTTTTTCTATTTAAATTTATTGATTAAAATTAGGATCCTTGCAAAAGTTACAAATTATGAACTATTTCATCTGTAGATTAATTATATATAGGGCTTTTCTCTGCATATATAAAACATAATTTTTGCTTTACCCATGAATAACCTAGGCAGCATATTGTGTTGGAAAGAACATGAGTTTCACAGGAGAATGTTTGAGCTGTTTATTATAATTTTTTTTTAATAATCTATTCTTTAAGAGCAGTTTTAGGTTTACAGGAAAACTGAGTGGTATATACAAGGAATCCCAGATATTCCATCATACTGTGTCTCCCCTGTTACTAGTATCTTGTATTAGTATAGTATATTTGTTAACATTGAGGAGCCAACATTTGATACCTTATTGTTAACTAAAGTCTGTAGTTTACATTAGAGTTCACACCCTTCTGTTGTATATTCTGTGGATTTTGACAGTGTATAATGACATGTACCTACAATTCAGTATCACATACAAGTTTTGCTGCCCTCAAATCCACAAGGTTCCACTTAATTCGTCCCTCCCTTTGTGCCCCTGAATCTCTGGCAACCTCTGATCTGTTTTACTGTCTCTTTTGCCTTGTTCAGAATGTCATATAGTTAGAATACTTTAGTATTAATTTCTTTCACTTAACAATATACATTTAATGTTCCTGCATGTCTTTTCATGGCTTGATAGCTCATTTCTTTTTATTGCTTTTTATAGTATTCCATTTTATGAATGTGCCACAGTTTATCCATTCACCAATTAAAGGACATTTTGGTTGCTTCCATGTTTTGGCAGTTATAGATAAAGCAGCTGTAAACATTGCCTGCAGGTCTTTGGTGAAAGAATAGACAAATTCATGGAACAGAATATAGAGTCTGGAAATAAAGCCACATGAGTATAACCAATTTATCTTTGACTAAGGGGCAAAGGCAGTTAATGGAGAAAGGATAGTCCTTTTTTCTTTTTCTCTCTTTTTTGGCTTTACTCTGCAGCTCATGGGGTCTTAGTTCCCTGACCAGGGATTCAACCTGGGCCATGTAGTGAAAGTGTCGAGTCCTAACCACTGAACCTCCAGGAAATCCCCAGGATGGTCTTTTCAACTAACACTACTAGAACAGCTGGACAGCCACATTAAAAATGAATCATAGACCCAAATGTAAAACTATAAAATTGCTAGAAGGTAAAATAGGAGAAAATCTAGGTGACGTTAGGTCTGGTGGTAACTTTCTAGGTACAGCATAAAAAGAATAACATATGAAAGGGAAAAAATTGGTAAGTTGGACTTTATTAAAAATTAAAAAGCAAAAACTTACGCTCTCTGAAAGGCATTAACAGAATGAAAGACAAGCCACAAACTGGGAGGAAATCTTGACAAAACACATACCAGATAAAGGGCTGATATCCAAAATTTATAAAGAACTTTTAACAGTCAACAATAACAAAACAAAGAAAGAACCCAGTTAAAATATAGGTAAAGGATCTGAACACATGATTCACTAAAGAAGGTGGCAGATAAGTATATGAAAAGATACTTATCATGTATCATCAGTCAGTTGCAAATTAAAACAACAGTGATGGGCGTTCCCTGGTGGCCTAATGGTTAGATTTCAGTGCTTTCACTGCTGTGGCCTGGCTTCAGTCTCTGGTTGGGGAACTGAGATTCAGCAAGCCACATGTGTGACTTGCATAAATATTGATACATACGTGCATACATATATGGATACAGTGATATATCATTATATACCTGTTAGAATGGCTGAATTCCCAAACATTGCGCTACCTTAGGATCCACCAGTCATGCTTCTTCTTATTTACCCAGATGAAGTAAAAATTATGTCCACACAAATATCTGAGTTTTAATCCTGGCTCTACCATTTAATAAAATGTATACTGATTGTTTAAGTTTTTAAAAATGAGATATAATTGACTTAGTAGTTTCAAGTGTACAACAGTGACTTGATATAGTTTGTGTATACCATGAAATGATTTAGTCTAGTTATCATCTGTCATCATAATCACTGCTTAACTGTTAAAAAAAAAAGTATCATTTAAACAAATACCTTTTAAGTGCCTACTATGTGCCAGGCAGTTCCAGGTGTAGGTAATACAATTCAGTAGTGAAAAAATGAAGCTTACAGTCTAATATGGGGAGACTGTATAAATAAGTTAATTTATGATAATTAAGTACTTCGAAGGACAAAGCACACAGAATGGAAAGTGTTAAGGGCGTTAGGAAAGAAGCCTCTCTAAGGAGGTATCATTAGACACCTGAGTAAGTGAATTTCTGTACATGATTTATAGATTTTCAGACCAAGTGTGGCTGTATAAAATTCACTTTATAAAAAGTTTTGTTAAGGAAATTTCAAGCACATATAAAAATAAGCAGAATAGAATAATGGCATTCCCACATACCCATGGCAAATCTTGTTCCATTTATACATTATCTGTTTCTCTCTCCCATATTATTTTGAAGTAAATCCCAGACACTTTATGCATAAATGTTTTAGCATAATTCATGTACCACAATGCCATTATTTTACTTTTTTAGAAAAAAGAATAGTCCACAATGTCATCAAAATCTGCCCTTTTCCACATTTCCAATTGTCCCATAAATGTCACTTTTTCTTGAGTCAAGGCGCAAATAAGTTCCACACATTGAAATTGCATAGATATCTTTTAATGTTTAGTTTTAATCTTAATTAACTTTTAATTAAATTCAAAAATAAACTTATTTTTCTTGCAGTTTATTTATGGAAGAAATTAGGCTTTTAAATTATTACAGTCTAATTTTTGCTATTAATATCTCCATGCTGTAATTTAACATATTCTTCTGTCCCCTGTATTTACAGTTTATTGGTAGTTGCATATAAAGACTTGATAAATCAGGTTTTGGTTTTTCTGTGTGTTTTCTTCTTGGCAGGGTTACATCATAGGTGGGTGCCCATGATGTCTGGATCCATTAGTTCATTAGGAGTTGCAAGCATTGGTATTCTAATGTTATTATTTCTTCCTTATTAGCTGAAATACAAAGAGAAAATTTCCCTCATCAACTCTTTGAATTCCGAGCAGTAGAGATTATATAGAAGAAGCAGGATGAGGGCTTGTTTCTTCTCCTTTGTTTAGCAGTTTTGACAGTAATGAGTTGGTTTACCAGCTTCCTTCAGCTGGCATTTCTTTTGCTTGTTTAAAGAATCATTGTGAGCAAGTTAATTTAAACATATTTAATGATTCAATTCATTGCACTTGGTATCTTAAATAGTGTACAAATTGTTCTGTCTGGCCATTTGGAGCCTGTTTAAATTGGCTCTTAAGTCTGTGTGGCACGACCCTACTTCCTTGATTTCTGGTTCACCAAAAATTTTCCAGGCTTTTCCTGGCCATTTTCTGTCTCCCAGTGTGGAATCAATCAGTTCTCCGTGGAGGCTGGTTCCTTTCAGTGTTAAATGGTATTTCATTACCACCATCTGGGTGGTAGGGGTGCTCATTGCTTCTTGGGTTGGTCATGGTTTTTAGGCAGAACTAAAGAAATAAATATAAAATAGAACATTTTGATACTTTGCAGTTAAGATTCAGAACTATGAGGCTTTTATATGTTGTTTCTATCTGTATCTCCTGTTGCCCACGCTAGGAGTTCTGATTTTCAGATCCTGAAGTTCCCTTTAAGCTGCTCTGTTAAGAAGTGATTAAAGGTAGGGAAGTGACAAGGTAGCAGAGAGAACCCAGAGAAAATAGAGCAATCCTAAATGTATGCCTGGACCATTCCTAGGGCTAGCCTTTCCCTAGGAGAGCGTCTCCTGTCACTCATCCTGCTTAAGATTTGTCTGAGAGTAAGGAAGATCCCCTGGAGAAGGAAATGGCAGTCCTCTCCAGTATTCTTGCCTGGGAGATCCCATGGACAGAGGAACCTGGCGGGCTACAGTCCTTGGGGTCGCAGAGTTGGACACGACTTCACGACTAAACAACAGCAGCAAGGAAGTTTATCTTACTGCCATTGGGCCTCAGAATAGAAGAGTGGAGGCAGACAGGCCCTGAAGAGATGGAAGAGTGCTAATGGAATCAGGGGGCCAGCTTGGTCACGGCCAGAGGAAAGGAATGTATTGGGCTTCCTTTCCCTGCTTCTAGAAAGTGCCACCCTTGCTGCCTGCCTGGAGAGTCCTGAAACTCCTGTAGAAGAATGCTGGTGTTTGCTGCTGTTTCACCATGTCCTCAGTGCCTGATACACATAAACTTGGACATTGACTGTTTTATGAACACATCAAGGGGGCTTGGTGATCAACCTGTGTCATTTTTGGTATAGACCTGCGTGTCCAGAGCTCTTGATCAAACCACTGCCTTTGTCCCTGTCCAGCTTTCAGTTAGCTCATGAAAGTAAAACCTGCCCTGGGGGGGAGACCTATAAGGGATCTGAATATCATTCTGCCCTATTTCCAGAGGGGATGAGAATGGATGATATAGAGGTTTAACAAAGACAAACAGAGGTGTGTATACCAGTTCTTTGGGCCCTGGTCTGGACACCTTGGAAGCTATGATGAAAGCTCTCTACGCTCTTTTCAGAGAAGTTTGCATATATGCAGAGGTCGATTTATACTTTGGGGTGTTGCAACCTCTCTGAGGGATGTCCTTTTACCTGATATTAACCTGGGATTAGAGGAAGAATGAACATCCAGTGAGAGCAATAATGGAGGGCCGGGGTTCTCAAAGTGTGGTGTTAGGAACTTGTTGAAAACACACATTTTCGGGTCCTCCCCCAGAAAGTTGGGTTGGGACTCAGCTGTTTGTGTTTTAACAAGCTTTCCAGATGATTCTGCTATATCCCAGGAAGACTTCTCCAGTTAAACTTGTACTCCTGTGTGGTGCTCACTGTGCCTCATGCCTCCCATCCCACCACCCTCTTGTTGTAGCAGTACTCTATTCCTCCTAGGCTATGTCCTGCCCAGCCACGTGACTGAGGAGATGCTGTGGGAGTGCAAGCAGCTGGGGGCTCACTCCCCTTCCACCCTGCTGACCACCCTCATGTTCTTTAACACCAAGTAAGTGTTCCAGAGGCTCTGTGCTTAGCCACTGCTGGCATCTGCCCGGTGAAGAGGGTAGAAACTATCCAGATGGACTTCTGAGATCCTTTGACATACTTGAGAGCCTTTGGGCTAGTGAAGCCCTCCACCCCACTTGGCTACATTTTTTGTGGCGACCAGTAAGGCAGACAGCCTTGCCAGGTCCCTCCCATCAGCCCTTATGAGACTCCTCACTGGACAGTGTATTTGGGTGTGGGCCTGCCCAGATTCTGGGAGTGTGGGCATCGGCTCCTCTGAAGCACTGATGGCGGAGGGTAAGTCATGGTCTCCTCCTGGCACCCCTCCCTTTGCCTTGCTTTCGCTTGTGGTGCAGATACTTCCTGTTGAAGACAGTGGACCAGCACATGAAACTGGCCTTCTCCAAGGTCTTACGACAGACAAAGAAGAACCCCTCTAATCCCAAGGATAAAAGCACGAGTATTCGGTACCTGAAGGCACTTGGGATACACCAGACTGGCCAGAAAGGTAGGGAAGGAGGCAGGGTTTGCAGAAACAGGTGCTACTAGTTCTGCTCAGCCTTTGTGCCTGAGGGGCTAGTGACGAGTGTGAAGATGGGGATTTGCCGGATAGGAATGCTCCCTTCCCCTCTCGCCAGCCACTGACTTCAAACTCTCCTAGAAGCAGAGCTGCCCCAGAAATGATAGCTGCCTTTCCTTTCATATTCACCGCCCATGCCTCATACCCTTTTCCTTCCCAGTATTTCCTAGTTGGGATGGCTGAAAGGCTGAGGTTCCTAATCTGAGACTAAGTAAAGGCAGTCTGATGCCGTGTCTGTGGTGGGGGGTATGTTTTATAGTTACAGATGACATGTATGCAGAGCAGACGGAAAATCCAGAGAACCCACTGAGATGCCCAATCAAGCTCTACGATTTCTACCTCTTTAAATGGTGAGGAGGTTGAGTGTGACTGGGGGTGTGGGTGTGGGTGTATGCACACGTGTGTGTATCTGTGTGTCTATGTGTGCCTCTGCTTGTGCGTGTGTGTATCTGTGTGTACGCGCGCGCACGCGTGCTCACAGAAGCATTCTCAATTCCCAGGCTAAGTAAAAGCAGATTTCCAAAAGGCTAAATATAGAAGCACACTTACTGGTTTTCCCAAAGCATGTGCCCAGGGCTGCTCCCTGATGGTCCACTTTGGTGGAGAGGGGGTGAAGGTCAAGGGGGGAAGGTACAGAGAGGCTGCATCTCTCACATATTGAGCATATAGCCCTGCGTTTTCCTTGTCTTGACCTTTGGTCACTATACCATAGGTGTAGGGGAGCTCCTCTCCTTGGCTTTTGCTGTCTTCTTGCTCCTGCAGTTGGGCGTATCATCCTCACAATACTGCCAGCAGATCTTTCAACATTGTAGGTCTTATGTTACTTAGATGAAAACCTTCAGTGGTTTTCTTTTATTCTACAAAGAAAAACAGTAATCCTAATTACCAGCAGGGCCTTTCATACATGCTCCCTTGCTAACCTGTTGTCCTCATAGCTCTTCACTCTCTAGTCACACTGCTTTTCTCTACTGAAGGGTATCTTGCTCTCCCTTCCTCAAGACCTCTGCACAGAATTTTTCCCTGTTGGGCTCACCATGCCATCCCCTATCTGTTTGGTCAGTTAGCTCCTATTCATCCCATCCATTCTTCCTAAAAGAAGTTTATCAGAGAAGTATTTCCAGATTCCCTACCTGTTCCCTCTGGCTGTTTCTTCTGTAGCCCTTACCACTGCTTGTTATTTTGTCTTTAGCTAACTGTTTTGATTGCTGTCTGTCTCCCCTCTTACCCTCATTATATAGGGACTCTTGGGTCTTACTCACTTCTTTTAATATGAGCACCTAGTGCAGGCCTGGCACACAGTAGCCCTTTGATAAACTGAACCAGTGGATGAATAACTGTTAGAGGATGGCATATGCTAAGTACTTAAGAGAAGTACAGCACAACATGGGGAGTGGGAGTGAGTCCAGGTAGAGGCCGAAGCATCACAGCAAGCTGAGAAGTCAGATAGGTGAAGTTGAGAAATTATCAATGGATGGGGTTAGAGGAAACAGCATAAGCAAAGACTTGGAGATAGATAGGTGGTGAAACTGGTTCAGAGTTATGCCACCATTCTTTCCAGAACTCCCCATCTTTTGTAGATAGCATCTGTCCAGGAGGTTCAAGGTGGGAAGGTTGAGATTATGACGCTTTTACCCAGCTTTTTACCCATATATTCTCCAGCCCCCAGAGTGTGAAAGGCCGGAATGACACGTTTTACCTGACGCCCGAGCCGGTGGTGGCCCCCAACAGCCCGATCTGGTACTCAGTCCAGCCTATCAGCAGAGAGCAGATGGGGCAGATGCTGACTCGGATCCTGGTGATACGAGAAATTCAGGAGGCCATTGCGGTGGCCAGCGCCAGCACCATGCACTGAGAGACCCCTCAGCCATGGTGCATGGGAGACCATCCAGGAAAAAAACGGACACAGTTTCACACTAAAGAAGAGGCCTCCATTTTTTTTCTTTTCTTTTTTTATTGGTGTAGTTATGAAGCCTTTCAGACTGCTTCTGTTTCAAATGTAAAAGGAAACTTTGCCCCCTTGTGCATCTTCATAAACCTGCTGTGGGGACTCCTCAGCCCATAGGGGCTCAGGGTTTCCTGAGAGCCAGATGTCCTGGAAAGTTGCTGGCTGACTTTTTTTTGTGTGGGGCCTGAGGAAAGGGCTTGGACTGTTAGGAGAAATGTGGCCCCTTCCCTTCCTCCAGAAAGATGGAATTAATGATGGATGGACCCTCCAGGGAATCTCCCCAGCTGGCTTCCACTCTGACTGGCAGACTTCGCTGACCACGGGGGAGCCACGGTCTTTTCTTTCTTCATGCTCAGACACAAACCTAGCATCTTAACGGAAGGAAAATGAGGGGAACTTCAATTATGATTTATTAAAGACAATTTCTATTACACCCTCCTTTATGACAAGTGACATTTTAGATGTTAAAGTAAAAACTTTACCATGCCTTTTTTTTCCCCCCACCCTGGCCTAACACTGAGGCCTTAAACCTGAGGCTTCTGTGCCTGATGGAATTCTTGTAACATACACTTGTGTATCATATAAAGATACCACTCTGTTTCTCTTATGTATTCTTAATCTAGTTGTTTATTAAGAATGACAAGCACGTCTTTTCAACATGCTAGTGAACAACGCCTCTTTATTTGGGAGGAGTCAGGCGGGACAGTGGAAGCGAAGCCTTGCCTGTTAACTGCTCAGGGCAAAGTCCTGCGGGAGGGGGTTGCGACGGGAAACTGCCGAATCCCCCAGCGACTCGGTTAGGGCGTACAGTGCGCATGCGCGACCCCGCCAGCCCCGCCCTAGAGGCCAGTGGGCTCCGCCTTTGCGTGCTGCGTCGTGACGTAAGCGACGCGCATGGCGCAGTGACGATATCAGCGAGTTTATATTCGCGCGGCCCAGAAAGCAGAGGCCTCTGCGGCCCTGTCCTCGGAGACACGCGGCTTTTCCCCGCGCTAGCCATGGCCGACTACCTGATTAGCGGGGGCACGTCTTACGTGCCGGACGACGGGCTTACAGCACAGCAGCTGTTCAACTGCGGGGACGGCCTCACCTACAAGTGCGGGCCTCGCGGGCTCACCTGGGCCAGGAGAGGGGCGGCGCGCTTGGGTTGGGGGGCCGGGTGGGCCCTCCATTCAGCTAGTTTAGGTAGGGCCTGGGAGGCGGGTTCCAGATATTCGTCTCCGAGGTTTGGTTTGACAGGTCTGAAGCGGGCGGGATGGAGAGGGCATCTTGGTAGCGTCTCGGATTTCCAGCCTAGGAACTCCGTTCTCTGGGCACATGGAGTTGTCAGTTTGCCAGCGGTGCTAATGACAGCTGGTGGCAGAAAAGGTCCCCTGTCTCCATCTCTACCTTGTTCTCTACCTCTGCCTTGCTTGTGATACTCGGTTTAGGTCATTGCCCTTTCTGCTCAAATGCCTTCAGAGATGATCTGTGAGGATGGCATCTCAGGCTGCCGTAAGCCTAACCCTTATTCCCAATTCCCCTCCCATAGTGACTTTCTCATTCTCCCCGGGTACATCGACTTCACAGCAGACCAAGTGGTGAGTATGGACAGGAACAGGATCCTGAGTGTCAGGGTTGGATAAGGTGCTGCTGTCTCCTCTCGGCTACCTCAGTAGATTATGTTTGGGGGTGGATGCCTATTAAGGGTTTTACTGGCATGCAGGTCATACAAAGCACCTGTTTTGTGGAGAACATGGTACTGCCTTGAGGTTTATGAAGTGCTTTTGCACATTAGTCGGTTTTATTTCTTTAGGACCTGACCTCTGCTCTGACTAAAAAGATCACTCTGAAGACCCCACTGGTTTCCTCACCCATGGACACAGTCACAGAGGCTGGGATGGCCATAGCAATGGCGGTGAGCACTATGGTTTGAGGGCAGAAGCAGGGGCCACATCTATCTTCCCCAGAGGCATACAATCATGACAGTTTTTTGGTCACTTTTTCCCTGTTTTCTTTCTATGTATCCTGCAGCTTACGGGTGGTATTGGCTTCATTCATCACAATTGTACACCAGAATTCCAGGCCAATGAAGTTCGGAAAGTGAAGGTCAGAAGGGCGAGGATCATGAGTTCCTGGGAATTTCACGGTGGTGGAGTGGGGTGGGGATGGGTGATTTATTCTAACTTTTTTCTCACTGTGGGGGTTCATTTCCTGAGAAGAGCCTGAGACTTCGTGTCTTAGAGCTGCAGAAGAGGACCACGTGGACAGTGCCTACAGTCCACTCATGTTTCCTAGCTCTGGGTTTGAAGTGTTTTGTGATTGTGATCTGATCCTGTGGCACTGCCAAAGGGGGAGTTGGCACAGATCCCAGGCTTCAGACCAAGAGCTTGATGAAAATGGTTCAGAAGTACCTTTTTCCACCACCCCTTCCAGAAATATGAGCAGGGATTCATCACAGACCCTGTGGTCCTCAGTCCCAGGGATCGCGTGAGGGATGTCTTTGAAGCCAAGGCCCGGCATGGCTTCTGTGGTATCCCCATCACTGACACAGGCCGGATGGGAAGCCACCTGGTGGGCATCATCTCCTCAAGGGACATTGATTTTCTCAAGGAGGAGGAACATGACCGGCTTTTGGGAGAGGTGGGTAACATCACATCCAAACCCTGACAGCCCAGGCTCAAGATTAGGCGGCTTCTACTCTGTTGCCCAAATGGCATCTCTGAGGGTGCTGGTGTTGAGGAAGGATGAGTGCCCAAGTTTCTGACCCTTTAATAGGACACCTGCATCCCTTCCCCACCAAAGGCTTTGAATCTGCCAAAATATTTGCAGGCATACCCCAGTTGTTTTTTTTTTTTTCATACCCCAGTTTTTTTGCCACTCCCAGAGGGGGCCAGTGCTCAAGGACCAACTTAAGCCTCCTCTTGTCATTGCTTTGGTATGGCTTTTTTTTTTGGTAATGTGCTCCGTGTACCTGGTGTCATTTCTACTAAATTCTCACTCTTGCCAATAGATAAGACTGTTGTGTTTACTTGAGGAGGGCAGGCTGGATGCAGGTGTCAAAACATGATGGTGTTTGGAACCTCACCCTTGAGTTAGGGCAAGGTCTGTTGGGAGGCCTGATCTCTTATTGTCTCTCCTCACAACTCCCCTCTCTCATAGATCATGACAAAGAGGGAAGACTTGGTGGTAGCCCCTGCAGGCATCACATTGAAGGAAGCAAATGAAATTCTGCAGCGTAGCAAGAAGGGTGAGTCCTCGAGGTAGGAAGGGTTCAGGAACCAAAGACCAAGGTCCTGATTTATGTCTTGCCTACCCTCAGGAAAGTTACCCATTGTAAATGAAAATGATGAACTGGTGGCAATCATTGCCCGGACAGACCTGAAGAAAAACCGAGATTACCCACTGGCCTCCAAAGATGCCAAGAAGCAGCTGCTGTGTGGAGCAGCCATTGGCACTCATGAGGATGACAAGTATCGGCTGGACTTGCTGTCCCAGGCTGGTGTGGACGTAGTGGTTTTGGTGAGCTGCGGCACAGGCAAGGTGGGGTGGTAGGAGCAGCTGCTGTACCACAGTCTCACTGGGGCCACATTCCTGTCCCAGGACTCTTCCCAGGGAAACTCCATCTTCCAGATGAACATGATCAAGTACATCAAAGAGAAATACCCCAGTCTCCAAGTCATTGGAGGCAATGGTGAGACAAGAGAGGGCACTGAAGTATGTGGGGCAAGAGTTGGGGAGCTAGGTCCCATGTAGACCTTCACATGAGCCTTTCCCTGTTCCTCCCTACAGTGGTGACGGCTGCTCAGGCCAAGAACCTCATTGATGCTGGTGTAGATGCCCTGCGGGTGGGAATGGGCAGCGGCTCCATCTGCATCACTCAGGAAGGTAAGAAAATGCTTTGGCAAAGGCCTCAGAGACCAGGCTTTAGCAGGGCCCTTAGCCCCACATGCACCAGAGCCAAGTGCTCTTTCAGGAGCTACACAGTTCTCCAGTAGGGGCAGCCCCAGGGCCACACAGGCCCCTTGGATGGGTAACAGCAAGACGAGCTCTCGTCCTTCTTCACCTGCCACTTCCCCTGCCTGGCCTCCCCGCTCCTGCTCCGTGCCCTCTCTAAACTCTGGTCTGTTTGTTTTATTTAGCGGCTCCCAAGATCCCTCCAGACATAAAGTCCCACAGCCCCAAATGCCCTTCTACTGTCACGGGCTGCTATAGTAAGTCCGGCCCGGCCCACTGGCCGGCCCAGCTGCCCACTGCCCGGCTGCTTGGTTGACTGTAGCTGTAGCCCCCGGGGTTTGTGGTGCTGGCGGGTGGGCAGGGCAGACTGAAGGACAGACCATGGTTTTGGGAGCTGCTCAAGAACACAGCTCCCTTCTCTTCTGGGGTGTTTGTAGGGCAGGCCCTTCTCCAGGTAGGCCCGGCTCTGCCCATACCTCCTGCAGTAGGCACAGCTTCAGGACCAACTCTGGGCTCCACTCTTCTTTCCACATGACCACTGCCCTGATCTTGCCTGAGCAGCCCACCATGCAGGGAGCAAGGGGCGGGTCTCTGGGTACTAACTGCACGGTGACCCCTACCCTATCTGATACCAATTGGGTGGGGCTTTCCTGGCTGCTGACTGCACGTGCCTGAGGCTGCCCTGGGCCATGCACACATGCACGCGCACACGCCAAGGGTGAGTGGAGGCCATCACAGCTATTTGTACTGTTTAAGGCAGACGGGGCAGCAGCCATCCCAGACAAGATTCTTAGCAGGTGTAGCTGAGAGCTCCTGGATGCTGATTTGTGGCACCAGAGCCTCTTGCCTGTCCCCACTAACTCCAGCCCTCCATTTGTTCCTCCATGTCTCAACAGTGCTGGCCTGTGGGCGGCCCCAAGCAACAGCTGTTTACAAGGTATCAGAATATGCGCGGCGTTTTGGTGTTCCTGTCATCGCTGATGGTGGAATCCAAAATGTGGGCCATATTGCCAAAGCTTTGGCCCTTGGAGCCTCCACAGGTGAGACCCAACATTCAGGAAGCCTGGTGGGACTCCTTCCCTAATGCCATTCAGGGTCTTCCCCCAGCACTCCTTCTGTCCATAGTTATGATGGGCTCCCTCCTGGCTGCTACCACTGAGGCCCCTGGCGAGTACTTCTTCTCTGATGGAATCCGGCTAAAGAAATACCGTGGTATGGGTTCTCTCGATGCCATGGACAAGCATCTCAGCAGCCAGAACCGATATTTCAGGTGGGACAGGCAGGTCAGTTACCCCATGCTAATCTTGTACCAGCATCATCATCCATGTTTTGACTTTGCCCATGTTTCCCTGCCTCTCCCTGCAGTGAAGCAGACAAAATCAAGGTGGCCCAGGGGGTGTCTGGGGCTGTTCAGGATAAAGGATCCATCCACAAATTTGTTCCCTACTTGATTGCTGGCATCCAGCACTCCTGCCAGGATATTGGTGCCAAGAGTCTGACCCAAGTCCGGTAAGCTTAGAGAGCTGGGACCTTGGGTAGAGGGGCTGGCCCAGGGCCAGCTGTCCACATCTGACATCTGCCCCTCTTCAGAGCCATGATGTATTCTGGGGAGCTCAAGTTTGAGAAGAGAACATCCTCAGCCCAGGTGGAAGGTGGTGTCCACAGCCTCCACTCGTAAGTGGCCAACCCTCTCTACTCCTCTGTCCTTGGGATAGAGGTCTCTTCCCTGCCTCCATCCTCCTGCCCTCATTTCACAGCTGGTTCTTCTGCCAACAGGTATGAGAAGCGTCTTTTCTGAAAAGGGATTATACAGCATACCCCGTCGATTTTTCAATAAAAGTTTGGAAAAAAGTGATGCCTGATATTTGAGGTCAACAAGCAGGTGGGGCTCTGCAGCTGCTGCTGTCACAAACACACAAACACACAACACTGCCCTTCCAGAGAAAGCCTCTGGCCTTGAGATAAGGATGCTCTAAGGACCTGGAAGTGGGGGTTGCTAACCAGATTCAAAAAGCTCCTCCTAGGGTAGCTCAAAAGGCAGTTCAGACCAGCTCTGGCACCCAAGAGTTTAGTCTCACACTGAGAACTGACTCTGGGCATTTACAGAGGGTCGTGGAAAAGTCCATGTGGCTTTGGACTCGCATCCACAGGACCTCCTGCTAGCTCCAAGTTTGGCCACATGGGACCAGGTTTAGACCCACATATGTGTTCTCTGAACCTTCCCTGATGGCTCAGTTGGTAAAGAGTCTGCCTGCAACGTGGGAGACCCAGGTTCTATCCCTGGGTGGGGAAGATCTCCTGGAGAAGGAAATGACAACCCACTCCAATATTCTTGCCTGGAGAATTCCATGAACAGAGCCTGGTGGGCTGCAGTCCATGGGGTCACAAAGAGTTGGACACGATTGAGTGACTAACACTTTCGCTTTTCATGTATTCTCTAATGTAAATCTCTAAGGGACATCGTGGAGGAAGCACAGAGTTCCCCTCAAATCTGTATGTGAGCAAGTAGACAGACCTACAGTTTAGAACAGGTGCCCTTATTGCCCCCTGGCCTCCCAGAGGCCAAGCCATAACCCCCTGGTTCGTTTACAACCCCTTCCAAGAACCCATTGAGCCAACAGCTCCTGGCCAGCAACATACCTAGTACAAAATCAGACAAGTGGCTTAAATTATTAATTTGCTGGCAAGCAAAACAAGTCTTACAGTGCCAAAGGGTAGGGGCTAGTGAAAGCTTTGGGCACCCCTGCATTCTGCAGAAGGTGACAAGGCCCTCCTGGACAAGTCAGTTCTGGTGGTTCATTCTGCAGCTTGGGCCTGAGATGTGAGTGCAGTCCCTCCAGGTGGGGGAATGAGAGCAGCTCCTGTCACTCGTCCTTCATGACAGAGGAAGTTGAAAGTGGCACAGGCATTGGGCTGGAAAGAGAAAGCTAGCGTCAGCCGGGCCAGGGCTCAGCCTGGGCTCCCCTCCCCGTTCCCCAGTCCCGGACATACTGTGTCCTGCACCTCCACAGCGATGCCCCTCTGCCTCATGGCTCGCAGCACGTGGGGCTGCAGCCGCTCAGTCCGGTCTCCAGTGCCTACCACAACAATCTCTAGGAAAGGAAGGGCAGGGCTAGTCTACAACGAGCTCGGTCGAGAGGGTGCGTTTCTGGGGCTCAGCACTTCAGCCCTCCCCTCCTCCAATACCTATCCGGGGCTCCAGCATCCAAAAGAGAGAGAAGCTTTCCTCGGTGATGTCCTGATAGGAACCTACCTGTGTGGGGAGGCGGCAAGTTAAATATAAGCCCACGTAGGTTTTCCCAGAGACCCTCTACCTGCTCCAGAGCGGGATGAAAGAAAGCCAGGTTTGCTAGGGACAGGCAGGCCCGTGACTCCGGCTCTCGGTTTCCTCACTGTAGGGAAGCGCTCACGTTCCACTGCACCACCGACTGCGGGAGGAGCGCGCAAGGTCCAAACACGCGATTCCCGTTGACCACGAAGCCGCGGCTGCTGTAGCTGTCGATGTACATGGCGAGCGGGGACTCGCGCTGCAGCAGTGAGATGCGCGTCCGTTGATACAGCTCGTCATCCGCCGGCGTGAGCCGATGCCCCCGCCGCGGGGCCCTGCGGAGATGTACTGTCAGGGGCCCGGGAATGGCCGGCCGTGGGGCAGGTGGTCAGGGACACCGCATCCGGGCTCACCATGGCAGCTCCGCGGGCGGACAGCGAAGCGCGGGTCGTGCGCGGTACAGGTTCCGAAGCACAAACGCTGCGGCCATGGCGGATCGGCGCGCTGGGAGGCTGGCGCAGGGTCAACGGGGTCGTGGCGTCCCCAGCCCAGCGCGGTTGCAGCGCCCCCAGCGTCGCGGAGGACACCGCGCGGCTCGGCCGGCCCAGCGCGGGAGAAGGGAGGGAGCGGGCCAGGGGCCTCCGTCCCAGGAGGCCGCGTCCCCCAGCGCGGCTCCGGTGTCAGCACCTGCCGTTCGCCCCGCCCCGGGCGCCCGCAGGCCGTCCTGGGGGAGCCGGACACCTGGAGGCGCGGCCGGCCGCAGGGCACTGCCTGGTCCCCAGCTCTCAGCCATTACGCCGGGCTCCCAGGGCCGGGGGAGGGCGGCCGAGCACCTGTTGGAGTCGCAAACACCTGGCCTGGGCGTGGCGCCCGCCCACACCCCGCCAGCCTCTAATCCCAGCTTTAGAGCTTCGGTTCCGAGGCCCGGGCGGGCAGCTCAGGTTTCCGTCGCTCGCCCCCCGAGTCCCGCCCCTCCCTAACCGTCACCCGCGCGACCGTTGGCGTCGCGGCCGCGAGTCGCACGGGGCGTGGCTGAGCCTGGATTGGCTTCTCCGGAGCCCGAAGGGGCGTGGCCGGGGGTTTCGCCTTAAAATGGCTCCAACTCTGCGGCCGGAGCAAGCGGAAGGGGACGCGTTGGTCGGGAACTTCAAGCGGCTCTTCGCGACTAGCGGGTCAAACCGGACCAGACGGTGAAGCAGACAGCGGCTGGAGCCTCGCCCTGTTGTCGCGCACTTCGCTCGCGCTCCGAGAATCCCGTGCCTCGCGTCTTGAGCCGAATCAGAAGGCCTACTGGCGTGAGAATCGCTGGCGCCCGCGCAGGTTCCGGCATCTCCGCGCGCCCACCGTGTGTTGGTCTCAGGGGCACGTTGCCGCGTCTCCTGCCCGCTGGGCCGGGCTGGCGGGAGGCTCGGCACAACCGAGGATGGTCGCAATGGGTTTCCGGGAGTCCCGTCACTGCAGTGCGGGCCCACGGGGCCTCTAGCGCTCCGGGTACTGGCAGCGTCACCGGACAAAGGGCCCTGGGTGCGGGGGAGTCCCCGAGGAGGGTTTACTTCCTCTCCGACCCCACGGGCGCGCTTCCCTCTTGGCTGATCCCGAAGCCCGCCCCACCGCCGTCACTACAATGGCCCTGACTGCATGGGACCAACAGGTCTAATTCTACCCTGCGGATCTAATCCGAATCGAGACCTGGTCCCAGGGAAGCCCCCCCCCCCCCCCCCACCTGTTGTTTGGGGGCCTAGGTGAGCGGCTTTTTCCCATTCGTCTTGGTTTCACCGTCTACTCCTGGGTCCGCCTCCTGGGATAGGAATGGGGGGTTTGTTTTCCCTAGGGAGAAGGATAATCCTCTCAAACCGCCCTCCCGCCTACCCCCGCCCTCCCCGCCCCGCCATGGCTGGACAGCGGGCAACGGAATCCCAAAAGCAGCTGTTGTCTCCAGAGCATTCCAGCTGCGCTTGGATTTCGTTCCCTGCTCTCCTGCCTGAGCAGCGTCCCGACCCAGGTGGGATAGGCTAGCCCCTGACCCCCAGACATATTTATTGGGTCGCTCTGGTTTCCGTCTCTTTCTCAGGTGTGCCCTCAAGCTGGAAGTGACAGGCGTAGACGTCAGAGAGCCGAGGCGGTGGCCACCTTTGGAGCCCGAGATAGCATTGGCGAGGGAGGGAGGACCCAGGGCCTCCGGATAGGGCTGCAATGGCGGTGAGTCCCACAGGGCCGCCTCAGCCCGCAGCTCGCTAAAGATAGCCCTTCACTTCCTGGGGTAAAACCACCGCCAACCGTCTTAATGCACTTAGAGTAGCTGAAGTCCCCATCTTGGCCTCCAGACCCCCAATCATGTTAGCAGCCATCCCCTGGTCGTGCTCGTGAGGCATGGAAAGCGCTTTGGAATGACACGATCACTCCCGTTGAGTGGGCACCCAAGAAGCCATCGGGAATGTCGTGTCCGCCCAGTGCTCTTTCGGAGCTTCCCAGCGGGGCCTTGCAGCCCTAGCCCAGAAGGGGGTCTTGCCAAGCTTTTCTTGCCTCTGGGTTCCTCTATATTCTGAGCTGTTTACTCACTGCTCCGGGGCAGAGACCAGGGGGTTGGGTGTCAGTGCTCTGCTGCACAGTGTTCTAGTGCCTCACGTCCCATCCCTATTAAAAGAGAAAAAGGGTTAAGTGAAGACACTGAGAAGCCCTGATGGGAAGGAGGAAAGAGGTAGGAGTTGGACGCTCAGAGAACTGTTCTTAAGCTGGGTCTTCTCAGGTCACATTGTTTATTTGACCCACAATGGCTCCTAGTCTAAACCAGGAAATGGGAGGGTCCTTGTTACAGTACAACAGGTTAAAGGAGAAGCATTAAAAGCTTCTGGAAACTATTATGATGGTTCTAATTATTCAAGATTCAAGAGAAGAAAAACAGCAATTCTCTCAGAGTGGACACATTAGGAGTAAAAGACAACCCCTATCTCAAAGGAAGGAATGCTTGCAAATAACCTGAAACTGAAGAACACAAATCCCTTTAAAAATGTGACTTTTTTTCAGTAGGTCATGAAAGTGTCTTTTATGCTACCTGCCCTATTTCAGAATCCACTTGTAACTCTAGGCGTTTTGATCATGTGTGCTTAGTCACTAGTCGTGTCCGACTCTTTGTGACCCCATGGACTGTGGCCCGCCAGCTGGTCCATGGGGATTCTCCAGGCAAGAAAACTCGAGTGGGTTGCTATTTCCTTCTCCACTGATCATGTGTACATGGAGCAAATGCAACGTTATACAAATAACATAAATGTAAGAGAGACAACCCTGCCTGGGCCCTACCGGATTGCGTGGATTTTTTCCCTTGTTGCTACTGCGGGCAACAGCGAGAGAGCCCCAAGTCCGGAGTAGACCCCGAGATTTCTTACCCTAGTCGGGACCAGTCAGGTGGACCACGCGGGGGTAGGGCTGGGGCCATGGAGCGAGCGCAACTGTCCACTGTCCACTCAGGAGTCCCTGCCTCCCCGCCCCAACCAATTGGCCTTCCCGGAAATCCCGCCTCGACGTTTTGCTTCCGGTCCCGCCTGCCCCTTCCGGTAGCCATGCGCCTCGGGGTAGAGGAGACGCTGGGAGCCCTGAACTCGGCCTTGGGGGCTGGCGGCCCAGTGTGGTTCAAGGAGACGCACGCCCGCCACCTGCGTGCCCGAGACTTCTTGGCACCGCGCCGCGCACTGCAGGCGCGCTTTGGGGACGACCAGGTAGGCTCGCGCATGGCGGGGACGTGGGCGGGAGACAGGTGGGAGCGCAGCGGCCTGCTCACCTGCCTGGCTTCCCGCAGGTGCCCGAGGGCGTGGTTCACGCCATCGTTGGTCTACAGGGTCCCGGCGTGGCCCCGGTGCTGCGCTGCGCGCCGACCCCGGCGGGGCTGGCGCTTCAGCTGCAGCGGTCCGCGGTCTTTGAGCGCGTGCTCTGTTCCGTGGCCGCCTATATCGAGCCCGCCGCCCTCACCGCCCCTACCCCGCGCGTCGTCCTGCACTGCCCGGCGCTGCGCGGCAGCCCCAGCGCCCTCCGCCTGAGCCAGCTCCGTGCCGTGCTCGTGGCGGACCACCTGGCGCGAGTTCTGCAAGCTCACGGGTGAGTGAGGGCCGGGCCAGAACGAAGGTGCGCGATGGCTTCTGGCGGGGGCGGGCTGCGCCGCTCCAAGTGGGAAGTCGGAGCGAGCTGAGCCAGGTGCTCAGGCTGAGGCGGCCTCCTCGCTTCGCAGGGTGAGTGTGCGCCGAGTCCCCGCTGTGCGGGACCCGCACATGCCGACCTTCCTGCAGCAACTGCGGGTGGACTGGCCCGCGGTCTCAGAGAAAGCCCCGACGGAAGCCCTGAGGAATCGCACGATTGCAGAGCTCTCCCCGGCCCGTGATGCTGGGACCCTGCCCCCTGACACCCTGGGTCGGGTGTGCCTGAAGGAACTGATGGAGGAACGGGGACGACCAGCTGGCTATGACCCCAATGTGGACAGCTGTCTGGGTAGGCCCGGGATCCTAGCGGGGCCGGAAAGTAGGGACGCCGCCCCCCGCCATCCCCCCGCCCCTCGCACTCCCCGGCCGGCCTCAGCCGTGTGTTCTCTTCCCAGTGTCGGAGGATCTGCTTTCTTTGCTGGCCGAGCTGCAGGAGGCTGTGCAGGCTGGGGCCGAGGACAGGTCCCTAGGCCTGGTTAGTGACTGCCCCACCCTGGTATGCCTCTGGCAAACCGGATGTGTTGTCTCCCTGACAGTGACTGTCCTGCCCTATAGGCTGCGGCCCCAGATGCTGGTGCAGATAGCTACATGGTCCTACACGTAGTGAGCTGTGAGGAGGAGTTCCAGCAACAAAAGTTGGACCTGCTTTGGTGGAAGTTGGATCATCAGGCTCCTCTCAGACAGGTAGGTTAGTGATGGTAACCTCCTCACTGCAACCTGAGAGGATTTCTTGAAACCCACTTGTTAGCTGATGGGTCCAGAAGGTGACACCTGACCTTGAGGGGGACCTCAGGCATATGCAGCAGGTGCCAGGAGAGGGCCCTAGACTTGAGACAGCGGTCTTAAGGGCAGAAGCTGGGGGAGTCCAGGAACACAGGTAGGTTCTTGGAGGGTATCATCCTTGGCTGACCCCTGCTGTCTTCCTGACAGAAGCACCTGGTCTGTGGCCCAGTGAAAGCAGCTGGTGCGCCCAGCACCCTGACTGCCCCCGAGTACTACGAGTGAGTGAGGCTGGAAGGCAGGCCAGCACGCCAGGGCAGTGGGGTGGGGGGACTCTGTCCACCATCCCCCTCTCATTCTTTTCTCGATGCAGGCTCCGGCACGCCCAGGTGTGCAAGGCGTCAGCAGTGAAGCATGGCAGGGACCTGGAACAAGGTGCGCCTGGGAGCCCCTGCTTGTGCTTCTGGTAGGGGGGGGTCATTTGCACACATGCCCCTTGGCCTCTGCCTGCAGAGATTGACTGATCGATCATACTCTCTCAGACCCAGCCTGGACAGAAATCTTCAGCGTTCTCTCTGTGGCGACCATTAAATTTGAGATGCTCAGCACAGCCCCCCAGAGTCAGGTGAGCCTGGGCATCTTGCTGGACCAGGGCTGGGGGTTGGAGTTGGGGGACAGAGTGTGCGGCGGTGGTCCTCCCTGTGCAGCTCTACCTTTATTCCTCAGCTTCTCCTGGCCCTGGCTGACAGCAGCATTTCCACCAAGGGCAGCAAAAGTGGCACCTTTGTCATGTATAATTGTGCACGTCTTGCCACCCTCTTTGAGGGTTACAAGTGCAGCGTGGAACAAGGTCTGTACCCCACCTTCCCGCCTGTGAGCAGTCTAGACTTCTCCCTGCTGCGTGACGAGGTGCGTGCCCCTCCTGGGTAGCTGACATGTGTGGGAAGCTCGGGCCTTTCCCTCCCAGCGCCCTTCTCCCCCACAGGGTGAGTGGTTGCTACTCTTCAACAGCATCCTCCCCTTCCCAGACCTGCTGAGGCAGACAGCAGCCCTGACCCTGACCTGCACCGCCCCAGGGCTTCACGTCACTGCGCGCACAGAGATGGTGAGGACGGAAGGGCAGGACACACTGCACACACTATTCTTTATTCTGATCTGGGGTACAAAAGGAGGGGTGGGCTAGTGACTCAGTTTGGTCTCTGTCTCTAGGTATGCAAGTTCCTGGTACAGCTCAGCATGGACTTCAGCTCATACTATAACCGGGTACACATCCTAGGGGTAAGTGCACGGCAGAAGGGCAGGTGGGGGCGGGAGGTACCGGGAAAGCAAAGGATGAGACCAGCCGCCTCCTCTCCTCCAGGAGCCGCGGCCACACTTGTTCAGTCAGATGTTTGCCCGTCTGCAGCTTCTGCGGGCCGTGCGAGAAGTGCTCCACAGTGGGCTGGCCATGCTGGGTCTCCCTCCGCTGAGTCACATTTAAGGCCACAGAGGCCTTAGGATCCAGGAATGTCCACAAAGTCAGCAACTGAAAGGGGAGAAAAAAAAATCTGGATTTGTTTTAGCGATCTGGAGGCAAAATAAATAGTTTGTGTGACAAGGTTTTGTCCCGTGGTAGGGGGCGGGGCGTACACTTAGCCTGTCGAGGTGGCACCCTACTCACCTTCAGCGCCTGCTCTGGAGTCGGGGACCCGCGGCTGCCTCTTCCTCCCCTCTGGGCACGCCAGGCGTGGGCACAGACAATCACTCTGCGAGCAGGCCCCAGGCCCAGCGTGCCGGCCACCGCGGGATGGCTTAGTCGTACCAGTTGTAGACCTCAAGGCCCTGGCCCCCCAGAGCACAACGGTGGCCAAACTCTGGGCTCACGGGCCAGCAGTCCATGTCGGCCACATCTGCGACGTGGTACACTGTGCTGTTCATAAAGGTGGGTTCACCGTGCCCCAGGCGCCAGAAGGTCAGCCGTTGGTCGATGGAGGCCGAGACCATGAGGCTGGGGCTTAAGATCTTGAGGCCGGTCACGTGGGCAGCATGCGCACAGGGGACGGAGTACTCCTCCAGCACTTGCAGCTGGGGCAGCAGCTCGGCACCCCCCACAGCCTCCTCCAGCTCGGGCATCTCCACAGCAAGCACGAAGACGTGGAGGGAGCCGTCCTCGCTGCCACTGGCCACAAGGTGGCCCTCACGGGTGGGCAGGGTGTGCAGGCTGTTGACGCCACAGCTGTGAGCCTGCAGAGTCAGGCAGGGGCTGCCCAGCTCTGGAGGAGAGGACAGTGGTCAGGACCTAGCCTGACACAGCTGCATGCGTGCAGGGGGCAGGGGGACAGCCACAGTGGCAGTGTAGCTACTCACGGAAGGGCAGCCCAGGGTCCACTGCAACCTCCAGAGCAGGGGAGCCTTGGTCCAGCAGGGTGGTGAGGTCCCAGAAGGCCAAGCTGCCGTCGGTGGCTGCGCTGCACAGGAACAGCCTTCTGGAAACCAGAGGCAGCTGGGTGAGGGGATGGAAGGCAACAGGAGCCCCCCAGCCCAGGTGGGACCGCCGCGCAGGCCCTCTCACCGCCGCTGACTGGGTGCCTCGTGTGTGAAGGCGTGCACCTTGAGGACACAGCGCTTGTGGTGGAAGGTTTCAGCCAGCAGCTGCAGTCGGCGCCCAGAGTCCTGCAAGAGAAAGAGCCTAGGGGGGCGGGGGGTAGTCCAGCTCAGAACCCACTCTGAACATCTGTACATCCTTTCCTTTGCCTCCAGGCTCCTTGGGTCCTGTACACTAAGAAGCCCTAGCCCCTGAGCCACACACCAGTATTGGTTTGTGACCTGTTAGGAAGCAGACCAGGAAGCAGAAGGTGAACAGCAGGCAAAACCAGAACTCTCTCATCCCCATCCACTGCCCTCACCCACCGCAGACAAGTGAACTGGCCCTGGTGCCAGAAAGGTTGGGGACCAGTGCTTTACACTCACCTCACTGCCCCGTCACTGCAGGCGGCAGCCACAAGCGGGCCAAGGCCAGGCCGGTCTAGCTCACACACAGCTAGGGACATGTACCTGCAGGGACAACAGACAGACGTCACTCGGAGCCTGGCCGCAGCGGCGCAGGGCTGCCCTCATGTGCCCACCCCTCGCTCCTGTCTGGCCGTGCGCCTCACCTGGTCTCCGGGTCCACCTTGATCATCCGGTGCCGGTGGCGCTGCCGGTCCCAGTACTCGTCTAGCCGGTGGGATGAAAGGTGCATGACGTGGCAGGCAAGACGGCTTGGGGGGCTGGGGTCTGGGGTGACCATGATTGTGAAGCAGTGCATCTCAGCCCTGCCCCCCGCAGACACCACATGGGCGGTCAGGCCTGGCTGAGGATCCTGAGGGCCACCCGGGGTGCCAACACCCCACACAGCCACTGCACGCACCGAGGAGATGTGGTTACAGACTGCTGTAAGCGCGTGGGCTGAGCCCGTGGCTGTGGGGAGCGCCAGGACACAGACGGTGGTGTCCTCGCTGCACGTGATCACGATGTCTATCAGGCCAGGGCCCTCACTGCCGGGCTCAACAGGCTCGCTGGGCTCCGGGTGGTCAGGCTGCAAGAAGCTGGGCACCCCAGACTCAGGCCTCAGGGTGATGGTGCCTACACGCTTTACACAGGTGATCTCCCGGCCGTGCAGGCTCTCCCGGAGAATCACATGTGGCCGCGTGCAGCCACCCAGAGCCCGGTAGAGCATCACATCGCCATCCTTGAGGTAGGCGAAGGCCATCGCTGCCTCGGTGTCGGAGAAGGCCCAGGAGCGGTGCCCTCCGCCACAATTGATGATGTGCAGCTTCTCATGAGATCGGGGGCTCCACACCACGAACTCATTGGCGTGGAAACCCAGGATGACCATGCTCCCGTCGGCCACCATACGGACCCCAGCCACCCAGTTCATACCCCGACAGGGCTTTTGCCTTAGCACTGGCTGGAGCTGCCCGCCTCGCACAAAGAGCTGGTAGTAGGAACCGTCGCGCCCTGTGGTGTACACGTAGCCACCGTGGCAGGTGACCGAGGTCACACCCTGTTTCCCGTGCAGAGAAGGGAGGGTGGACACAGGGCCCCACTCAGCCAAGGGGGGCTCCCCCTCACCACTGCCTGCTCCGGGCGCTGAGGTAATCGCCCCAATCTTGCCCCCCACCCCAAGATCCTTGAGCAGATCTGGTCGGGAGGGGTAGAGCAACACGGAGCCCCGGCGGTCCCCACACACCAGGAAGTCGCCCGGGGGGAGGAAGGCACTGCACGTGTGCCACCTCTGCTTGCTGGGAGGCAGGAGGTAGCGGCAACGCTCCTTGACAAAGATGGCCTTGCCAGAGGGCGCCGCAGAGATCTCCAGGCAAGCCACCACGCCGCCGGGGCCCGATGCCAGCAACAGCAGCTCCTCATAGCCTCGCAAGGCCCAGCTCAGGCTGTGCACCTTGCCTGGGAACAGGGTCAGGTCCACAGCTGCAGTCGGAGTGTTGATGGGGACGACCTTGACGCGCCCTTCCCCGCTGGCCAGGGCACACAGTCCGAAGCCCTCAGGCCCCGGGGCTGCCTCCAGCAGGCAGTAGGACTGGAAGCGCTTGTCTTCCAGCAGCTGCTCCCAGCACTTGACCTCGAGGTCATAGAGGTACAGGGCCCCTGCATCCGTCACGGCCAGTACTCTCCACGAGCCAGCCAGCGTCACGGCCTTGAGGACACCTGGCCTGCTGCGGGACTTGAAGGAGAGCGAAGAGACCCCCGAACCCGGGTGCCCACGCCCTACCAGGTGCCACAGCCTGATGCCTGAGTCATCACCCCCACTGATCACCCAGGCCTGCCTCTCGTGGGCTGCAAGGGCTCGGATCCCACGGCCCTGGTGGCCCCGGAAAGCCTGGAGGATTTCGCCTTCATGGCTCCACACCAAGCAGACACAGTCTTCTCCTGCACTGATAAGGTAATTCTCAAGGAGCTTGACCTGCCAGACACGGGCACTGTGCCCAAAGCAGTGCCCAATATTCTGTACTCGGCCCCCAGGAACCCGCAGGTCACCCACCTTCCAGATGCGAACGCTTCGATCCTCGGAAGCTGTGGCCAGTAAGCCCTTGCTTTCTAAGTAAGACATGCTAAAGATGACCCCCACGTGCCCACTGACCCGTCGGTCGGGGGCTACGGGCTTATCGTCTTTTAGAGCAGCTGCTGGGTACCAGACCAGGAGCTGGTTGGAAACAGCGCCAGCCACTACGGTCAGCTCCTTCCAGGTGTCTCCGATCAGACAGGCCGAGGAGAGGGTGCACCTGTCCGTGCAGGGCACGTCCTGCAGGCTGCACCCTACCACAGGGTCATACAGCACCACCGAGTTGTGGCCCAGGGCCAAGGCAATGTTCCCCTCGAGCCAACGGGCATCCCAGATCCAGTCAGACATGTTCCACAGGCCAGAGCGCCACAGCTCCCGGAAGCGGCCCTGTCCCCAGCTTATTTTCACAACTCGGAGGCCCTTGCTGCCAAACGCCGCCACCATGACCTCCGAGTCAAGGTCTCCGCTGGGTTCTGGTCGCACTCGGAACCCATGGATAAGATAGTGGCCAAGCAGGTTCTGCACACGCTTCATCATCCGCAGATGTCCACCGAAATCCAAGGTGTATACCAGGACATCTGGCCCCTCACCTGGACAGAGGCGAAGAGCCACATCAGAACCCCTCCTCTAATTCTCATGGGCAAAGAAGAGACAGGGAGCAAGGGAACTGCTCACCAGGTAGCTTATGAATGTGTTAGGTCACTCAATCCTGCAGGCTTGAGCTTGCTCTCAGCTTCAGCTGTATTCTCAGCGCTCTCTGAGCCCCTTGTCAGTTACCCATGATACTCAGCTCAACCATGAATTTGTCAAACTCCCATCTCCTCCTTATCCCACCAAACTTCTCATGCTTCAGACAGGAATCCTCAGCTTTAGTCCCCAAATCCTTGGCCTCACTGACCTTCTTCACACTAACTCCTCCTCCAGGGAACAGGCACAACTGATAAGTCAAGCATTCCACCTCCGGGCCACAGCAGAACCCCTCCTGATTTCCAGGAGCTTCTCTGTATCTCAGAAGACACAGCTTCTCTGTATCTCAGAAGATGTGAGCACATTCAGTATCAGTGGGGAGAAGCAGCCCGTACTTTGGAAGCAGACACTCCTGTGAGCTTCAGGTGCCACCTGGCTGCCCTCCAGGCACGTCCATCTACTAGCTCATCCTCAAGTTCACTCCATGCTCCTCACCCCAGTGACCTAATATTACCGTCCTCTGCCCAACCCCAGCCCCAAACTGGGAGGCCCATTCCTCTTAACTGTCCACCTCTTCTCTCCAAGTTCTGGAGATTTCACTTTCTAAAGAGCTTGCAAATCCAATCGACCACAGTGACTTCGGTCCAGGACATCACCTCTTAACTAGAGATGACAGTAGCAATCCCTCGTGCTATTCCCAGCCTGCAATCTCAACCTTTTGACATTCAGTAAACACTTATTTGAGTCCAGTGGTTAGGACTTGGAGCTTTCACTGCTGGGGCCTGGGTTTGATCCCTCATTGGGGAACTAAGATCTCACAAGCAGTGTGGTCCAGCCAAAAAAAAGTTGTTTTTTTTAAATTTAACACTGATTATAAACCAGACAATGAACGATATGCTGGAGTAGTGAATAAAACCCCACTTCTGCAGATTAGGCAGACATTAAACACTATCACACAAGAGATAGCCAAAAAAAAAACACACATGAAGCTCAACATCACTATCAGAGAAATGCAAATCAAAGCTACAACTAGGTATGACTACACCAGTGAGAATAGTCATCATCAAAAAGTTTTACAAACAGGGAATTCCCTGGCAATCCAGCAGTTATGACTCTGTGCTCTCAATGGAGGGCCTGAGTTCAATCCCTGGTCTGGGCTGGGAACTAAGATCCCAGATGCCATAGGGTGCAATCAAACAGTTTTTTAAGATACAAATGAGCTTATTTACAAAACAGAAACAGACTGACAAATTTCAGAAACCAATTTATGGATACTGAAGGGGAAACACGGTAGTTACTGAAAGGGAAATGGGGTAGGCAAGGGGTAAATTAGGAGCTTGGCATTAACATATACACACTCCTGCTGCTGCTGCCAAGCTGCTTCAGGCGTGTCAGACTCTGTGCGACCCCATAAACGACAGCATATACATGCTACTATACAAAACATAGGTAACCAACAAGGACCTACTGTATAATAGTCTGTTTCTAAGACCTGACACAGCCAAATAAATATTTAAGCTCTAAAACAGTATCACAGAAGTACACTACATAGTTATCATTTTGATAAGTTCCAGGAAAGAACTATATAGGTTACTTTAAGAATATAAAACGAGAGACTTCCCCAGTGTTTCAGCAGCTAAGACTGCGCTCCCCATGCAGGGGGGAACTAGATTCCACAAGCTGCAATGAAGACCAAACACTCTGTGCGCTGCAGCCAAATTAAAAAAAAATACAAAATGGGAAGGTCTACTCTAGTGGTTCTCAACAGAGGGACACTTGCCCTCCAGAAGACATGTGGCAATGTCTGAGGACATTTTAGGTTGTTACAACTGGGAGCTGTGTGTGCTACTGGCATCTAGGGTAAGCTAAGGATGCAGTTACATCCTACAATGTAGACAGCCCTTCACACAAAGCATGGTATGACCCAATACATCAATAGTGCTGAGGCCGAAAAACCCTGGTCTAATCTAACCAGACTGGGTGATTGCCAGGGGAGGCCGACTTGAGAACATAACACTTAGGTGCAGCAATCAAGGATCAGCAGTTGTTAGTCAAAGGAACAGCAGGCAGGAGGGAGAGGGCTTGAACCTTTCTTGCCAGAGGAAACATCAATTTTGAGGCCCCTGAGATGAGCATGAGCTTTGGGGGACATGGCTAGAACAGGAAACAAAAGGCTCCAGGATGAGCTACAGAGAATGCTACCTACCGAGGGGGCTGGGGAGGCTTAGCTGCATGACCTCAAATGATGGCAATAAAGGTAGAAAAGACATAGACACATGCTACATGTATGAAGTGCAGTATCAACCAGACTGGCTTGGGGAGTGAGAGAGGCAGATTCTCGGGCTTGGGCACCTGAGTGACTGATGTTCCCCGACCTGAGCTCGAACACCAGCAGGAGTATTACAATTTGTAGGCCCTTGTGCACTTGAGCCTGACACTCACATGAGAACAGGGCTGGGAATTCAGGTTATAGGTTTACAGGGGTGGGATTTGAGAACTGTCAATAGAAAGGTCACTTTGGAAATAATGGGAGTAGGTGAATTCACTTTAAAGGCTTACTAACCTAAATTTCACAAGCCATTCCCCTGCTTAAAACTTCTCAATGGGGCTTTATGCCCCTAGGGATAAGTCAGATCGATGGCTGAAATGGACTGGTCTCTGCTCATTTCTCCAGCCTCTTCACCTAGACAAGCTCTTCTGTTCTGCCTGCTGAATCCTCACAAGAATTGCCTCTTTTCCACAAAGTGGCAAATTCTGTCTTAAACCCTGTCTTCCCCGAGTTTACTCTTTTGGTTCTTCAGTTTTCTACCTAGCTATTCCCTCCTCTAGGAGCCTTAGGAGTTTAGCTCATGGTAGGAAACTTGGGCTCCCAGAGCCTTCACAGCAAATCAAAACTGGGTCATCGCCCGCCCTCATCTCTCACCCCCATACATCCACCCCTCTCAGGACTGGGAGCAGCTCACTCAAGGCTTTCCAGCCAGTGCCCTGCCTTGCGACCCTTATTAAACTCAGCAGCTCTAACATAAATCACTAGTAGTAGTTTCCAGTCGGACTCCACCGCTCCTCGGGGCTCTGTCGCCTCGGGTCCCTGTCCTACCCGAGCCGACCCTCCTCAGAAGAGGCACCGACATGGGATTGCCTAGACCGCAACCATCTGGGTAGGGGCCTCAGCCTCCGCCTCCCCGAGCACTGGCCTACTCAGAAAGTTCTCATCCTCGAGTTTCCCGCGACCCCATGCTGGTCAGAGGCTCTTCATCTCCACCATCTAGGGAAGAGCATCACCCGCCCCTCTCTCACACTCGAGAGGCCACACCCCCTTCTGGGCTTGGCCCACTCCCCGAAAGGCCACGCCCCGGACTCTGGGCCCGCCCACGGGGGGCTTCTTCACCGAGCTCCCCCCGCATCCTCGCTGGAACGATGAATCCCCCGCCTGACTCGTCCACAAGCGTCTCTTATTCCTTTCCCCCGCCCCCCCCCTGCCGACCACGTTTACCTGCACCTTTCCCCCGTCCCCAGCCGCCCTCTCCGCATCACCTGCAGTTTCTGAAAGGCCTCGGGAACCACCTCAGCTCTTTGTTTCCTGGGCTCCTCAGGCTGCGCTTCAGCCCCGCCACGCCGTGGGTTCCCGCCCGCCGCCCGTCCTCCTCCTACTCGGGGCATCCCTTTGTTCTTAAGGCCCCTCCCCAGGCGAGCGTTCGGTTTCTTCTCCGCTAGCGCGCGCCTCGAACCACAACTCACCCGCCAACAGCCGCTCCCCCACGCACTCCAGACCCGTGACCGGGAGGAGTATGAGCTCCGAGGTTGCCCGCGGCCAAACGTAGTCCTCGTGAGCGTCCATGGCGGTCCCCCGAGCCTCTGCAGCTGCCACGGCCAAGAAAGGAGGAGAGCTCTCGCGAGACGAGCCTTCCCGCGTGCTGCTGCGCTGCAGCTCTACGGCGCCCGTAGCAACAGGTAGCAGAGGCAGGGGCTGCCGCCGCCGAGGTCCAATGACGACCGCCCTCCGCCCCAGGCCGTCCGGCTGGGATTGGCCGGGCCGAATCGCCCCCGTCACGTGACGTACAACAAGCCCCACCCCCCCCGCCCGCGTCGCCCCGCCCCGCCCACTGTACCTACAGCCTACTCCTAGCCTCTCGGCCTGCAGCTCCGACGCCGCGTAGTTTTATTTGTCCGGGAAGCACGGGTCTGTACACAATAAATAACTTGGATGTAGGGACTGTGCCCTAATCGCGGCAGGAGCCGGGGGTGGGGCTAGACATCGGCCAGGCCTTCAGCCTGCAGCTGGACAGGGGGACGGCAGGACCCCCGACTTAGGGTGACCTGCCGCCGGGGACTGGGATGGTCACCCCTCAGAGTTCCACGCGCGTGTCGCGGTAGGCCCGGTCCAGGGCCCACTCCGGTTGAGAGTCGGCGCCACCTTCGCGGGCCAGGCGCGCCATCTCCTGCTGGAACAGAGCCTGCCGCGCCCGGCTGGGGTCCACGTTGATCCAGTTGTTGGCGATCCACTTACTGCCGCGCGTGACCAGGCAGCCCCCGTGCAGCGAGTAGTCGTCCACGTCGCCCACCCAACCTAGGAAAGGAGGATGGTGTGAGGACGGGAGGGGACCAAAGGGAATCTAGGCTGGGCTGGCTGGCCTGAGCTTGGCCTCCTATTGCCCAAGTGCGTGGCAAGGGCGGGCCCAGCTGTGCACACCTTCTGTGGCAAACATCTGGCCCCAAGGCCTCCTTGGCTCAGCATCTCTCCCCAACGAATGCCTTATCAACACCACTGCCCCTCTGAAATCAGCTTTCTTGCTGCAGGGCCTGTCCACAGCCCTTCCCAGTCTGGGCTACCAAGGGGCATGTGTCCTCAGCCCAGTGAGCTGAGGCATCAAAGAATCACAGGGTTCCAGATAACCCAGGAGGCTGCACAGGTGCAGCCTGCTGAAGTCACTGAAGATGGTCTTTGGGAGGCAGTAGGGGCAAAAAGAAAAAAAAAGAAAACATATGGAGGGATAGGGGATTGCCAGAACCAGCTCACCAGGGTAGCAGTCAGGGCTGGGTAAAGGCAGGCAGCTCCCTCCAGGTAGCCCTGGCCTGGCCAAGGTTCTCACCTTGCCCATCAGGCAGGTAGTTGTACCAGAAGACAGCTGTGCCCTGGCGGGGCTTGACACGCAGGTTCCCCTTGTCACAGTGCCTCCGAGTGTCACGGAGGTCAACATCATCTTGAATCAGACTCTGTGGGTGGCAGAGTGGTGGGTTTTCAAGCCACCTGAACTGTATGGCCAGGAGCCCAAGGCCAGGCAGCCAAAGTGGCTCAAGGGAAACCAGTCAGATGTGCCCAGGGAATAGTTGAGGCCTCATCCCAGGTCTGGCAGCGTATGTACTATGTTTTTTTGCCCAAGGCCCTGCCATCCCACCAGAGGAACAGCCCGCTGGCCCTTACCATTTCATCATAGGTTCTGTTGTCTGCTACAGGGAAGACAGTCTCGCCCCCACCGGTGACGTTGTTCAAATAAAACAGCACTGTCATGTAGCTGTAAGGCAGGGGGGCTGTTGAGCAGGTCCCCAGCTGTGGATGCTCCCAGGGGCTTAACTGTGGGCAGGATAAGCTGCCCAGATTCCCAGGGGCCAGAGGGGCAGGCTGGGATCAGTGACATCAGGGCAGGTCTGTACCAAATGTCCCTAGCCCATACTTCTCACGAACCCAGTTTTTGTGTGTCACAGTTTTTTGGTGTGGCCGAGATCACAAGTGTGTGCACTTAGCTAAACTACATGACCGTGCCCGAGGGCCTGCTGGGAAAGTTGAGCTAGCAGCAGCATCAGAATGATGCAGACAGCTGGCTGCGGCTAGAAGGGGCTGAGCCAGAGCATGAAGAGGGAGGACCTGCCACCATGCCTTGGCAGGGGAGGGGGATGCAGCTTCAAGGGGAGAAGCTGAGGTCTCCAGCAGTGCAGGAAGGATTAACAACCTGGGGAGGGGGAGCAGAAAGAATCAGGGGTCCAGTCTTGCCGCTTCCTGAGGACTCTGGGGGCGAGTTGTAGTGTCTGTGGGTACCTCAGTCTGGCCGCTGAGACCAGATGACCACCCCCTTTGGGCCCCTTGGTAAACAGCCTGGGGGGAGACATGTGGTGGGGGGAATTCTCAAGCAGGATGCCCAGCGTTCTGCTGGCCCCATGCCAAGGGGCATGCTCACAGGGCAGGGCTGTGCTGGTGTCAGGGGGGTGCTGGGTCTGGGAGCCACCCCCAGGTGAAAGTACTTGCCGGCAGGAGGTCTCGAAGGGTACAGACTCATTGGCTACCAGCTTGGTGTGGGAGCAGATGGTCTCTGGGTACACGGGCCCGCTGTCCACATGGGCATGGTAGTGGCCTCCCTCGCCATACCGCACGACCTGAAGCGGCTCGCTGAGCTCCACGATCTCGGGCGACAGGCGGGTGAGGCGCAGCACCCTGGTGGGCAGCAGGCTTTCAGCTGGGCAGCCCCGTACCAGGGGTGACACCCTGAAGGAGCTGGCCAGGTGAGCCGAGAGCCTGCCCTGAGTGCTGCCCCTGTTTCCCCTGGGAGCTCCTTAAGCCACCCTGGACTGGCCCTGTAAGAGCAGGAAGGGGTGACTCCTGATGAACCAGAGACATCCACTGGCTGGGAAAGGTGAGATTTCCATTAAGCCTGGAAGCAGGGAGGGAGACACTCCCTCCAGGAAGGAGGCTGTTTCTCTAAAACCCCTGGCTGCACAGGGGCAGGGGGTCCTGTGGACAGAGTTAAGAGATCATTTCTCTAGTTGGCAGAAAACAAACATTCAATCTAGTGCTAATCACACATGTATATTGTTTGTCCACCGTTAGGGCTAATTTGCCTTTGTTAATTGCCTGTCTCCTGATGAGTTCCAGTCCTGAGCTCTGTTCTCTTGGTCTCAGCCAAGAACCTCTGTGGAGGCCGGCCTGCGTGGTCTCCTCCCTACACCAGGGAGCCAGGCTCGGGTGCTCACCTCTGGCGGATGGCGCGCATGACGTGGTGGGCGCCTTCACCCTGGTAGAGCCACGTGTGGTAGCTGTTCCGCACCAGCTGGCTGGACTCCGCCTTGTGGCTCCTCATATACTTGTGGAAGTCGCGAAGGTCCATGTTGGAGAACTCCTGCAGACTCAGCACTCCTGCACAGGGCACCCCCCCCCCCCCATCAATGCCCACCACGCCCGTGTGGGGAGGGCAGAGTGGGGAGGCTGCACCTTCCTACCTACCCCTGGCCTCAGGCACTGGGGGGCCATGTGCACCTGTCCCCCAACCTGGACTCGGGTCAGATGAAGTTGGCTTCTGTCACATCAGGCCCTACAGGAAGACCCAGAGAAGTTCGTGTCCTCAGTTTAAGCCCTGATTTGGCCCCCAAAAGGATGAAGCCCAACCCCTGTCAGATTGGCCAGAGCGGGCTCTCCATAGGAAGCTTAGGCCATATGGCCAAGATCCCAGGTCAAGGACTGCCCTCGGCCCTCCAGCCTGGCTCTGTAGAGCATGGTGGCTGCCCTCCGGTCCTGTAGAGGGTGAAGAAAGAGAGTGTTCAGTGCTGGGTTTTGTCCCGGGCCTTCCACACTGGAGGATGTAAGCTGGAACCGGTCCCCAGGAGTTCTCTCATGACCTTAGGTCTCATCCTGGGTGGAACACCCAAGGGCCAGTCCTGCCTGCCATACAGTCTCCCTCAGCAGAGACAACCAGGCCGCTCTCCCTAATGAGAACACTCTCCTCTGTTCCTGTTTAACCCACAAAGCTGGGCTGTACCTTCTTGGGGTTCTGGAAGAGTGGCTTGCTGTCCTTGCTACAAGTTACCCTGGTTGATCCCAATGAACACACTCCCATGCTTTGGCTAGGACTTCTCTCAGGGTGGGGGCACTCGAGGGCTGTGAGTATGTCACTAGCTCTGCACACAGGGGTGGGAGCAGCCTGCTGCCTCTCCAGGCACAGGTCCGGGCCAGATTCTCCACTCGGGGTTCGCCAACCATAAGGTCATCCTTCCAAGTCCTGTTTCCTCAACTGGTGCAGAACTTGGGCATGAAGGAAATGACTACACCTGAGACACTTCCTGGGGGTTATTACCAAAGGGGAGGGTGCTTCCAGGACAGCTCTCCTGCCCACACCCACCCCCAGCAGTTAGAGGACTCCAGGTAGGCAAGAGGCAGGCAAGGGGGACCCTGGTTAGACCACTCAGCTGGCAGGATAAGCAGATGCCAAGCTGACCTCACTGTTCCTTCGCTCCCGCTCCACCGCTCTGCCCTCTGCCAGCCAGCAGCCATACCTCCTGAACCCCACCTGCTGCCCGATGAGGCCAAGAGGGTGCCCTCTGGACTGCCACCAAGGGGGAGCGGGCGGGTCTAGCTCCTGCCTCTTTCCGGGATAAGGGCATGGCTGGCTCCTCACCTCCGGCTACTCTAGAAGCTGGGCCTAGGGGCCACCTGGCTGGGGTCAGGAGGCGGCTCTGGGACACAATGGTGACGAGATATGAGCTCACCATCCCCGTCAGGGTCAGCCTTGATGGCAGAGTACATCTCCTGAATGTTCTCTGGAGTCATCCACCGTCCATTCCCCAGGCGGTTCTGGGCCAGGACCTACACAGCACAAGACGGTGCCTCAGGGGGCTGGCTCTGGTGATGGAGGGTCGCCGGGGCCCACACAGCTGCCCTGTCCCTTCTGGAGGGCTGCGGGTTCAGGTGACAGGGCGTGGGTGAGGATGAAGGCCAGGGCCCGGGCTCCCAGTGCAGACACCTGAGGGCCACGAGCATCCTCAGCCCTGGGGGAGCTGTGGCTCCACCCGGAGCAATGTTGGCTTATTGGAGGCAAAGCGAAGGCCAGGCCGGCGTCCCAGCCGCACACCCCAGGTGAGGTGGGCAAGGCCAGGGCCTGGTATGAAGAGGGAAGAGGCACGGTAGGGAGATGACTGCCCACTGGGCCCCTTAGGAAGATCAGGCTCCGGGAGACGCCCTGTATAGGCAAGGGAGCCCACACCCCACCAAGACCTCTCTTAGAAGCCTGGATGTGAGGGGCACGCAGAGAGGCACACAGACGTCTGGCTTCCTCAAAGCTGCCACCCCATCAACCATGAATCCTGTGGGGCTCCCAGCAATGGTGGCAAGGAAACCAGTGCGCATACAGCATGGCACCCCGAGCACTGTGGCAGGAAGTGCCATCGCCCCCAGCAGACGCCCCTGCCGTCCTCCGGGGTTCCCAGGGCAGAGAGCGGCCCTCTGGGAAGGAAGGAGGACCCTGGCCCTGCTCATGCCCAAGGTGAGGTGGCATCAGACTCTTGCGGCCAGGGTGGAGCAGCACATGTGACTGGGCCACTGGAAAGACAAGTCGGGGGCGCTCCCACCCTGGGGGTGGGGGGGCTCCTCCAGGCCCCCCACCTCACGAAGCTGCAGGCGGCCATCATGGTTCTGATCCAGCAGCTGGAAGAGGTCCAGCGGGCTGATCTGCATTGTGCCCATCGCTTCCTCGTACTCCTCAGTAGGCAGGATCTGGCTGCGCTGCAGCCCCTTCATCTGCGCCAGGTGGATGATGAGCCGGCACTCCTCGTCGCTCAGGAAGCCGGGGATCTCTGCCAGGAGAGGAGGGGGTGAGGCCAAGGGCCTTCCGGTCCGCAGGGTGCCCGGGCTGGGTCCCATCCCCTGCTGGTCACTCAGCCAGGAGGACCTCACACACCCCTTTACATCTGTTCTGGTTAAGTTGCCCTGCAAAGGCTGGCCAGTGTGGGGACCTGGGGGCCTCTGTCTTGGATGCTGAGAGTGCAGGTTTTTCAGTGGAGTCCTAGGAGGGAAGCCAGAGCTACACCGGGGGTGGGCCAACCCACCTTGGGGTGGGCCCACAGGCTCCAGGGTGGATCTGAGGGCTGGAGGGCTGACCTCCACTCCTCAAGTGGGGGAGAGGATGTTGGCAGGTTTGCGCTTTCACTGCTGCTTTCCAGCAGTGCTCAAAGCGAATACGTCCGGTGCTCTCGGCCTTGCCACCCCCCACCCCGCCCCACTCTCCTGCACAAGGGGGTGCTGGTCATCCACCCAGTGCTGGGAGCTCAGTGGGAGTCACTCGGGTTTTTGGCAGATGCTCTGAGAAGATGCCCCGGTGTTCTCTGCTTTGGGAACAAACGTGTACTGAACGCCTCCTTCCATGCCTGTAAGCCCGAGTAAAGGCCACGCAGGCCAGGACCCTGGCTCCAGTGTCTGGGTGCCCCCACCCCAGCGGCACAAGCAGCTCAGTGGTGCCTGGATCGCAAACCTCACATCTGGTAAGCCCACATCCCAGCACTTCCAGGCGCTGGAGCCTGGGCCCCGCTTCATTCTCTTGTTCCTGGGAGAAACGCCTTCCTTGGACAGGTCACAAGAGGCCCACCCAGGAACAAACTGGAGAAAGAGCCGGGCCACCACTGCAACCCCTGAGAACTCCTGCCACTCCTCTGGCTTTTCTCTCAGCATAAAGTTCCAGTTGTTGCCAAGGGGATGGAAAGCCCAGCCACTCAGCCAGGAGTGGAGCCGTTTTGAATAGTAATCACGGCAGATCACACTCAGGGAGCACAGACTGTTTCCTGTCCTAAGCACGTCATCAGCTCTGTAACCTCTATCCTCGTCCTAGAAAACCAGGCCCCATGAATTCACCCTTCCTCCTCCAGAGAAGCCCCAAGAACAGAGACAATGGCGACTTGGCCAGGGCAACACAGGCTGCTGTCCTGCAAAACCCAGGCTCACAGCCTGATTCTGCTTCCACGGGTAGGGGACCCAGAGCCAGCGACACCGAGGACAGGATACAAGCCCTCGCCCTTGGCTGGCTTGATCCTCTCAACCTGGCGAACCCGGAAAGGGTGTGAGCCACGCACTGCGGGGCAGTGCTGCGGGACAATGGGTTAGACCAAACTGCTAATCCACAGTCACCTCCCGATGGCTTTAAAACATAAACGAGCAAGAAAAGTAAACCAGAGAAAGAAAACACAAGCCCAGGTTTCTTCAGTTTATTAGGTGCCAGGAATTCACAGGCCCAAAGGAGATGCCACTCTCTACAGCCCCTGCCACGTGCTAATCAAATCAAACAGTTCAGGCCAGCACACGGGGCCTAACCAGGTGGGTCTAAGCTCATGGGAGCTGGGCAAACACTGGCTCCTGGGGAGTGGGTATAGCACTATGAAGTTCCCAACCTCAGTCCACCGAGACCGAGAGAAAGCGGGTGATGGATCGAGGGCTGTGGCTGCCGGTGGCACCAGTGACGCTGTGTGGTGATGGCGGGGCAGGGGCTCTCTGGGGCCCTACACAGTGCATGCCCATTCCTCAAGCCATGGTGCTGTGCCAGGGCACTGGCTACACAGAGATGCGGGGTACCCAGCTTGCTGGACCATGACACGGCGGCCGAGGCTGTCCAGCAATCAGTCAGCCCGTTGCCCCTGCTGGTCAGGGGGTGCCACCCTGACACATGCCTCTTCTTGCCTCATCTTTGCCCCGCTTTGCCTCGACAGGTGGAGCAGGGGCTTCCAGGTAAGGGTGGGGGGCATCTCCCCAGCGGGGGCCAGCTCTGGTAGCTCTTCACTACTTACTGCCGTGTGCCTACCAGTGCCAGGGGCGGACAGGGAGAGGAAGGACTGTTTGGTCAGGGTGTTGCCAGCAGAGAGAAGGAGCAGAGGCCCAGAGGACAGAGAACACATGGGCAGGGGACTATCCCTGGTGAGCACCCTTGGTCTGGACCCACAAATCAACAAGGGCTCTTGAATGGTGAGGCCGGGCCAGTGAGCGGGCTGCTTTAGGCTGCGGGGCTGACCACCCTCTCCAGGAAGGTATGCAAACTGCCCACAGGATCCTGCCAAGAGACGGAGCCAGGGCTCACTTGGTGGCTTTTTCTCTCGCAGAGTCCCGAGACTGCAGGACTGACTCCCCTTCCCCAGCCTCACCTATCCTGGGAACAGCAGTCCCCTCAGTTTCTTCTCTGCAGAGCAGGGCCCTGCCTAGAGCCTCAGGGTGCAGCCTCAGCAGCAAGAATGGGCTCTTTCAGAACCTGAGGATGGGGCCCCTCTGCTCTTTGCCAACCCTAGTCCTGGCCGGAAACTGCAGGGTCCTGCAGGCCTTTCAGGACGAGAGGGAGGGCCCTGCTTTCTCCCTCCAAGGTGAGGAGGGAAGGCCCAGAGTGCTGGTCCCCCCATGCCCCCGCACCCCTCTCCCAGGCACTCGGCATCCACTGGAACTGGAGGTGGGGGTGCACTGGAAAGGTGGAAAGCAGCTTGGGGGAGGGGAGGGGTGAGGCTGGGAGGGCAGATATGGGGCTGAGGGTTATGACTTCAGCAAGCAAAGGAGCAAGGCCAGCTGCAGGGCTGTTGCTAAGTTACCAGGGTGTCGTTGCCCAGCAACCATGGAGTATCTGGCTGGGCCTCCAGCCAGGAGCCCCCAGAGGCCTTAACCTGGAATCCAGGAGCCGGGTTATGAGTACCCACTGCCCCTGCCCCGCAGGTTCATGCACTCATGCCGCAGCCAGCTGCATGCCCATTATGGCCTGCCACGGTCACCCCCGGCCAGCCATCCTGCCCTGCGGACGCTTCCCTGCCAGCCACAGCCTCTGTGCCTGCCATCTCCAACGGTTCCCACCCGAGCCACCCACCCGAGTCTCTGCATTGCTTCTCTCAGCTGGTCTCACCCTTGCTCAGCCCCAGGGGCTGCTATCCACCCTTTCAAATCACAACTCCCCGGGATCAGGTAAATGGATCTCTCTGGTGGGAAAGAAGGGAGGACAGTGGGAGGAACCTCTGCTGAGGGCTCCCCTCCTCAACCCCTTCCTCCAGTGCCACGTGCCGGCTGCAGGGACTGCGGGTTGCAGGACCCCAGCTGGTCCAAGGAGGTCCTAGACAGACTCTACACTAGCAATTTTGGTGAGCCCCTGGCATCCAGCACCCCTTCCAACCCCTTTCAAGTACATTCATTATAGCGCCTGGCTGGTACTAAGACAAAAGAAACAGGGCATGCCCAAATGTTGCGCCTGCTTAGAACCAAGAAGTTGGTTCTCTCTTCCCAAGTACAGGGCATTGCAAACACAACCACATCCAGGAGGACAGGCCTTCGCCAGAACCCTGATCCCAAGAGCAGAGCATCAGACAAGAGGGGGCAGTTCACCAGGTGGAGGGGAGGAGGGGGTATTCAGTGATGCCATGCTCATTGCCTGGCCCCTCTGATCCCTCCAGCTGTGAAGGTCAGCCTCTCCCGGCGCAATGGGTGGTCCCTGAGACCCTCAGACTCCCAGCTAGAGGTGCTCCCACCCTGGGGAGCTGGCGCCTGGTCTGTGATGCTGGCTGCGTCTGGATGCCAGATGCCTGCACAGCCTCCTGTGCGCAAGGCATGCTGGGACCTAGGTGCAGGGTCACCGTCGGCCGGTCACCATGGCCTGTGCTTGGAGCGGGGGCCACCGCAGTCTATGGCTGGCCGTGTGCTGGTGGCAGCATAATCAGTGCCCAGAACAGAGGCAACCCAGGTGGGGAGGGCCTGGGATGTGACGGCCAGAGCCTGTGCAGGGGCCCCGCAAACCATGTGCTCCCCTGGACACACAGACCCCCTCTTGCTGCTGCCCTCCGTGGATATGTGCAGACCAGGGTCCAGAGACACTCCAAGCTTGCCCAGACCAGCAGGAGCAGGGCAGAAGTCCACTTCTGTGGTCATAGTGAGGGGCCCCTTCCTGAACCAGCAGTCTTCTGCCTGGTAAAGGCAGTCAGCTGCGTGTGCCGGGCAGGCACAACTCACTTTCTGCATCTCCCAGCCCTCTGATGCCAGCCTGGCTGACCCCTGCTACTGCCACAAGCCCCAGCACCCCACGCTGAGGCTGAGGGCAGGCGCGAAGCCCCGGGCGACACTCACCCGGGCACGATGCTGCTTGTCAAGCCCCAGGTAGACTCAGTTATATCGTCCTGAGCTTTACCAAGTCCACAGTTCTGGCCAAGCAACAGGCCTGTGGGACAGCAGAGGCGGGGTGCGGGTGGGGGTGGGGGGTCCATGCGGAAAACTGTGTTAAGCTCTTCACTAACCTGAACTCATATGCACTTACTAAAGTTCTTTCTCTAATTCTGCGCTTCCAGTGTCTTGTCAAGAGAACACAGGGGTCTTAAGTAGCTGCTGAATTGTTTTTTTAAGCTGAAAAAAGGATATGTCTGGAAATCCTACAATAAAGAGGCCATGGTTTTAAAACGCAGTGCTTTGTGGGCTGCTGTCAATGACTCATTTACCTTACATGGTTAAGAAAGTGGAGTGAAGCTCTGGTTGGCCCACTGGAAGTGCCCCCTGCTGCTCTCGAAGAGGGTGCCGAATCAGCAGGCCCCTCCCCAGGGTGGGGGCGGCGGCCACTCTGTGCAGAGAGACTGAGGCACCCAGTGACGCTCCCCAGCTGACCAGTAACCGTCAGCCGCAGACTCTGGCCGCTGGACACACAGCAAATCCAACCAGGCCCCCCATGCGTGGAGCTCACCTTTAGGGGCAGACACAATTAGACCAAGCAGGCTGATGCAACAGAGAGACTGGAAACCTCTTAAGGCCAGTCTGACGTAGAGAGAGGTCCCTGAGGATGGGGAGGCCTGAGCAGAGGCCTGATGGGGGTGAAGGCACCCTCCATGAGAACCAAGTCTGAGCCTGCCGGTGGTGGGAACAGCGCATACAAGGGCGCCAAGGCAGCAGTGAGCTCAGAGTCTGAGGATCGACAGACAGTGAGGGAAGGAGGGGTGGCGGGAGATGAGAGGTGAGGGCCTCGTGGAGGATTTTAAGGAAGGGAGCAGATCTGATTGATCTACTGTTCAAATACAGAATGAGTGAGAGGCGGAGGGAGAAGTAAGCCACGTGAGAAAAAGCAGAGAGGTTGATGGTGACTCAGAACTGGAATGCGTCCCTTCTGAATGAACCCAACAGGACAACAGTCTAAACCCTTGGGAAATGCCTACCACAGTCAAGCAGGCATCTGCCAGGAAGTCAGAGTGGGCCTTCCGTGGCCCAGGTCCCATTTGCCAAATGTCTCCAGGAACAGAGGTGGGAAACAGAAAATGTTCCACAGAGGTGGAGGCACCCTGGGTAAAACCCAGTCCCCTTGCCCCTCTTTACACCCTGAACACCTACCCCTTGAGCCCAAGCGTCTTGGGTCCCTGATGGTGGGTCACAGGTAGCAGAAGCCACAGCCGGCCCATTCTCCTTGGGCCCTGCCTGCCTCTTTATGGCAACAGCAAGTGGATGGACAGACAGGCCCAGAAAACAGACACTGCGCCTTCTTGGGGTGAGGCTTCCTTCTTTGGGTTCATCCAACACTGCATTCAGGTACCGCCCCTCCTTGGACACCCTCTCCCCTGTAGCTGGCCTGTCTCGCAACTGGACTTCTTATAATCAACAGATCACAGATCTCTTCTTCATTCTTCTCGCCTCGTTTCACCAAGCAGAAAGCCCCAAGACTTCCTGGGTAAAATGTGGGGCATCTTTCACCCACACTGAGAGGTAGGGTAGGAGATTCGGAGGACACGAGGACCAGAAGCAGGAAGGTTTTGCTGCAACTGCCCAATTCTCCTAATCATGCCCTTTGTAATGTGTCTGCAGCATCACTTGACGGCTTAACCAGAATCAGTTTACCTCTGGTCAAATCTCTTCTGCTTCTTGTCATGTACTTTTGGTGACTTCAGGTCTGGGCTTTTTGCTCTCGGCTTTGTAAGACTTGGACGCAACTTTGTTAGGGGGTTAGGGGTTATGTCTCATGGTTCACTTAACCTAACCTATGTCTGAATTAAGCATATATGGGTCCAACAAAGGCGGATGAGAGAAGAAAGCACACCCAGCTCATCGCATCTGTCTCACGGCAGTGTAGTAGTAATGGGGAGAGCTGTTCCCTTTGCCTGGATCACTTGTTCCTTGACAACATCACCTCACAGCTCCTGCGGGTCTTTGCTCAAATACCTTTCTCAGGAAGGCCCACCCTGGCCACCGTACTCAGAGTTTCAACCCCAGCTGAAATTCTGCCTTACTTGTCTGTGATCACTTAGCACCATCTGACACACAGCAAGTGTGTTTGTTTAGTCTCACTGGAATGTCAGCTTCAGGTCTTCTTTTTGTTTTCCTATTTTGCCCAATGCTGTGTTCCCAGCAGCTCAACTAGTGCTTTGCACAGACTTGAGTGTTGTACAATAACAATCTTTGAGATCCCCTCCCACCATAGGACTCATATCCTAACCTGCTGCGGCTGCTAAGTCATGTCAGTCGTGTCCGACTCTGTGCGTGCGACCCCATAGACGGCAGCCTACCAGGCTTCCCCGTCCCTGGGATTCTCCAGGCAAGAGTACTGGAGTTGCCATTTCCTTCTCCAATGCATGAAAGTGAAAAGTGAAAGTGAGGTTGCTCAGTCGTGTCCGACTCTTAGAGACCCCATGCGCTGCAGCCTACCAGGCTCCTCCGTCCATGGGATTTTCCAGGCAAGAGTACTGGAGTGGGTCGCCAGTGCCTTCTCCGACATCCTAACCTACTTCCTCTCAAATAGCGTGCGTGTGAAATCATTCTCACAGGTCTAGGGATAATCCCCAATCAGTGCCTTCTGCCCCAGGGGTAACAGCGGTGCTCAGAAGCTCTGCTTCGGGCCCCAGGCCCCCCCCCGCCCCCCCGACAGCCCCTCACCCACTCCGTTCCCCAGAAGCCAGAAACACCCCTGGTCTGCAGGCAAGTGCGTCACTGAGGCTGGGGACCCAGGATGGGGGCTGGGAAAACCTATCCTGGGTAAGGTCATAGGTGCGGGGACCCCCATCTTGTTGATACTACTAGACTCTGAAGGACTTCAGAGTCTTCACAACTAGCACGTTGGCTCGACAGTGCAGACACTGGGGGAAGCCTGCCTCATCTGAATCCCAGCCTCGCCCTGGTCTGGCTGTGTGAGCCTGCAAGCAAGCGGGGCTCGCTGTGCCTCACTTTCACCCCCACTAGCCAGACAGTGGGGCCTCCACCCACCTCACAGGGGATGTGAGAATTAAGCCAAACGATCACATGAAGTCTAGCACATAACAAGAGCTCAGAAAATGTGAGCTATGGTGCCGGTTCCCAGTGAGGCCACCCTGGAAGGCTCTGCCTACTGTAATGGCCGAACACAAAACGTCATCCTAAGAAGAATCCCAGGGCGCAGAAAGCAAAGGCTGGTTTTGGGGGCACCAGCTTATTTACATTTGGACAGCCTGCTTCTTATCAGACCAGAGGGCCCACTTTGGGAGTGGAATTCCCTCCTCATATCAGCTAGGACCTGGTTATCAGTCTCTCCGTCCCCTCCCCCATTCCAGAATGTGACAGAATTAACCACTGCGGAGAGGAGAGTCCCAAGAGCTTCAGTGAAAGGTTTATAGGCACTAGCTTCTAGGTCACATGGCCCAGCCCTGTGATGGAAGGATTAGCTGCAGAAAGTAGAAGTCACAGAAGGAAAGGTCACCCCGTCACCCTATTTTGGAGGTGGGGGCGGGTGCCTCACTTGGGGTCAACCTCTGGGCCGAAAAGACAGGGCTACTTTGAAGGAGCCATTTTCAAAACAGAAGTCACGTGGTCAAAGGAGCCTGAAGGCAGCCACCGAATCGCAGCCCCTGGCCCTTCCCGGGGGGCGCCCGGCGAACTTACCGAAGAGCAGCGGCTTGAGGCTGAGGGTTCGGATGAAGTGATCTCTGTCGGCGACCAGCTGGATCTTGCGCTCATGCCCCACCTAAGGGAAAGCGGCACAGCAGGCAGCTAGGGAGGAGGAGGGAAGAGGCGCCCGAGCCCGGGTCGCCGCGGCGGGCGAGTGAGGGGGTGCGCGCTGCGGGACGGGGGCAGCGCACGGAGCAGCGTGGAGCCGCCGGCAAGAGCGCCGGCCGCTTCGGGCTTGGTGGTGCAGGGCCTCACCTTGATGCCCTCCAGCCGGGTGAGGGGAGCCAAGGGGGGCGCGGGCCCGGGGCCCTGGGCGCGGCGCTGCGGCCCGGGGGCGCTGCTGTCGCCGCCGTTGCTGTAGTGTACGAAGAGCAGCAGCGCCAGCACGTTGCCCAGGTAGAGGTGCACGAACACCATCAGCACCAGGAAGTAGGCGCGCGAGCAGATGCCGCGGGGCTTGCACAGCGGCCGGACCGGGGCGTCCTCGCAGTCGCCCAGCCCCGCCGCAGCCTCGGCCGGGTCGTGATGCCGTGGCGGCCACTGCGGATTCGCCGCTTCAGGCCGCGGGCCCGCCGCCGCCGCCGCCATGGCGCCCAGGCTGCGCGCGCACCCAGGGGAGGGGCCGCGGGGTCGCACGCGCCGCACCGTCGCCAGGACAACGGCCGCGGAGCCCGCGCGCGCCGCGGTCGCCGGGAGAGGGTGCCAGGGGACGCCGCGCCCGCGCCGCACTCGAGATCTCCCGGCCTTGGACCCCGACCCACACTGAAGTGTCTCTTTCCTGAGGTGGGTTATTGTCAGGCAGAGATGCACACTCCCCAGGGCAGAAGCCGCGCCCCCCACAAACGTAGATGCACTGGTACAGGTAACCCCAGTGGCAGTTTTCTCCTTTTTAAAACGCGCTTCCCTCTTCCGGGAAAAGTATGGTCTGCATTTTCTCTTTCCCGGAGTAGGGTGGCAACAAGGAGGCTGGGCCAAAATATGACTTAGTACTGCGGCGGGTTGGGGGCCGATGACTGCGCCAGCGATGGTGTGGGACCCATGGCGACACTGACGCTCGCCAGTGCAGGTCAACAGCGCCTTGAAGGTCTACTCTGCGGTAGGTGTGAGCCTCCCAGGGCGGTCTGCAGGAGTCAGGTCTTAGGAAGCAACTGCCTGATGTGCGGGGACCCATAGACCAGGGGACCCGGTCTGGAGCGGCCCCAGAGGGCTTCCTGGAGGAACCCTTGGCACCCTTAACAGTAACTTGCAGGAACGCAGCGGGTGCACAGGGAACACTCCTTGCCTCACCGCTGCCACATTCGAAAAGGGAGGAAAGGACTTTTCCATAAATGAGTCTTAAACGTCTTGGAAGCAAGTTAAACTCAGCTTATGCCCAAATATGGAGGTGAGAGGACATACCAAAGCTTAGTCTTTTTTTTTTTTTCGTGTTCTGCTCCACATCCCGCCCCGCCCCCTAACAAGATATGCAGACAAGAGGAACATCTTTCACTCGGTCCCCACAGGTGGTTTCTCCTTACCCTGTTAAGGCTCCCCTCCTTCAACTTCCTCTCAGAAAAGAAAAGTGTACGTTTCCTGGTCTTCTCAGTGGGGCAGGCCCACCTTCTCCTCTTGAAGATTCTATACACAATGGCAGGTTTCATCAGTGTCCCGTACATGGCTTCATCCAGTCAGTCAGTCAAGTCACCCTTAGGGACTATCTTGTCAATCTCCTTAGGATACTAGGGAAACCACTGTCCAACAAAATAAGTTCTAGATGCCACACGCACTTTTATAATCAGAAACTTTATTTTTAATAAACCACTCAACTTTGAGCAGATGACATTGCCTCAACTTTTTCTTTGAAGAAAACAAAGATATATGGTAAATTTGTGAAAACACTGTGCCTTCCTTTGCAGGGCAGAAACATTCTGCATGAACTTTTCCATGTTCCTGATGATGTTAGCAAGAGACAGCCACTTGGGGCACAGAAGGAAGTTTTCCACAGGTCAAGGGCTGCAGGCTGCGGTCTGGGCACAGAACCTCTTGCCGCTCCGGTGGCTGGGGGTCACAGCTGGCTGCAAGTACACTGTGTAGTAGTTATACAGTCCAAACAATGCGCAGGGTGGGATTTAAGGAACAGAGCTGCAACTCGGGTCCTGCTGCTGCCATGGCGGTGACACCCAAGGGACTCAAGGGAGAGGTGAACATTCCAGACACTGGGATCTTCCATGTGCCAACGAAGCGGTCATACCCCACCTCTAGGTGGACACTCTCCTTCGGTTGGCTCAGCGCTGTGCAATTCTGGGTTCGTCTGTTATACTAACTTGTCCTCTCATTCCACCCCATGGTCCCTTCCTTGCAGGAGATGACAGGAAGAGGCAAAACCTGACTGGGGAGAAACAGGGCCTGCAGCCAACCATGGACCCCGTGACCCCAAGAGTTACAACTGTCCTCTGTCTTCCAAGAGAGATTCACTTTGCAACTAACATGGTACCTGGGGGAATTACTGACTGAGGTGAAAATGTTGGAATATCAAAGAATTTCCAACACAATATTTATTCACAGATTTCCAAGCAACTCTTCCGGGAGGTCAAGGGGGCCCTGAACAAGAGCTGCAGGAACCCCGGGAATCACAGATGTAACTTCGGAAAGGCCCACAGGACCAGGTTCAGGACAAGTAGGATACCATGCAAACTGCTTGTTCCTTTGCACTGTGAAAAGACTGGCCTTTTCCTTGGCCAGCCTCCTGGAACAGGAGCAGGGACCACCAATTAGGAACCCCTCGACCAGCCTCAGACTCCAGACCCCAGAGGTGTTGCCCTCCAACACTGGAAGCCAGGCGAGGGGGAGCACACCCCACCCCCAGAGCAGGTCATGGAGACAAACGCTCCAGGTTAACATAAAAACAATTTGTGCAGACACAGCCCCTGAGCCAGGCAGACCAGAGCCCTAGGGAGGGCTCTGCTGAACTCTGACCTTGACATTCACCAGAGGAGAGCGCAGCAGGCCAGCGTCAGGTATGGCTGTGTGTGAACCTGGTTGGAGTCCCTCCATGGGAACACTGGCACAAAAGAAGGGGCCGAGGTAAAACAAGTCTTTGGGGGAATGATTCCCTTTAAAAGTGGATCTCTCTCTTCAGGAAACAAAAGAAAACTGTGCTGAACTCATGTCCCCTGTGCTGGAGGGCCACAGCTCATCCATGCGCTCTGCTGTGGGCTCTAGCCTGAGTGGCCAGGCCCTGGTAAAGCTCACTTTCAAGATAAATGAGTCCATAGACACGCAGTGCCATTGGACATGATACCCGGGGGCAAGATTCTGTTCTGTATTGTCTTCTAACTGCCAAGGTGAGGCAGTACCCCTGATCACAGAAGGGTCTACAAGGACCAGGCAGGAGGCACGGCGTGATTCTCTGCACACCACGGTGTTACACAGGCCAACCCCATTTCCCACCACCCATGCTCTTTACTTGGGGCTCCAGCTGTGGCCAAAGGCGTGTGAATCTGGAAAGCAAGTACCACCTGGGGCCCTTGTGCAGCAGACATCCTGAGGCAAGGGGGGGCGGACAGTGTATATATATTACGTTCTAAGTAAAATAGCTAGAGGGTAAAACACTCCAATGCCAGTTTATTTTTAAAAAGGGTTCTGTGTCATTCTATGGTTTGTTTGCCCCCTGGTTTTGTTTTTTTGTTTTTTTTGTATAATTGTACAGCCTTTGAAAATTATGTAAGTTGTAATGATCTAATACTATTAATAGTCATTCAGAAAAAACTTTCCTTCCCTCCCAGCAACTATCCAGGGGGAACTGACGGTCCTGAGAAGAGGCCAATTCAACGGGGCCTCTACCCTGGTGGAAACAAAAAGCAAAAAGAGGAGGGGGGAGAAAAAAAAAACAACCAGAAATCGACTAAGAGGTGTGTGGCCAGTGTCTCTCAGGAGTGGGGTCCTGGCTGTTGCCTGGGGTGATGAGAGGCAGGGAGCCTGCAGCATGCAGCACGGCAGCCGGGAGACCTCGCAGCCACATCGTCTTCAGCCGGCGCGCCCGAGTCCCAGCCTAGGTGTCATGGAAGTCCTTCAGCAGCGTTCTCCTCCGCTGCTCTGCTATGTGCATCTGGTTCTCTAAGTCCTGCACCAGGGAAGCAAGACACAGGCTTGCATGGCCCAGCCGCTTGAGGATGGGCTAGCTGAAGCCACCCCCTGCCACGGGCTCCGAGGAGTCAAAAGCACGGCCCTCCCCATCCTTCTCAGCGGCAGCCTCCAGCCCCTAGGCCAGCCACCATGGGACCGATCACCACACCAGCTCTCCCTTGCCTGCCAGAGGGTCCTAGAGGACAGCAGTCACTTACCCCTCTGTCATAGCTGTCCGCCCGCTCCACCTTCCATGACAGGTTTTCAATCTCAGCCTCCAGCTGAGCCTGCTGGTATTCAAACTGTATGGGTAGAGCAGGAAGGTCAAAAGGAGTGGGGACGGTAGCCAGGGCAGGGCCTGCAGACGGGAGGGGCAGAGGCAGCACCTCAGGCTCGCAGGAGCTCCAGACAGCCCGGGTGCTGTCCTCAGAGGGCAGTCCTACTTCCTGCACCCAGAGCCAGAGGCCGGCCCAACGGCTGCCTGCAGAGGACAGCCACGTGGCCAGGCTGCACTCGCCCTCCACCCCCAGAGAAAGGGGAAGGACTGAAGCCACAGAGGAGAGTGCTCCCGACATACGGGGAAATGGCTGCTGCAAAAATAAGTCAAAGTGGACATTCACAGACTCTGCGCTCACTGAATACTTTGTTTTTTTCCAGCCCTTCTGAAAATCAAGAATCTTCAAAATTTTCAAACCATTTGACTTAGTAAGTATACACCTCTTGCACAAAGAGGTTTCCCAATGTCTTATTTGTGACAGTGAAAAACAGAAAGAATAAACGCCTCAAATGATGGTACGACCATATAATGGGACATCTATGCAACTATTAAAAAATGGCATTTTCCAGCCTGGTGAATAATGACAGCTGCAAAAACTGTTGTAACAAAAAATGTCATATATATAACCGTGATTATAGAAACAGTACTAATTTTCAAAGGCTGGAAAATACTAACAGTGCTCATTTCTTTCTTGGGGGGATGATGGATGATGTAAATGTTTTCCTAATTTTTTCAACATTTGAACAATCAGTGTGAATCACCTTATTAATTGGGGAGGAAACAATCCCTATCTAAGATGAAAATTACACAAAGATGTAAATGAACGCCACAGTATTTAGGAACATGCATGCTGGGTATCCTCCCAAAACATAAGCACTGGTTCCCAAGTGGTCACGGATATTTTCAGCCAGCCACCCTAAAAAATATAGCTGTTAACGGCTTCAGTACACCTGCCTAGTCCTATTACATGAAATGGCAGTACCTGAGATCCACTCTGGAAATGCCTATTCGGGGCCCGGGGATCAAAATTTTTCAGTGGCCAGTTTTGTTTTGATTTTGCCCTCCCAGCCACCAGGGGTCTGGTCCCTGCTCGCCTGCAAGGTGCGGGCAGAGAAGGCCCCTCTGAAGCTAAGAGGGCAGAGCAGAAGGACGGCTTCCCTTACCAGCTTCTTCCTGGGCCCGGACTCCATGTAGTAGGCGTATGGATACGTGTACTGCAGGGTGTATCGACACTGCAACAGAAGACAAGGGATCTGTGTCTATGACTCTTAACTCCACGGACCTCACGGGGCTGATACAGGCCTTACCCCACCATGCAAATCAGCCTGGCTCTACGGGAACTGGCCTGAAAGAGATGAGGCCAAGGCAAATAAAAGATGAACTGGGGGACAACATGGCAAAAAGTGAAACAGAAATGGTTACAGAACACCCATGGTTCCTCTCCACACTGGGATTTATTACCAGCAGCTGCCTCAATGGCTCTTCCCTCGTGAGTCGGACCTCAGAGTCCACACATCTATCTCAATACTTGTCCAAAGACAATCTCTTATTTTCCTCTGAGTGATGCATGGATGGGACAAAAGAAGAGAAGGGCTCTCATTTTCCCTGTGGTTCTGTCCCCGCAGGCAGAGGCACTGGAATACTGAGTGCCCTGGATATCCAGGGAGGGCAGGGTCCTCAGTGGGCACAGCCCAGGAAGATGTGGACCCATGAGCAGGCACATGCGGGACTTCACAGGGGGTGAGCCCTGCCCTTGACAGTGCCTCCCACCCTCAAGAGGCCTGGGCCTCACAGAGAACAAGGGATGGGAAGACTGAGGGGGACAAACCTTGGCCAAGAGCTTGGCAGCGTTCTGGAGGTACTGCCAGTCGATCCAGGTCCCCAGGTTGTTCATGACCCTCTCCTGGATCTTCTCGTGAATCCGCTGGTATGTCTGTGCCTCCAGCTGCAAGCTCTTGTTGTGGTTTTCCCACTGTGGGGTCAGAGGAGAGAGAAAGCTGCAGGCATCCAGGAAGGTGGCTGGCTGTTCAGAATGGTCACAGCCTTGTCTAGCTGATGGGGGCTGTGTGTCCTCGGGAGCGCACGAGGCAGCTTCCTCAGTCCACAGTACCAATCCTGTCTAGAGCCCCTATGTGCCTGCCAGATCACTCTACCCGCTTAGAGCAATAGGACTCTAGCCCTGAGGACAAAGCAAAGCTAGGTACTCCCAGGCCTCTTGGTCTCTTGTGCTTAGAAACCAAAGGTTCCATGCTCTGTGGGCTTCCAGGGAAAACTGCCCTCTGAATCTGACTATTAAGACGGCACTGGATTGGGGGACGTGGCAAGATGCGGGCTGGGGGCTGAGAGATACAAACTGCTGTGTGAGAAATAAATAAGCTACAAGGATACCCTGAACAGCACAGGGAATGTAACCAGTATTTTATAATGATGATAAATGGAATATAACCCTTAAAAATTCTGAATCACTACGTTGTACATCTGAAAGTTACAGAACATTGTAAGCCAGTTATACCTCAATTAAAGACAAACAACAAACGTGGCACTGGATGGATAAAGACCACCTGATGGTCCTTCCCTCTCCTTCACAATTCAGCATCACACAGGGTCGGCAGGTCCTTCCCAGTTGGCTGTGCCCGCCCTGGGGAGCCTGAGAGCCGCAGCTGGAGGCAGCACTCGGCCCGGCCGGCGCTCCAGGCCCTGACTCCGGTGTGCATGCGCCGCTGCAGCCACCGGTCACTGGGCGTTTTGCCCAGCAGGGCCAAGCGGAAGAAGCCTACCCTCGAGAAGCAGGTGCAGGAGAGGACGCCTACCCTCTCAAAGTAGAACAAGTACTTCTTGAGGGCCTCCCTGGCCTGGGCTTGCTGGCTCTGGTTGACGATGTCGGGGTTCTCCTTGTACCGGCTGCACTCGTAGTACTCGCTGCCGTGGGTCTTCCAATCTCCTAGACACATCCAGCAGAAGTCTGCAGGGACAGAGAATGCAGCCCTGACACACACGACGCGGGCCCACGTTCGTCCACAGGCACGGGCGGCGCAGGAGGCCGGACAGAGCCGGCTGCGGGGATCACCTGGCCAGGACGCTCCCCGGCCGCCCCTTTACAGAGGGCGTGGACACGTCTCAGGCCCGTCACAGCCCACGGTCCCCGCAGCCGGTCCGTGCCGATCTGAACGACAGCCTGCAGGTGGTCTCCGTTTCAAGAACGCATACGCTTAGTGCCTTTTTAATCCAACACAGGCAGACGCTGACCGTCCAGAGGCCACGGGTCTGCTGTGTCAGTGCCTCCTCAGCAGCAGAACGACGTGTCCGACTGAGGACCCCTGGCCTCACCTTGCCCTCCTGTCGACCTCCCCCTCTCAACACCTGTCCTAGGTGTTGTACATGAAACTGGGGATGAAGACTTCCCCCCTTTTTCTTCTTTCTTAAAAAGCATATTTTTATGGGAATTCCCCAGTGGTCCAGTGGTCAAGACTCAGTGCCTTTACTGCCAGGGCCCAGGTTCAATCCCTGGTTGGGGAGCTAAAATCCTGCAAGCCAGTGTGACCAAAAAAAAAAAAAAAAACCAAACAAACAACAAAAAAAGAGAAAAAGCACATTTTTATCAAACCCACTGCTACCCAATAGTTCATGCCCAGAATTATGACTGTTTTCACACTGAGGAAGCCAAGAGGGAAAAACAGAGATCCCCTATGGATGCTATATATCTGAACAATTACTGTGCCTTAATGGACAGGGGCCAACCACGGTTATGTGTTCTGACTGCCAGAGACCCAGACAGCAGTAATCACTGTTTCCCATGATTCACTCTCATAAGCTGGCTCACTGACTTCCTCAGGGCTTGTGTAAAACTTGGGGAAGCTAGAGCCAAAAGCTAGACCCAGCGGTCGTTCACTTCTCTTCTCCTGGGAGGCTTCACGGAACAGTGCAATACAGCTTTTGCCTCAGTCAGCTAGGTTGTGTCTGCTGTCTTAAATACTGCTACATTGCTTAGGGCTGCCCACCCAGGTGGTAAAACTATTCAGCAACACGAGGGATGGTAGTTAACTCTGGCCAGTAAAGGATGGGGAGAGGACACACCGAGGACTCTGCAATACCAGGCCTGTGGTGGGTACTGGGGTGTGCACTCAGGCATTTCTCTTTAAACTGTACGCATGCCTTATGCACTGTTCTAAGGAGATTGTGCACGTCCCTCTCATTCAAACACATGCAGAGAAGACGGTGGAATTTCACTGAGGAAACACGCCACTACTCTTGGCTTATCTTCATTCTACACTTCGGCATCACCGTTCCCTTCTAAAACCTTGCCTTGACTACTCTGATTACAGTGTGATCCTGGGAGGATCCAGGGACAGCAGTGGCCAGGCTCTTACAAAGAGAAACTCTCAGGGCCAGCTGGGCGGCATGTCAGCAGCTGTGGAAGAAGTCTATCTGGACATACATTCTACCTGAAGGAGTTTTATCTCTTTACTTGATCTGGCAGGAAGGAAAGCAAAACCAACGGTTCTGTGGAACCTACACCGGCCAGATGAAGGAGGCCAGAAACCCTCTCTGAAAACTTTTATAAAATCTCAAGGCAAACTAGGATTTGACTGCTTCCAGGAGAACCATGGGCAGCCTGCTCTAAATGGTGTCCGTCAGACAGCACAGAAAAGCCCCATGCTACTTACCTGCCTTGGCAAAAATCAAAAGAACACACTAAAATGTTCTTCTTGGATGACTGAGGATTTGTGAGGGTGTAAGAGCCATCCCAAAGTTGGCAGCAGGATTATTTAAGGGACCAAGAAATAATAAATCAGCAAATCCAGAGCTGCTGTACTCTGGTCCTCATGACTGTAAGTGACGGAAGCCACCCTGTTTAATCACTGTAAAATGAAAGCAGTGGAAAAAAAAAAAAGCAGTGGAGACCCATGCACAAGAAACAGAGACTGTGCCACTGGGCCTGGTGCACCAAGCTTGGGACTCACCGTGTTTACATTTGGAGCATTGCTGTCGGAGGGAAACAGAAGAGAACATGTTAAGGGCACGCTGACCAAAGGCTTCAGGTCACACAAGCAAAACGTACAGGCCTCTGCTCACCATGTGATTGCAGCCGCCGTTCTTCTCAATGCAGATGTTGCACTTGGGACACTGAGGAGACAGAAGGGCGCCGTTAGGCTCACACACCAGCAGGCCGGCTCTAAGACAAATTACACAAAGCTCCTGGCACCCGTGCCCAGCAGCTCATCGTGCGAGCACTTCTGGGGAGGAGCCTCTCACTTAAATGTGGCGGGTCGCTGAGGCTGGAACAGCAATTCAAGGAAATGAAGTCAGCAGGTTTGGCCCTGAAACACTCCAGGCTGAGCCCTGCTAAGTCTGCCACCATCTGTCCCTGCCAGGAGGCCGCTCGGATTAAGCTCAAGCTGAGTCAGTAAAAAGCTGGCCACTTGAGAGGAATGGCAGCGCAGCCTACGAGCTGCCACCCTGGACTGGGGCCCGCTCAGCCTGCCTGAACTTCGACTTCCAGAAGAGGGCACGGAAATCACCTCCAAAGCTCACTCCCATCTGAGAGACGCCAGCAGCCCCAGACAGAGTGGGGACCAGTCTGATGCCGGGCGCTTCACGGCCATGAAGAGGGCCTTACTTCATGATGTCATGCTCACAGCTGCGCTGCAGGGTGCCTCGCCTCAGCGTGTGACTGGCACCGGCTAGGGCCCGAGTGCTGAGTCATGCGCAACTCTAGGGGCTGCGGGCCATGCTTTCCCATGGGACGTTTCCAGAATGAGAACTGGGCAGGCCTGGGGGTTGCATTAGAGTTTTGCTACTTATTTGATGTGGCTGTCAACCACCTCCCTCCCAGGGCTGTTAACGTTGGGGAGGCATTCAGTAAAACCTAGTTTCTATCTAATGAGTCTTCCTGAGGGCCAAACTTCTCCAAGCATTTTAGCATTTCATTAAAAGAAAGGCACCTGGTGCACGCTAAGATAAACTGCTGCAAACTCTGCCGCGCCGGGGCAAGGGTCTGCCACCTCCATCACGAGCCCCACGGCCCTGGGTGGCACTAGGGAGGGCAGACCCATGACAGGTAAGATACAGTCCTTACGTCTTTAGTGTGGGCACTAATGTAGTTGGCTGTTTCAGAGTCGTCTGCACACTTCGTGAGCCATTTCCGGATTGTGGCGCAGTCTGTGGGGGCGTGATACATCTGACGACACTTGAAACTTAAAACCAGAAAAGATAACCGTTAGGTCAGATCCTGTGTTTTTCCTTTTCCTTCTGTCCAAGCCAACAGATCTGGAATTAGAGCTTTTCCAAGAGGTAAAAAGTCACCTCTCGTGGCGTCCGAGACCTTGACTTACCCAGGATTATTCTGAAGTCCTGGGGGACTTCTCTCAATAAACCCAAATGAGACATTTGTTTTAAATATCTTAGGTGATGTCAATCCTTCCTAACAGGATATCAAATTCAGAACTCAGATTTTCAAAGGGCTCGGGGGTGTATTCTGAGAAGAGGACTCAACTCCTACCCAAGGAAGGAGTGAGATCCAGGCCTGGGAGCCCTGGCTTATCTGAGTTCGAGGTTCCCACCGGATGCACGCTGTCGGTACTTGTGTAGTCTGAGGGGCATGTTACCTCTGATGAGACCGAAACTTAGAATCAGAAAAGGAAAACTCTGACACTCATCCAGCCAGGCTCCTGTGTTTTTAATTCCCCTTCCGTCCAAGCCAACATGACTTTCTGGATAAAGGCTCTCAGGCAGGTAGCCTACCAAATGTCCCAGGGAAAGACGGCCCTAACGTGGGACACAAAGGGTGGAGAGCAACCGCATTAGTGGTTCTTAACGTTTGGTGAGTCACAGACTCCCTCAACCATGCCTTGAAAGGCAGGCACATATGCACACGGACCCCATTTTCTCCCTACTTTCACTGAAGCCCCACTGTGACTCTTCCAGCGAGGTGCAAACAGGGCGCAGGTCTGGACCTAAATGAAGGCTCTGCCATTATCTGCACCTCGCTTTCCTCACCTATAAGTAAGGGGAAGAGCAGTACCAATCACATGCAGCCGCTGTGACAATGAAGGGAAAGTGGTCAGGAGAGAGTGGTTCCACTGATAAGCCTTCAGTATGCTTCAGCTAGTTCCATCATGTTTGCTGAATAGAGTAAACCCCAGATAGATGTAAACCACATTTATGAATTGCAGTGTTATAAAATTAGCAGAATGGCCAACAGAGAGAAAGATTAAAGTGCTGGTGGCTGGAGCTTTCATATACGGCAATATGTGAATTTTCTGTGCAGATAAATCTACATCCACACAGACACGCAGTCTCTGGGCCCTGAATCTTAGTAGCATAAACCCCAGCACATTCTCCAAGAGTCTGTGTCTCCTTCTTGTCTCCAGACTGAGTATCGTCAAACACCTGCCCACGTGGAACAGCGCTGCTCTTCTGGCCCAAAGGCCCTGCCTCTCCCAGCCCCGCCCTCATAAGAGCCACAGCAGTGATGCTGAGAGGAGGAGAAGGCACCCGCCAGGGCTGCTCGGCACCCACACTCACTCTTACCAGAAGACCTCGTTGCACCGATTGCACTGTACTCGGCGAGCTCTGGGCTCCTGTACCCGGATAACCATGGGGCAGTCTGCACCAGGGCATAGCTGGAGCTGGTAGTGACTCTGTGAACATACCAAGGTGGGAACAATGAGGACATCCCCTAGTTGGTGCCTCCAAATTAGACCTCCCTGAGTACTCAAACGCCTCCTGTTCTTCCATCAAGAGGCTACAGGAATTCATGATGGATGTCATGAAGACCAGACATTAGGCGGGTCCTGAAAATGCCCTTTGAATGTTTAGCTTAAACCAGGGAACAACTTAAGAATGACCTAAGCTTAGATGACAGAACGGAATACAGAATTGTGTCTCTGAGATGAAAGTGCATAGGGACTAGGGTTGGAAAGGAACAGGGCCCAGTCAGTTGTGCATGAGACTCTGAGGGGCTCAACAACCCTCAGGCATCTACCAAAGGCAGCAAACAGCACCAGGAACAAGGCCTTTTGTTTTTCCTTCAGCCTGTGCATGAGACGACCCAGACCATCATTCAATCCAATAAGCTTAGGAATAAAAGGCAAAGATCAAAATTATGCTGCGTGGAACCAGCAAGCCTGAACAGGTAGCCCAACAGAGGGGAAGGACTCCAAAAGTGACCACTCTGAGAACTCGAACAAATTGCCAAATCGCCCAAGAAGCAACACCGCTTCTTTGGGCTGACTCACACAATGAAGGGAATAGAACAGCAACTCCTGAGATATGCCTAACTTATGTTTATCCCCCTACATACAATAGCTTATTTAAGTAACTCTGTATTGGGGCGGGTGGGGCAGGGGGGTGAGCGGCTTCCCTTGTGACTCAGCTGGTAAAGAATCTGCCTGCAATGCTGGAGATCTGGGTTTGATCCCTGGGTTGGAAAGATCCCCTGGAGAAGGGAAAGGCTACCCACTCCAGTATTCTGGCCTGGAGAATTCCATGGACTGTACAGAGTTGCAAAGAGTCGGACATGACTGAGTGACTTTCACTTTCACAAAGTGGGCGTGCCTGACCATTCTACATAGGAAAGAAACCAAGGCTCAGAGAAGGACTATAAGGGGTCAAAGGATACAGAGTGAGGAAGAAACAGACTTGGGATTTACTAGTACTCTAGAGTTTTCAAACTTTTTAAAAGCTGTGCAGCTCTTCCTTCAGATGGAAAGCATCTACTGGCAGCCTCCTCTGTAGAGTAACTGGTGAGCATCTGATGAGAAGGGGACTCAGGAAGACCAGGCACAGCAGCGGCTGGGCATACCTCCACGTAGTCCCTGAAGAGGTAGCGCCTGTATTTGTCTCGCAGTTCTTCATTGGGCAGCAATGGAAACACAAAGTCCTCTGGTGTTCGAAGTGGGCAGTCCTGAGCCATGCAAGAGACACCTGTTGAACAAAGACAACCGGATGGACAACTGTATCACAGAAGACACACCTATAATGTATTTGCTGAATTCACCCAACAAATTCACATTTTACACAGGGAACCCCGGAAGCATCAGAATTTATTCAAAGAAGAGAGAAATCAATATATTTACATAGTGATGCAACTAAAATATTATTAAAAATTTTTAAAGGACAGGGAATTCCCTGATGGTACAACGGTCAAGACTTTGCACTCTAACTGCCAGAGCCCTGGGTCAGGGAACTAAGCTCCTGTAAGCTACACAGCACAACAAAAAGAAAAAAACAAACAAACCCATGAAAACCAAAACCAACCAAACAACAAAAACAAAACACTAAAAAGCCAAAACCAGTTAAACAGTATATATCACAAATAGCACCGATTAAAAAAAAATGCTTAAAAAAATCCCAGAGGGTTCTTGACTTACAACTTAGTTTTGTGATGTGCATGTGATTACCATCAACAGAGTGAGCTTTTACAGATATAATTAATATAATGCTGATTTTAATATCATGAAGTCATAATTTAACAAAGACTCCTTTAACTCATCACCAAGTTTGATTTGTGCTCACCTAAATCACAGTAAACCCTCTAGGAGTTTGAGGTACGGCTACCACTTTGAGAATCAAGATAGACAGGGTAGGCAGCTTAAAGGACAGTTTTCCTAAAAGGCAAGAGAATATAGCCTTGCCGTCACACCAGCATTTACATAAACGCCCAAACATTAGCCTTAATTCTCGGATCTTGCTCAGGACTAGGGTAAACTTTGCCATTGTTCAGACTGACATGTTTGGAAACCAATGGTTCCGATTTTGAAAACTTCAGTTAGGCTCACAAGAAAACCTGAGTACCAGAAGGGGCAGACCTGAAGCTAAACAGTTCCCGCCAGCCTGTTATGACCCCGTGGCGGACTCACCCACACCCACACCGTCCTTGACGAGCACTGAGCAGTGCTGCTCCCAGCAGCTGCGGCAGAACTGGTGCTGACAGGCCAGAGAGAGGAGGTTTTCCTTCCGCACGAACTGCATACACACTGCGCAGTGGTGAGGGGAGTGGGCCGGGGGCACCTGCAGGGAGGTAAGCGACGTGAGCCAGCCTGCAACAAGGGTCGGAACTCAACTGCCAGGTATGGGCTCTGTGAGTGCCAGTTCTGAGCGGAAAAATGTATTATCAGGAAGGCTTCTCGAAGGAGGTGATAGTGGAGCTAGGCTTGGTGAACCCCTGAGTTTAGAGAAGCAGAGAGAAGATGGAAATGAGCTCTTACAGTAGCTTATAAGGTCAGGATTTCGGAACTGTCAGGGTCCTGAGAGGTCATTCCATCTACCTTCTTTGGGAGGCTACTGGGTTTCTTTTGACAACGGCCCTCATTCAGCATGGCACAGAGTTGCTTCTCAACAACTACTATAAACCCAGCCAATAGATTCTTAGGGGCTGAAGTGTGAGCCTCTAATAGCTCCAGAACCCATACTCTGCTACACAAACTGGCAAAGACAGTCTGGGGACACCAGCCAAAACCACAAACCAGTGAAAACCTAACATGAGGTTCTTGTTAGTTCACTGGGAATACCAAAAATAATTAGAGGAAAAGGACCATACTCTGTCTAGTATGTTCCTGGAAATTTTCTAAGAAGCTACATAAGTTATATGGTGATCCGAGCCCCAATTCTCCCCCATTCATTTGACAAATGCTGACTTAACTCTTAGCAACAGGAAATTGCTATACACTGTAAGATATGATTCCTAAACTTAAAAAGCACTTACAGTCTACTATGGGAGCTAAAAAGACATGAGTGTATCACTGAAACGTACATGTAAAGGTAGAAAGATATAATTAAAGGAGTTTGGAGGGGAATGTTCCCAGGAGACAGGTTTTGTGAGAGATGGCTTGGATTCGGGTCTTTAAAGGAGAGTGCCGTTCTCACGAGCAAAGATGGGGACAGGATCTGGACATTCCTGGCCAAGGGAGGCACCAGCAGGGTTAAAGAGGCATGCAGTGAGTGGGCACCCCAAGAACACAGCAGGAACAGAGAACAGGCTGCATGTGAGTGCAGGAGACAGGTGAGGCTGGAGAGGGCGGGCAGTGATTCACTCCTCGTCTATGAGGAGAATTTCCAAATGATATCGGAAATGGAAGATTAAACAAAGTGAGACGGTTCTCAGTAACTGTGAGCGCCACAGCAAGAGTGCGTCAGGAGGGGACACTCACATGTTTCGATGGTTGGGGCTGGACTCGGGCCTCAACGAGCAGCTGGGCAGAATTAGACTTGTATCTACAAAACACAAAGCAGAAAGGGAATCAGAGCTCCAGTTCTGGAGGTATGGTGGTAAATGAGCTGACCTTTTTCGCTGAAGGTAATAAGCACTAAGTCATTTATTCCACTTGATGTGTCTGAAAGAAATAACTGGAGATACTGCCAAGTGTTATCTAGAAGGGCACTGATTTAACATTAATGATAGCATAAAAACTCTGACCTAACTTCACTGTCCAACAACAGGGGTTTGGAGTAGGCTGGAACATCAATATGATAAAATACTGTACCTCCATTAAAACTGGGGGTACAGAAAGAATATGCTGAAAACATTGGAAAATGTTCACCATATACTGAGAGAAAAAAGGCTATAAAATATGACCCAGTGTTTTAAAAATACAACCTGCACATTGTAAGGATATTCTCCATAACACAGACAATTATTACCACTGTGTGGGCAGGCAGAGAGAAGTTACAGACAATGCCATCTCTTCCTCCCCCAAAATACCTTACCTGTCCAGTATCTCTGCAACTTGCCAGTGGAAATTAACTAATATAAGTTTAGCAACTGAATGAGATACCTAGAAAGAAGAAAAAAAGAAATCAAATTATAATGTAGTTTTTTTCCAGAGTGCTCTTACACTTTGAGAAATGCACACATTCCTCTCTACTGCAGGTCCAGGCTTGATTCTTGGTTCTGTTTTATCGTTTATGTTCAGACTCTTAAGCAATTTCCTGGATCTCTCGATTTTTCAAACTTTGTTTTCATTAGCAACCCTTCAAAGAAATTAGTTTGATTTCAGACTTACACAAAACCATCCTATCTACAGTAAATAAGGACCTAGAATCCAAAGTAAGCAAAAGAGCTATAGGTTCCCTAATGTGATTTATGTTTGCTGAAGCTGCCGTAGGAGGCCATACACGAGCACCTCCAGCTAGGCGTGTTACTTGCAGAAGCTCTCCAGGCTTGGACTTTTTATATAAACCCAGAAAAACAAAACAAAGCAAAAAACACCCCTGGTTAAAACCTCTGACTCTATAACAAAACTATTCATCCACAAAGACCACTATCACAGAATGAAAACAGAGACAAAGCATTTGGTATAAATGTTAAAATTTGCTTGAGAATACCTTTTGGATACAAATATATTTTTACAACCTGAAAATTATATTGTTTTATTTTATTTATTTATTTTTGGCTGCAGTGCGCCGCTTGTGGGAGCTTACTTCCCTACAGTGGAAAAGTGGGGTCCCAACCAATGGACCGCCAGGGAATTCCCAAAATGAAATTTCTTGACCTTCCCAAAGAAAGAGAACTTCAACACCATACCTGGCCTGATCCTTTGATCTCAACAGCACGAGCAACAGCAATAAAGCCTCAGAATTAGCATACCAGGTGCAGCCCCTCCGTGTGCGGAAACGACACGGGCCGCCAAGGAAACTGAACATTTTACTGATGACCACAGGTCCACTGTGACCAGCTCAGTATTCCAGTGGAGTTCTGGTGAGAACTGACAACGTGAAGAGAGGACGTGTCTCAGTTCAGCTCCGTCGCTCAGTCGTGCCCGACTCTGCGACCCCACGGACTGCAGCACACGAGGCAGCACACCAGCACTCCAGCACACAACTCCTGGAGCTCACTCAAACTCATGTCCATCGAGTCAGTGATGTGTCCAGCACCTTATAAAACTGAATAGATGTCCATCTATTCTTTCAAAGCCAACTGCTGAGGATCTATCAATATATACAACGCTGTAGGCACAGGCGCCTCCCTCCAGTCTTCTACAGGAGGTACTGTGATTGCCCACAGTGTATCACAGACTGTCAAGGACTCAGTTTCCCCCAATTAATCCATTATGAATGTGAAGGAATTTTGAGACCATTAATTAAAGCAAAACATAGAATGATGGCACCTTGCCCAGTAATGGACACCAAGAAGATCTACAGGGAAGTCAGGATACAAAGGGGCTCTGAGCAAAAAGCAGCACAGGGTTAAGGAAGAGTACCTAGGAGAATTTACGCTAACAGGTAGTCTCCGAAGAGAGGCCACCTCCTCCCTGATTTGGGTCAGGACAGAACTGACTTCACCACCCACTGTCACCCGCAGCAGTCTCCCAGAGGAAGAGATGTCAGGTGATGTGTGGGGGAGGGGGGCACTACTTAAGTTACCTTTAGCAAGAGGGCCAAGACAAATATATGATATTAAAACATTACAGATAAAAATCTGTCATTCTCAGAGTGCAGACAGCTGAGCTCAGGAAAGAACTAGCCAAGTATTCACACCATATTACTATGTAATGCTCAAAGAGCTTGGCAATCCATTCTGAATCTATTAAAGTTGACACTTGGTAACTGAGAAAAGTCTTCCACTCTTTTTATGTGTTCAACTGTGGAAAACAAGAGTCTTCCAGCAGAACCAAGACAAACTATTGCTGGACTGTTTTGATCAAGCAACTAATAACCTGTGAGTGGTTAGGATTATGTATTACCAAGAAGGACTTAAAAGTATCTATGTATGTACCTATGTATGCATTATCAAGTAGGTCTTAGAGCATTCATTCATTCATTCATTCATTTTTGGCTGTGCCACAAAGCTGTGAGATCTCAGTTCATGGTGGTGAAAGCCCAGAATTCTAACCAGTAGGCCACCAGGGAAACCCCCCAAGAAGAACCTATAATGAGGTCAAACCTCTTCCAAAAAGGGTGATAAACAACCACTGATAACCAAAATAGACTTAATGACTTGGGAAGGACACATGACCATGTCACATTCAAGACAAATTTGAGGTTCTATAAGATCAACATGTAATAAGAAAATTAAAAGTCTTATTTATGTATGAGGCTTTTTTCCATTTCTGAATACACTTTCAGAAAGGAGAGCAGGAAAGAATACCTCTTTCAAATTCACTTTATGAAGCTAACACAACTCTGATAAAAGGCTGATTTAACATGTGAAAACGCCTAAAGCAATTCACTGAATTGACAAAGTAAAAGTAGAAAAAAACCCAAATGATCATTTCAATAGACACAAGAAAACTCATTTGACAAAACTGAGGAATCACTCAAGATAAAAATTCTTAGCAAATTAGGAAGAAAAATAGAACTGCCTAAATCTAATACAGGGTATCTAAGGAAAACATTATACTCTATAACAACACAGTGAATGCTAAGATCAGGGACATGACCGGGAAGACCACTCTCATCATTTCATTTAACACTGTGCTGAAGGCCCTAACAAAGCATGGGGGGAAGAAAAAGGACACACAAAAAGAGACACAAAACTACCAGTAGAACTAATAAGTTTAGTAAGGTTAAAAAAATAGAATGCCAATATATAAAAATCACAAATGTGTTTCTACATAGTGGCAAATAAAAATTAAAATTTATTGATAAATATATTTTTCTTTTTTTTTTTTTGGAGGGGGCACCCGGATTGATAAATATATTTTATTTAACTGAATATATCTAAAATATTTCAACGTTAATGCATTGAAAATTATTAATGAACTACATTTTACATCTTTTTTTCCATCTAACTGTTCAAAGTCCATTGTATTCATAATTATAGCACATACCAATCTGAACTGGCCACATTTCAAATGCTCAATGGCTACATGTGATCATAGCTATCATAATGCAGCTAGAGACAGAACACAGCAATCAAAATTAATCAAAATCAAAGCAGGGGGTTAGGGTATAAATTAACAGTTGACCCTAAAATGTATGGAGAGAACCCTGAATATCCAAAGCAACCTTGAAAGAGCAGAGTTGGAAGAGACTTACACCATCTGACTTCAAGACTTACTAAAAAGCTACAGTAATCAAGACAGTGGGTACTGGCTTAAGGACAGACATATATACAGATCAATGTAACAGAATAGTAAACTCATACACTTATGATTAATTTTCTACTAAGGTACCAATGTAATTCAACAGATGATAAACCAGTCTTTTCAACAAATGGTTCCAGAATAACTGAACATCACTATACAAAATACAGAACTTAAATGCTTAGTTCATGTCACACAAAAATTGCCTCAAGATAGTTCACAGTATTAAATGAAACTGAAAACTATAAAACTTTCAGAAGAAAATCTTTGCAATCTTGGTTTTTTAGGTAAAGATTTCTTAGATATGACACTGAAAGCACAACCCTTAAAAGAAAAAATATGATATACTGGAGTTCATCAAAATTAAGTTTCATTCTTCAAAGGACATTATTAAGAAAATGGAAGAGAGGAGCCACAAAATACATGATTTGCAAGAGAAAAAATAATTGCAAATCATATATCTGATAAAGAACTTAATTCAGAACATATAAAGAACTCAAACAACTCAAAAAGCTCAACATTATTAGTCATTAGGGAAATGCAAATTAGAACTACAAGATACTACTTCACACTCACTAGAATGATACAGAAGACTGACAATACCTAAGTGCTAGCAAGCAGGTGGAGAACCCGTAACACTTATATAATGCTGGTGGGAATGTAAAATAGCAGAGTCTCCTCAGAAAACAGTTTGGCAGTTTCTTAAAATGTTAAACGCAATCCCACTGCTAGATGTCTATCCAAGAGAAATGAAAACATGTCCATGCAAAACACCGTTATACAAACCATCACAGCAGCATATTTCATGAGAGCCAAGAACTGGAATCAACCCAAATGTTCATCAACTGATGAATGAATGAATAAACAAAATGTGGTATATATCCATAAAATGGAAAATCCTCACTGGGCAGTAAAAGAAAACATTACTGACATATGATACAACATGGATGAACCTTGAAAACATGTCAAGTGAAAGAAGCCGGACACAAAAGACTACATACTGTAAGATTCAATTCATATGAAATTTCTAGGAAAGGCAAATCTATGCAGACAGTAAGATGATCAGTAGTTTCCTGGGACTGGGAGTGGGGACTAACTACAAATGGATATAAGGGAACGTTTTGGCTGATGAAAATGTTCTATAACTTGTGGTGATGGCTATACATTTGTTTACATTTACTACAACTCTTCTACTGGTACACTCTAAAATGGATGAGTTTAATGGAATGTTAAGTAATACTTCAATAAATGCTAAAAATAAAATTGATCAATGGACAGATACATGATAAAGTAAATGCAGGAAAAAGTTAGCACCTGTATCATCTAGATGGTAGACAAATGGATATCTACTGTACAATTCTTTAAAAGTCTTTGTATATTTTCAATTTTTCATGAAGTTGGAGAGAAAGTTTGCCAACTTTAATTCAACAGTAATCTTCTGAATAAACAAATGTCACAAGAAACAGAGGGTTGACCCTTACACCATTGCATCAGAATAGTTCATTTTGATCTTTTATGTACTCCTCAGAATGAAAACATCCCCTTCAGAGTTTTGAACATACATAGTTCTGACCAAAGATGAACTGACTAGACAATGTGAATTTTAGTATAAGTAGGTCTGCAATGCCATTAACTTCACAACACTCCGGATCCCTCTAAACCTCCCACACCAAACCCTCGAGGGAGGGAGGGAAAGTAGTGGTATATAGTTCATCAAACACTGGAGGGTCCTGAAGTCCCTGGGTGGTCTGGAGAAGGCTTTCAGAGTCAAAGATGGAGTCAGATCATGGTCAAGGGTAGCCCATCTTCCTTGCCCTTCCCTCTCATTCCCTCTGCCTTCAAACCTGACCCACGATGGGTCAGAAGGCTCTGGAGAGCGTTCCGTGAAGCTTGAAAGGACCGTGGGGTCACCTCTGTCATCATCCAGCCTGGACTCTGCTCTGTATTGAACATCCAATCTGGCTTGGCTTTGCCATGACATTTACAATCTCAATACCCTCAGATGGTTTTCAGATCTTTATTTCAGGGAGCACTTGGCTACATGAATGTCAAAATGGACTTGGCTGCTGGACATCAGTATTTCCCAGAGGTTGCAAGCAAACTTCTGTCATCCTCCGTAATTTGTGTTTGGGAGAGACCTTTAAAAAGTACTTTCCAGATACAGGCCCTCAAAACATGTTCAGTAGTTACCACCTGTGCAGACACCTAAAGGTGTAGGTGACTGCTGGGGAATCAAGTTCTCCTTTCTGTTTTTTAAATAAAGAATATACAAAGTGTCCATACAATTCTATCCCTGCTTCAAAGCAGGGTTTGCTGGGGTGGGTGGGGAGGAGGTGGACCTGAGGCCTGAGGGGGAAATCCTGGATAGCAGTCAATGATGCTAAGATTTTCTCACAGAGATGCAGTGATGTGTACATGAGGATTTTAGCTGCTGTTATCAGCAAGCCATTCCTGACATGGCTAACAGCACACAAGTCCACAACCTCAGCATTTCAGGAGATATTCTGGACGCACTTTCTTCTGTGATCTAAGGGCTTCAGAGACTAGAGAAGTGAAACTGTAAATAGCGAATAGGGCTTGTCAACTTGGAATGGAGACTATCTTGGTAAGATAAAACTTCTGGATCTATGCGGCCTCTGACCCACTCAGTATAAGGAGACAGATGCAGGATTCCAGGAGCTTAGAAAATGCAACTCCAGCAGCAATTTGGTTACTGGCTTATATTTTAGCCTTCCTATGACTTGCTGCCCCACTCTGTGTTTCAATTCTCTTGTATGTATTTTCTGTTAGGTCCCCAAGCAGAAAGCAGACTATGGTGAATCTGTTTTTCAAATCACAGGACCCCAAGTCCACCTGAAGTTCGTTAGCACATGAGAGCTTCAAATTTCTTTTCTGATTTCCACCAAACTCTTTCCCCAGAAAAATTCAAGTATCAAAATTTTATAAATTAATCACTGGAACAAACGTTTTTGATCCCCTGACCACAAAGCACTTAAAATACCAGAGGGAGATAAATCCTGCCATGGAAGGAGATGCTCAGTACATACAACATTCTGGATCCTTTCTAATACACAGCCAACATCTACCTTTGGGGAAAACGTATTCAGAATTTCAGGAAATTTAACTGATATTACTTGACATCCCAGAGCACTTGGATTGTATACATTTATTATTCAAGTAATGCACAGGACATGCTAGTTTGATATACGGATCAGGGCACATACTGAATAGCCTCCACTCCTGACAACAGCTCCCCAGGAAAACCCTGAGCATGGTTAGTTGCTTCTTCATCTTTTTCGTCTCCTACAGTTGGTTCAAGCCGTCCAGTCCTTGGGGACGAGTTAACAGCACAGCTTGCAAATAGATTTTTTCCCCCAGAAAACAGAAATTCAGCAGCCCACCAGAACTGTCACCAGCCCTTCCCACACTTACCAGTGCCATAGGGAGGATGCAGCCGATGGCAGAGAGCATCAACGGCCTGAAAAAATACAGGTGGTAGTTTCAATTTTTATTTAGAATTCTTACTTGCCAACTGCCTGAAATCTTTTAAGGCTACCAGAATGGGGCTCCATGCCTCAGCCTGTTGTTAAGCCACTTCATGGTCCAATCACATTTGTTAACAAACACTAGTGGTCATTCACTAAAAGACAGAGAGGAAGGAAAGGAGTGAACAGTTGGCCAGCTTCTGGTCTAGGGTAGGAAGGGACGTGATATGGGAAAACTAGCCTAAGGAGATCAAGATGGATGGATTCAAGTCTCGGAGGGCAGAAGGTGAGGTGAGAAAATACTGAAGGAATAAGAGAAAGAAGTAAGGTTAAAGCACGGAGACAAAAGAGAAGGTGAACACCAGGTTAGAATGGGGCAAAATCAGCGGTGGTGGTGGTAGTGGGGTCCCAGAAGATAGGCTCTTAGGCAAGATCCAGCCCTCAAGTCTAATTTCAGTGGTGGGCCTTCACTCCTCCCATACTCCACCACCTCCATACTCTCAGACTATAAAAGGTCAGCTCTCTGGCACCTTATTCTAACTTTGCTTCCTTGCATTTTCTGTCCATGAAGGGAGAGCTGACTGGTAATTGAGGCACCGACATGTTATAAATGCTCTACAAAATCTGATTAATGAACACTAATTTGAAGATTTCTCTCCAGTCTAACCTTAATTTAGTTCTGTTATGGTCTCTGATCATTAAAATCAATGCCAAAAACATCTAAAGACCTCACTAACTACAATTACTTATGAAAAATACAATAAAACAGAAATACAAAAGTCATCCCTTCCTTGACCTTGAGGGTACTTTATTATGAAAAACTCTGAGCATCTACATAAGTGAAGAGTATGATGAAACCCATGTACCCATCACCTAGCTCCAACATCAACTCAGAGCTAGGCTATACCTTACCTACCCCACTACCCTCGAGATTATTCCAACAAAAATCTCAGCCAGCATATCTTTTCGGGTTTGCATTTCCATGAAAATCTTCTGGGAAACACTTAGTACAAAAGACAGATCACAGCCCCTTCTAGAATTCCAAAAGTTTTTCTATGGAGGAGCCATATACAGTTAGGATGAATACTACTTTAGTCAATCAAAGTCATATCCATTAATCACAACCAAAAGGAATGTAGATAGGAGCTCATAGACAATGAATGACACACAGTAGGACTAAAAGCCAAGTCTCCTACCATATTCCTGCAGCTACAAGCCCATCTTGTCCACATGTGATCTCAAACGATGCACTGTCTCTTCCAGCTACAGCGACTGTGAGGAGGGCAAAGGAGAGGGAATACCAGACACTTGTAGGGAGTTCCAGCTAGGTCACCTCTCTTCTCCAGAGGGTACCTCAGAGCCCAGCATATCTTAGCGACAAAGCCACAAACTCCAACAGCATGTTTCAAAGACAGAGCCACTGAGAGCTGCTGTTAACTGTGCTCAAAACGTATCACATTTCTGTACCCTTATATGTTTATATAAATAAACCTCCATAGGAATGAAGTTCTTTTCTGGGGGAAGAGGCTTCTCACAGCACTTCCCTTCTCGGTCATACCTAAGCACCGAGAGCAATGCCTGTGCCAGTACTAGGTCCCATATGCTAACACTTCCCTCCACCTGTCTCCTGTGGTCTCATCTGAAATCACTGCCTATCCACAGCCTCCTCCAGAGCCCAGGCAGGCAGGCAGGCAGGCAGGCATCAAAGCCTTCCAAGTCCTCAGGGGGTGCACAATCTAGCAGGAGAGGCCAGATACCGATCTAAAAAGGAAGGTTTAAAGGGAAAAAAAGAATGGTGAGCTGAGAGGTCTTTTAAAGTGACAGGAATGGCAGAGATGCTGACAGGAGGATTGAGGAGCCAAAAATCTAACGTTAGGGAGCAGAGCAGGAAGAGTTCAGGCTGGAATCTGGAGAAACCACTTCAAGTTTCTCAACAGAGCAAGATAAAATGGTGTTTTCAGCCGCTGTGTCAGAAAATATGGAATAGAAGCAGAAAACATTTTATTTATGCATACCTGCTTTCTGTCTTATCATTCTAAAAAAGGAGGCAGAAAGTAAAGGCCAACAGGCCTTTAAGTTATTTTATGGTAGAGGTTAAATTGGTTTTTCCCCATCTTTCTTAGCATCTATCTAAAAGTTAAAACAACAGAAGATACTCAGAAACACTTGTTTTATTGACAATCAACAAATTCTCAACCTATCCCAATTATAGCAAACTCGGAACCTACTCCAATTATCACTGAACAAAAAATAAAATGGTTCATAAAATGCATTTTGATGAAAAGGAACAATATCTGCCACTCCATCGCACCCCATCCTGATTCTCTCCCAGTGTTCCTAGCCAGGACAAATCTCTCCCAGTCACTTCTCTGGGTTCTTCTGGTTGCTACCAACATCGCTGAGCGTGCCCATAATTCTCTACCAGACCTAGCTTACTTATGTCACTCCCTACCCACTCCCATCCCAGCCCCAACTTCTGAATATTTAAATCACTATTTTCAGTTCCTCTATCTGTAGCCTTTGTAATTTTAAGACATTGTTTACAGGACCAGAGTTGCATTTTCACCCCTGAGCTTTTTCAATGGCACTCTCCTTGGCCCACTCAAAGAATGTTTGTACCTCTGGCATAAATACATTATCATTATTAGTAGCTGCCAATCACGCATACTTGTGTCTCATGGTGTTTGCTTTGTATTTACTTGGCTTGTGATTTTTGTGTGGAGTTTTTCTGCTTTGCATGGGAATTCTAATTCCCTTCCCCCTTGTGAAGAGTTCTCTGGTTTCTCACCACTTCCCAACCATTTTTCAACTTCTTCATTCTATCTATTGATAGGAATCCACCTCACTCCTATTCCAGAAGAAATTTTTCTTGGATCCCACCAAGTTTCTGTTCCAGTCTGGGCTGACCATTTTCCAGGCCTGCTACAAGCAGAACATGGGATTTTTCACAGGACAGCTAGGTTACTCTAATTATTTCTTGAATTATTATTTTTCTTTTTTGATCTTCATCTTGAATTACTTCAGCAAAGGTACAGGGAAAGTAAATATTTGGAGTCCTTGCTCATCTGAAAATGAGTTTGTTTTTGCAATGACAGAATTGTAGATTAAAAACTCTTTTTCCTCAGGACTTGGAAGACCATTGCACCACTGTCTTCTGCTTGTCAATGCTGGAGATGGGAGACATGATTCTCATGTCTTTTAGAAAGGTGTATATTTATGGAAATCTTTAAGGTTTTCTGTTCTTGTTTTTCTGAAATTTCATAGGGACAATTCTGGCAATGGCTCTTTCTTTACCCTTCTGGGCAACAGACAGACACTTTCAATACGAAAACTGTTCCTTCTGGCTCTTGGAAATCTTCTTTTACTTTTTTAATCTTTTCTTTCCTTCAGTTTTCTTTGTTCTCACTTGCCACAAATTCTGGTAAATCCTGGGTATCTGGATTCAATCTCCATGTCTCTGTTTTTTCACACACACACACACACACACACACAGCCTGTATTTTGGCTTTATGTTGAGAGATTTCCTTGGTTTTATCTTCTGATCTATCTATGGTATATTTTTTAACTTGGCAAACCCATAATTCAACTCCACAGGTTCTTTTCTGCTTTGATTTTCTTCCTGACGGCATCTCTGATTGTTTTACAGAAGCCACATCTTGAGTATCCTGGCAAATACTAAATAGTGCACTTCTAAAAACAAGCAAAATTACTTATTGGTCTACATCAGCTACAGTCAATTTCTCTGTTTCTCTTCCATTATGCATGTTTTCCTCAAATGTCTGGTGATTCTTGGTTAGAATCACCATTCACAATCAACAAAATGAAGGGCAACAAGGGGGATGAAGTACTGATATAGGCTACAACTTGGAAGAGCCTCAAAAACGTATGCTAAGAGAGCCACCAGACACACAAGGCCACATATCCATGATTCCATTTCTATAACATATATAGGTCAATCCAGAGACACAGAAAGCATATTTGTTGTTGCCAGAGACACAGGGAGTGGAGAGTATACAGGCTTACTGGGGGTTTTCGTTTTGGGGGTGATGAAAATGTTTTGGAACTAGATGAAGAGGATGACTGCCCAACACCATGAGTGTATTAACATGCCACCAAACTGTACACTTTCAAATGGTGAATTTTATGTGAATGTTACAATTTGTAAAAAGGGGGGTCTCAGGAAATGAACCCTAACTCTTGTACATGAACAGAACCAGGCAACTGCCAGGCTTCTCTTTAGGGTGAATGATTGGAAGCAGCTATTATTCAAGACTCAAGGGCTCCAAAAATGACAAAGATAGCTAAATCTGACCTTCTCTAAGTGCCTGATTTCCCTAAGATTATCCAGATTATTTTGCCAAGAGAGAGACCAAGTGGGGGTGGGGCTGGCTGTTCCACATACAGACCTTTAATTAATCCTCCCATCTGCAGCACATTTATCTTCTCCAGTCTAAATCAGTCAGATCAAAGCCCACAACCTCTTCAAAGATATGCTGGACAAACCGGCTCCCGTGTGCAATAATGTCCCATATGCTGCCCCTACATGTTCTCTTTGTTATTCTGTGTTTGTAACATATATATGCCTTTACCTTCATTTTCGTGGTATTAAAAAATAGAGAAGTACTTCCATATTTACCTCATGCTCTTTAATAATCTCTCTTCCTGTCCTCCCCAGCTCACTGGGCAACCATTAATTTATTTTCCTTTACAACAGATAAGTTTGCATTTTCTAGCATTTTATATGATTGAAATCATAAATTGCTTCCCCCACCACCACCCCTGAGTCCCTTCATGTAGCATATTCTGAGATTTATCAATGGTACTTATATGAGCAGCCCACTCTTTTTATATTGATGACAGCATGCTGTTCTATGGGTATGCTACTGTTTGTTCATTCATCTGTTTGTAGATATTTGGGTTGTTTCCAGTTTTTGGCTATTGCAAATAAAACTGCTATAGACAGCCGAATGCCAAACAAACAAAAACAAATGCAGAAGGGACAAATGTACATGAGGGCAGCCAACCAACTTGAAGCAAAGACTTGAAGTGTTCTACTAGAGTGTCATAAAATAAAAAGCCTTTTAAGTATTCACATTGTATTTATGATTGCAGATACTATTAGTCATTTTCACAGCTACTCATTATCAACGTGGACATAAGAACCCACTTTTATTTTGATAAGGAAATATGAAGTTACATTTAGATATCAAAAATATTACAGGAATCCTATCCAATTTGTGAGTACAGGTGGGCAGTTTACATCCTACTCCCATTCTGGTTACAAAACCAGTACACTCCAAATGTTGGATGTATCTTTTCAGCAGCCAAAAAGAGGATGTACTGCTCACTCCTCATTTTAGTAACCTGGATCGTTTCACAATTTTTTTTGTACTTCCATGGGAATATAATGTCAAATACCTCATCTCACCTCTGAAAATTCTGTTTTATTACATCTGCACGAAGTTCAGTCTTCTACATGAGAACTGCCAAAGCTAAATCTGACATGCACACCAAGCTAGGAACCACACATCCACCAGATATATACTATCTATATTTAAAACTCAGCTGGCTTAGTGGAAGCCCTTAAACAAGCATATCGTCTATTTACAAATGGAAACATATAGATGTACAGCCTTGGGGTTAGATGCTCAACTTTTGCAATTACTGGCCTGGGCTTGTTTAGACAGTCATATCAACAATAAGCAACACTTACTGAGAACAAAACATAACCAGGCATTTTTGCTTGGTGCTGTTTATACAAAGAAAAAGTATGGACCTTTATCTCAAAGAGTTCAATTCCTGGCTTACAAACAGTTAGTATCAGTATATATCAAGAAACATGCAAAATGTGGGGCAGAGGTAAGTGTCTGAATCTGCCTGGAGATCAGAAGTCAAGGGTAAGTCCTCAGTTTCCAGCTTGATGGATGTGGTTATCACCGATGAAGACAGAGAATCCAGAAAGCCAGGCTGGATGACACTGGAATATTGTAAAAGGCAGCAAGACTGGAAAATGATGGTGAGCGCACTGAAGAGACCAGTAAAAGTCTAAAACAAGGGAAAAAGGAAATGTGTGGGTAGAGCATGTACTGGGCAGGAAAGAAACTGTTAGTCAGAGAGAGCAGCATTCCCGGATAGAGACCACTCTTTGTTCACGACTATAAGAACAGCTCTGTTGTCCTGTTAAACTCTCCAAACAAACATCTCACTCTTCTTGCCTGTTCTTTCCTCTATTTATGATTGATTACTTGTGGTTATCACAGCAAAACCATTTCATGTTTATAAAGGGCTATGACAGTTCAGAGAAAAGAGAACACAACACAAGCTTCGAATTCTGAAATCCATGTCAGTTTAAGTTATCGAGCCACAGCAGGACACATTTCAGGTGAAGCAGGATGCGAAGCTTCCTGCTGTCTCAGTCTGTACCCCTTCTCAGATCTTTGCTCTAAGCCTTCCCTCTTTCAGACACAGAAATCGAATCCTTTACATTTTCCTGGGGCAGCAGGGCAGCGAACTGGGGCAGAGCAAAAGTTAAAGTGCTTGGGAGGTGTTTGGGAATTCCCTGGTGGTCCAGCGGTTAGGGCTCTGAGCTTCCACTGCAGGGGCCACAGGTTTGATCCCTGGCTGGGGAACTAAAGATCCCACATGGTGTGTGGTAAGGCCGAAAAAAAAAAAAAAGTAATGAGGCCTCTTAAAAGCAGGATCCTTAGTAAAGGATCTCAGAATTAACTAAGCTAAGCAAGCTAAGCACTTCACTAAGGAGTGCTGTCAATGCAGGCACGAGACCAAACACTGCAGTTAACTAGAAATGCAGAAACAAAAGACAGACCATATTCAACTATAACCTCTTCCTGGTCCCAATTCAAAATTCAATTTGCGTTATTTTCACTTTTCTTATCAGGAGGCCCCACGAGAAGGACATCAGAGTATCTGGATGAAGGCAAGAGAGCCCAAAGTCCATGATCCAAGTACCACATGCACACTCAGAAGTGTCAGTCAGTAATACATCACCCAGAACCTTCTGCAATTTGGTTCCCACCCTGTGACTCAAAATGCACAATCCTGAGAATGTGTTCTAAGGAACCACAGCACACATGTGACAGCAATATTTTCATTATTCAACTCCTGCCCTGCTTCTACCATGACCATGTTTAAACACTCATGTGCCAGACACTTTATGTGCATTATCTCACTTAATGCTGTGAAGAAGGTATTAATTATCATTATTTTATAGATGAGGAAACTGAAGCTTACAGATGTTGAGAAACTTGCCCATGGTCATGTTATATTAAATGGCAGAAAAGGAAGCGGAACTCAGGCTAGCCTGACCACTAGCCGTGCAGACTCAACAACACACAGGCCACATCCATGAAAATGCTCACAGCAATATAACCAGTCCCCATAACTGTAACACACACGTACTCACCTAAATGCCTAATGGGGAAAGCCGGAGCAAATGATGGTTCAAAAACAAGACAATGTGTTATACATAAAATAACATATGAGGATGACGTATAAACAAAGGAAAGTGTTTGAAATTCACATTTTTAAAGACAGAATATATAAATACATGCACATAATGAATACTAGAATGTACTGTCACCCAGAGTAGAGATTTTCCGTTTTGTCCACAGGTATGTTCCCAGTGTCTGGCACACAGCAGATGCTCAATAAATAGTAGCTGAGTGAATGAATTGTGGAAAAGTAACATTATCTATGAATACCGACAAGACCTGTGGGATAATGAGCAAGGAAGAAAGCTTTTATTTTAGGGTAATGAAATTATGAATGGTATTCTTCAGTGGAATTAGAATCACCCCCTTGATTACACAGTTCCTAAGGCAGTGTGCAAGTACAACAAAAGGCCAGAATGAAAGCTGGCTTTGAATCTCATGGAGAGGTTCTTTTCCAAAAGGCAGTGAGCATGTGGTATGTGGTGCCAGGTACGCAGTGAGGGCACAAAGTCAATGATAACAATAACCTTTCTAAGCTCGCCAGACAGGCATAACTCTAGCACTAGCAGCTCTTAGGCAATTCTCAATGTCACTCTGGACATTTCTCATCTCCCTTTAAAAAACACATTTACACACCAGTAAAACACTTACCAGACTTCCAGACTAAAAAGCATGGTGAAGTATGTCAACACATCCACTAACGACCAACTATTTGAAACACAGGAATTTAATCTAGATTCTAGTGAGATAGAGGCATGCAAAGAAACCTGACATCAGATCATAAAAATAGAAATAAGACGGCCGCTCAGCACACAAACATTCAGTGTTACTGGGCCCAGCTTAAAGACACTTTCCCATGAGTAGTAACATGAAAACAACCATTACTTGGTTAATTAATGAATGCATAAATAACAGTAAAATGTTCTTACATTCAGCTATACCCAGATACAAGAAAGTAAATTTAATAAATACAATTAGTCTTTTCCAGATATTATATAAGAACTCAGTGCTACTTGAGAGAAAGGATAAATATAAGGTAATTCACCCACAAAAGGGAAAAATGACCCATAGAAGAACTTGGAGAGATTTTCCAGCCACAATTTGCTGAATAGCAAGCACTAGATCTTAAAACAAATTCAAGCGAGAGGGTGGCAGAATAGTCTTCTGGGGAACATTCTCCCAGCTCTACTGCAGTTAATATAGCAATTTGTGAGGCAAGAACTAAAGTAAAAACACTCACAATAATCAGTTTATATCTCTAACCCTATCTGAGGAAAACCAGGCTTGAGAAAAGTAAGCAGCACAGTTCAGCAATAAAGTTTAAAAAAAATCTAATTCTTTCCTTCAACAGCAAAGACACTTTAAGTGGCACTCATGATCTATTTCATTCCTTTTTACCTATATATCTCCGTCTCCACTCTAGCCCAGAAGGCAACTTCCCGCCCCCATGCCTAACTGACCAGTGGAATTCTATCACTCCCATTCCTGTCACATCCCATCTTGAGGTTCTCTTATCAACACAAAGCTGAGAGCTCACAGCAGCTCCACGGACCAGATCTAGTCCAAAATGGACTCTTTCTTCTCCTTTCTGAAGCTTGGGCGGGGCTCTGAGCAGCAACATCCCACCTTTCCTGCCCACAGCCCTAACAAGCCGCTGAGAGAAGGAGCAGACAACTCGGCAGGCACCTCCAGCCCATCATCACCAGTCAAAGCCAGCCGGGCTCTGTCTGAGGCTGGAACATGGCTGAGCCCCTTCTTGAGAAGCCTGACAGCAAATGCCCCCTGAGATTCAGGGAAGAAGTACCAACAGGATTCGCTGAATGACAAAACTCTTCTAAGTTAACTATACCACATTTTGCAACGAAAAGGGTCTGTTATTACTAGAGAAGGCCTCCTGTATCTATCGCAGCAATAATACTTTTTTGTGTAAGTTTCATATAAAAAACAGCATGTAAAAAAGGTAACTTTGCTCATTTTTTAAAGACTCAAATATCACAAAAATATTCTTCAGAGATTGCCCCCTCTTGCAACGCAATCCACCTCATTTGGCAATCATTTCATCTTTCACAACTATTTCATTTGTGTAGGATGATAGCTCATTCTCTAAACAAGGCTTCTGTTTTACCATTATTTGAATATCAGCAGTTCTCCCTCTACCCCATAACAGGTAAGCATTTTCTCCTTTGTCTATCCTCAGCCCTGAATTTAATTTTTCTGGGCACTTTCTTTTCTCAATTAATGATCTTACTCAAGGACTGGTCACAGAATACATATAGGAAGTTACCCTCTGATAGCAAGAGCCCTCAATAAACCAAAAGCCCAGTGTCCCAGACAGCTGGGAATTTTCTGCCTAAGAGACTTGAAATCCCAAAAGGTAACTGAAGGTTTAACTTTATGTTAGTCTATGGCTCATCCATAGGCAACTGCCAGAACACAACAGAATGAATAACACAGATCAGTGGCTCACTGATGCCACTTCTCAAACTCAGCTTTGGCTCATGGATAGCTAGCTGTTCACGAGGCTCTAATTTGAAACTACATACACATCAATCACATTTCCTATTTGCCAAATAACACCTAAATCGTATGAAAGAAATATCTCAATAAGTCACGAGTATGCAAACAGCACGTGATTGGTGAGGGAAAGTAGTGACCTGGGTGACGATTACTGAGCTCCTTTCTCACAGACACATGCAACAGGAATGAGAGTGGCCAAAGCACCTGTGAACACCATTCTGTAAACTCAACACTTCAACTACTTCCTCTTATCTCAAAAAAATTTCAAATACAAAAGTAAAACCAATGCTAGGTTTTAGCCAGCCTGAAAGAGGAAGACTGTGTGGAATTCCTTCCTCCTGTAGTCTTGACCAAGCCGTTTCTGCCTGTCATCCTTGGTCAGATTCCTGAACCACTCAGAATACCACGGAGCCCCCTTATGTGCAGCCAAGCCACCAGAAGAGCCAGGACCTCGGCTGCCCAGGCCGAGAATGGAAATGGTGTTAACACACTCCTCAGTGAGGGAGGGGAAAAAAAATCCAGCTTCCTTTTCTACCATCATCTAGAATTTCATAGATTATCTTTTTCTCTGCTTTATTTTCCCTTTCACCCTTTCTTGGGGTTTCAACTTTCTTCTTTCTCTCTTTGTTCCTTCATCTCTGTTCCCAGTTCTTTTGGTCCTATTTTTCCTGATCTTGCGGGCAAGAATAATGCCCTTTTACAACAGTAGAGGATGGATAGCATGGACTAGGGAATCGAGCTCATGCCAATAAAGTCAGCGACGTCATCAACAGTCGACAAAATCCACAGTGCCCCCAAATTATTCAATGCCTGCTGTGGATGAACACTGATAGCAATGATGGAAGAGACAAGATAAAAAGTAGTTTCTGCCCTCTGTGAAGTGACAATCAGTGAAGAGAACATCCAAAAATATGTGAAAACGTAAAAACGACATCAAGCAGTCAGAAGATCACACTATATGAGTTAATAAACTTGGGTTGCAACATCTGGGCCCTGGGACCAAAACAGGAGCCAACCACTGAGGTCTAGAAGGGTGCGAGGAGGCTGACTCGGGGAGGGCGCAAGGTAGGCCTGAGAGCCGTGAGGGCACCAGAGAGCATGGGGGGCCTCCCCAGGCCTACAGCAAGACAGCCGGATGAAAAGGAAAGGAGTAAAACGGTCTACTTTATGGATTTCATTACAATTTAAAAAAAAAGAAGGAAAGGGCCTGTGCCTTCAGCCATCTCTGGCAGAGTGAGAAAGTCGGCATGGGGGCTTAACAAACTGAGAGTTCCTATACATAGGTGGAAACATCCTGATGAACTTTGCCAACTGATACTGTCCAGAACTACATACCCGACAATTCCTTCTCTAATTTTAAATACCAACACCATGTAAAATATGGTTAAAGAAAAAGAAACTAGTTGACCAGAGAGGGAGAGGTGGGAATAATGACGAAGGAAGAGATCTGAGATCGCTTTTCTACCAGGGAAATGCCCCAGCAACTCTGCTATTGTTATGAGCAGAAATCCCAAACCCCGAGGTTCCAATGGGTCTTCATTCTTCAAGTTTTCTGCTGAGCGCGAGAGAGGAAACCTGCCCATTTCTAGAAGTGAGTTGCACAAAATCTTTAGCTTTCAGCTTCTAGCTAGCTGCTAATAAAGCCCTGAGTATCCAAATCCAAGGTATTAGTTAACATTTGCTGATCACCTGGAAAAAAAAAAAAAATTCCTGGACTAGTAGGATAAAGCAACTTTTACAGTACGGCACACGTTCGTTATTTCCATTTCAATACCAACATGAAAATTATTTGGTTGAAATCATGCCAATGTGCTCTTGATCTTCAGTTTTAGCGAACAATAAAATCCATGCAACAGCTCCTGAAAGGAAGGTCAGTGAAAACCGTAAAGTAGGAGAAACGTTCCCACTTTCACACAATGGTCCACATGAGAGGAGAAACATGCTGGGACACTGCCTGAACGACTATAATAATATTCACAGTAAATGGTGTTCTATGTTTTACTCTGTACTAGTTTGATATTATGTAATACAAAATGTCCATTGTGAGGATAATACCTGGCCTAAGGTGCAAGACATTGAAAACTATGCTAGTTTAAGTGTTAAAAATAAGCCACTTGCTAGAATAATCAATTCTGTTACTTATTTACAATTTCAATTTCATACTCCCTCAAATCAATGAAATACAAGCTATGAGAACTTACTTTATTCTTGGTTACTGCTAAAATCTCTTTCAACATCGGACATTAGTCACCAGTATACGAAACAAATGAACTCATTAGCCTAGAAGCACCGATTATTCACAGCAAACTGGGAGATCTAGGAACTTCTCTTAAGAGATTTATCAGTCGCCCACACACTGTTGGGTGATTCTGATGCTTATCCTATGTTACCTCATAAGATTTCATAAGACTTTCTGAAACAAGTGTTAATCTACACAGCTCTGCTTCTGTGTATTTCTCATCTACTTCCCCTGAATCCACTCCACCCTGCCTTTCTAATTCCCAGTAGTCTGAGAAGCTGAGGTCCTGTGATATGCACCTAGTAGAAGACAAAGCAAATACATGAGATGTGTCCAGAGGACGTAACACGTAATTCAGTTTGGCTTCAAGCTACAGTCCATTTAACCAGTCTGGAGACTTTAGCAACAGCTCATATTTAGATTTAATTTCAGGGATTACACTTGGGAGTTGACAACACTGCTCACCTTTAGGACAGAAGCTAAGCTGGTCATGTGCTCATTGAGGGCACCCTCGGACTCTTTGTAGGTCAAGCAGGTGAACTGGTATTCCTCAGGATCGAAGGAGTCGGCCCCCTGCTGCTCCACATCGCTGGCCACTCCCACGTAATAGTCCTCTATGTCACCAGGGTCCTCGTCCTCTTCCTCCTCCTCACAATTTGGGTCATAGTCCTCTTCATTGCTGTCAGACCCCTGGCTATTCATGTCCACAGACATCTTAACATCCAGTCAAGTTGCAGATCAGGAAAGCAGTTTTTTTCCCTCCCCCCAAACTTCACCACTTTTTCAAACTCATTAGTGTTTTTGTCTTCTAAGGGAGGAAAAGAAAAAAATATGTGTTAGTTACTTTCACTGTGAAAAAGCTGTAACAGAAACCATTCAAGAACCAAAATGGCACAGCCCTGGTCCTGCCCCTACTATGGCCTATTCCAACTCTCCTCTCATTCAGGAAATCTCACCATCATCTACCTGCCCAGGCTTTTCAAAGGGAAACCCTTTCCTGGAAGGGTCTGGCATGAAACAGTAAGGCTGTCTGCTCCATGTCAAGGAGTCAAATTCCCATAGAGTTGTCCTTTCTGCCACGGTCCTTAAGAGAGAAACACGTTCCCACAGCTGATTACCCAAAGCAGAAGTATCCTAAAGGCTGAAGAGCCAATGTTTAAACTTTCTCAGCCAATCGTGCCCTACTGAGTGGTGACCCAGAACATAAATTCCATCCCGCTACAATTTCTGGGGAAATAAACCAGTGTTTTACAGACATCGCTCTCACATATATGGGAAAAAAAGGTGCATAGTAAAGAAAAAATAAAAACCACACAGCTCTTCAACATCAACATCCTCCTCTTGTCTGCAAAGGTAACTGATTTTTCCACTTTAAAGGGTTCTACCAATCCTCTAAAAGAAGTACTTAGAGGCAAAGAAACTGACCCGATAGTGAAGGAAAACTACAGATACACTACTTTGGCAGGATTGAGCCTAGGAAAAAACAGAATCTACCTAGGGTAAAGAAACATGATCAAATGGCAACAGCTACTGAAAAATCCTCATATATCAAAATGTGACTCCATTACATATAAATGAAAAGAGAATACTAGTTGAAAAAGTAAAACAGTCACATATCTTAACTCTTAGAGATGATTTTGGCAAATACCCATTAACTTCTCTACACAAGAACTATTTCAAGTGACCGTTTCCAAAGAACAGTATCAAACAGTGATTTAAATCTAAAACTAAGAGGACCTTAAAATGCAAGAGCATGTGGACTGAATGGAATGAAATAATTTATATAACCTAATCTGGATTAAATACTAAAGTAAATTTAAAACCTATTTGAAGTAGATAATCTCTCCAAAAAATTAATAATGAGAAAAAGATTAAAATGAATGTCTACTGAATATGTAACCAGTCTAAAGGACTACAGAGTCACATTTTAATGATATTATAAAAATATCAGTGAATCTACCTCTGATATTTTACCTATAAATGCTTAAATTAAAAAAAAAGTCACACTAATGAGAGGGCAGTTTGACTTTTAACAAATTGTGTTATATGCTAGAACCACCTAATCACAACTGAACTTAACTATAGTATTTTTCCTTTAGGAGAAAGAATTAATCTTTAAATTAAAAATACCTGTAATTCTTGAAGATTTTGCAGGAAGATGTCACCTAAATAGTCATTCATATAATTTCATTCATATAATTTCCATCTAAAATGAAAAAAGATAATTCTATTTACATACTATAAAACTGGTACCCCACATTCACAAATTTTAAAAATAAAGACATTTAAAAGAACAAGCAGCAAAGGACCAGAAATTATTTTCTTATAAGTCCCATAGAAATCCACTTCACAATTATATTGACATGAGTTACATGGCCTTCTAAAAAAAGAAAGTATTTAAAGTAAACAGCTAATAATAATTTAACCCTGGGTACCCAGTTCCCTCTCATTCGTTCCCTCAGTTTGAAAGTCCACCACTTCACTTCTTTTTCTTTAATTTTTATTGGTGTATAGTTGATTTACAGTGCTGTGTACCACCTCGCTCATATTGTTCAGATTTCCTAAATTAACTATTTTCCTAAATTAACTATATTAACAATTTCAATCTTAAATGTTACATAGAGATTGACAAAGCAAATTTTAACTGACTTGAACTGGGCTTTTACCATAAAGTCATCTCCATTATTGTACTCTAACACTTATAGAATACTGTTCAATATTTCAGCTCTCACTTTATTCATGAAAAATTATTTTCAAATAAAAAAAGTCCACAAGAGAAATAAAACAAAAATTAAAAAAAGAAAATAACAAGAACAGGGGGAGGGTGCAATTTCCTAGTGGTCTAGTGGTTAGGGCTTAAAAAAAAGAAAAAAAAAATGTTCCTAGTACAATGCTCACTAGGCAGTATTAACACCCATTTTGTACCTCTCTTCTGACATGCTCAAGGTCTACTGGACTTTCTCAGAGCTACAGATCCCACTATCAAAGACTAAGTAAGCATCATTCACTTACTTAATCAGAAATTTTAGGTCCATGTTTTTATCCTTTTAAATTTCTTGGAAAACCAGCAATAACTTCCAAAGAAATACTTCTAACACAGACAGGCAAATATAAACTAAATGAAAATCAAAGTCCAAACAATGATTGTGGAAGATGATTTCCAAAATAGTAAAGGAACAATTGATTTCTTAAGTCTGTTTTCTTTTATCTGCATTTTTACGTAAGATACTGCTTATTAGGCAAATAAGCATAAATAGCATTACAAATACTGCTCCCATCTATAAAATAATCACTACCAAGAACAGCTTTCATTTAATGAGAGCCAATTTCAGGTCAGACTCATTCTCATTAAATGTTTATAACCCTACAAAGTGGCGATCATCCTCTTCTTACACATGAGCAAACTAGAGTTCAAAAAGATTAAGCAACTTGCCCAGGACCACGATGCTGACAACCAGTAGAATCCAGCATCATACTTTTCACCAGATCTGTGATCTATGAGGACTCACAATGCCCCATTCACCCTCCCAAAGAGCCGAATATTATCCAAAGCTACCTACAACCACAACAAAAAAAGCACAGTTTTCACTTTCTCTGGATTTCCTGCCAGGATTGGGGCTTCTCACCAGCTAAATATTCAAGTAGCAGGGGAAAACTTCAGGCTCCCTTCCAAAAAGGGGGAAATCATTTCAGACTTATTGGGTGCTCTAGGTCCAGATTTAAATAAAATCTTAATTACTAATGTTTTCAAAGTTAAATATCCCTATTCTGTTTAAAAGAGTGTTGATACTGTTTAAAGGGGCCAGTATGTTATTGCTTCATTAACACAACAGATGATAACGCTTTGATTTCCTTCAGATGTTAAACATTAGCCTTACGTCCCAAACAGGCAAGGAGTAACAGAAATTACTGCGCTCCCCCTCGCGCCCCCCACTCCGCATCGAAGTCTCTTGTTCATAAGAGCTCCCAACCATCCGGGACTAAGGAATTCAAATGGAAGACTTCTCAGTATAAAGCTGACAAGAACAAGACAACAGACTTTTTGGTATCAACGTTTACTCCAGATATATTTAGCACTGAAGCTCCATTTACTAAATCCACATTTCCGAAGAAAACTAGTTGGTACAAAAGTATGAACCCTGTCTGATGGGGTAGCCACTAACCACATGTGGTCATTTACATTTAACTCAAAGATGAAATAAAACCTGACACTTGGATTTTCAGTCCCACTAGCCATAAGTCAAATGCTCAATGGCCACATGTAGCAGCTAGTGGCTATCCTGGTGAACAGCAAAGGTACAGAATAGGACCGGTGTGGCAGAAAGTTCTATGGGACAGGGTAACAATCAGTACTGAGGTGAAGTCATCCTGAGAACCCGATCGTCTCTCCGGCGGCTACCACAAGCGGCGTCCGGTGAGGCGGCGACGCAGCTCCAAGGCCGCCTGTCCCAACCTCAGGCGCCTGGATATATCCTGAGGCCACGGAGGCCACGCGCTGTGCCCCCTCACCAGCAGGCGTTAACTAACCGCGCGGGGAGCGGGGCACTGCGAGAGCTCCCGAAGATGACCCGAGTGGGGAGCCCCCGGAGGCGCCGCGTTTCCCCGGCACGCCGGGCGGGGAGGGCCTAGATGCGCCCGGCGCCAGTCGGTCAGAGGCGCTGGCCTGCGACCTCTCGGCGAACTGCAGGCGGCGGGAGGCGGAAAGACCGCGAGACATCAGGCGCCGGTCCGCCCTGGCCTCGGCCACCCGCAGCTCATCAGCAGGATGGCGGAGGGCCCTGAGACCCAGTACGAGATGCCGGGGGCGCCGGGACCTCGCGGGCAGCGACGAAGGCGGAGCCCCGGCCGGGCTAGGGAGGCGCGCGGAGAGCCCACCCCCTCCCCCGGCCCGCCGGGGTAAACAAGGCCGCTACTAGCACCGCGCACTTACCGGGAGCCGCGGCCCCGCGGCCGCTGAGCCCGGGCGGGCCAGACCGGGTCGGGCCAGGCCAGAAGAACCGGACCCAGGCGCGGCGGCGGCGGAGGCGGCGGGCCAACGCCGGTCAAGGCCCGCGCTGCTTCCTCCGGCGGAGCCGTCGCCGCAGCTCCGGAAGTGCTCGGAGCGGTTGCGTCACTTCCCGCCCGGGGTCGCCCCGCGGTCGCCGGGGTCGCGACAGGCGCTGGGTAATAACGCCTCTCTGCGGACGCTTCACTCCAGCCCAGCGCAGCGACCGGATTACGCCCGCCGCACGGCTGGCGCCGACGGCTAGCAGCGGAAAGGCTTCTTGGAGAGCGGTCACGGCATCGCTGCGGGCTTTCGCCTACCAGCGCCGCCGGCCCGGATCATTTCAACCAGGGTTTTTGTTGTTGTTGTTGTTGTTTTTACGGACTCTTCTCAATTCACTGTACTCGGTGTCCGGCGCGAAGACCTCCAGTCGTTCGTGGAGTGGATAAAGGACTCATGTTTCACGGCCGCTGTTTGGTCGAAGGAGAGCTGGGTCTTCGTGTCAGCAAGCCGGGCCGGGAATTTCTGCCTAGGCCGATTCGTAGAACCATGCCACGCTTCCCTCTCCGCGGCCTAGTCCGCTGCCTAATTTCTTTGGCTTCCCAGTCACCCGAGATTGAATCTTAACTACCTTGCTGCGTAGTTTATTCACAGAGTATAGGAAGTGCCATTCTGACTTTCAGTACCTTCTGGGTCAAGTGTTATGGATAGACAGACATGAAGCCTTAAGTTGCTACTGCACAATGTGGAAATGCCGGAGTGAAGCCAGTGATGTTAGGGAGCTTCCTCGCTGTGCAAGTCCATAGATAACCCAAACCATTTCCACCTATGCATGAGTCGTGTATGTGCTAATATTCAGGATATTGATGTGTAATGGACTCTCTTCAGTTCTTGCATGTATTTGTGTATACATGATTTTCAGCTTCCTGTTTAATTAGGAGCATGTACCCAAATTAGGTGCATTCAAATACTAGAAACCACCCCCCCACCTTAATTTGGAATGAGAACTAATAGTAATGAGTGAGGGACATGTTGTAAGGTTGTGAATTTTATGTATTAGCAACGTAAAAGTCTGTCTATAAGTTGCTCAGTTGTGTTCCACTCTTTGCGACTCCATGGACAAGAATATGCTCCAGGCAAGAACATTGGGAGGAATCTTCCCAAGCCAGAGATCTAACTCAGGTCTCCTGCATTGCAGGCACACTCTTTACCGTCTGAGCCGTCAGGGAAGCCTGTAATTCCATGTACTTATTTGTTATAAGAAAACATAGCCCTTTACATCATGACACTAGTGAAGGACCCAAACTATATTTTCTGCTAATGAAATATCTAATTAGACACATTCGCTCTGGGTTACTGGTAATAAATCCCCCCCAGTAAATAAAAGGGAACAATGAGTTTTTCTGTATAATTAATACCTTT